>NC_137098.1:16303219-16698219 GCF_949357685.1 Gobio gobio
ATGAAGACAATGCAGCACACATACAGTCCTCACTCTTCTCACAGTTGCAGCTGTCATATATACAATTCTAGAAAGTATGGAAAAGTTAGAGAAAACTTAAAAATGAACAATATATATTAAAAAGAAGGAATGTAATTTCACGGACTGCTTTGTAGACTTCAGGGCTGATTTCAGAGTGGCAGGCGGCAAACACTGATGAAGGATCAGACAGCAGGGAACACCAGTGCTGTGCATATTTCTCTGTTTTTTAATAAAAAAAAAAAAAAAAAATGATCAGATCTTGATGACATTCCAGAGTTACAAATGCAAAGTGTTGTGACAACAGTAAAGGTAAATTCATACCATTTTCAGTGCTAAGACTGCAAGGATTCTCAAAGGTTCTTTTCACATCAGGGCAACTTGCTCTTGTTTTCCAGGTGTTGGCAAAGTCCAAAGCTGTTCCTTCCCTGAGTCCACCAATGGTTGTAAAGTCATCCGCCTCAATGTTGTTGAAATTGCCACAAAGACCTGTGGATTGAGTTATTGACTAAATTAATCTAGGACATGAACTGAAGACATGAAGATAATCTCACAGAAGAAAATAAAGTACAAAATGCTGCTTTTGTCCAGAGTATTGCATGAGAGGGTTAAAGCTAAGAGGTCTGTAAAAAATAAATACCACATGTTTCTCCTTGGTACTCTGAACTGACTGTGATGTAAAAGTTGCATTAACGGTACAAGCTGGATCTCCAGGCGAAGCCCAATCAAATCGGCCTGAACGATAATGTAGAACGAGGAGGGCTTGAAAATGCTCACATCAGCTGAAAATCAAATAATAATACAAATTATTTACAAATATACAAGACTTCAAATAGTTCTTTAATCTATATAATCATAGTTAGTCCACATTTAACCACGTTTTTTTTCTCTGCATGATCAGTGTTTCAAAACAAATATTCAAAGCACCCACACCATTTGAAATTAGCGGGTCTGTTGATTTGCCTACCTGTAAAAAGTGGCAGCTGGGCAATTATTCTGTTGACCTCAACATTTCCACTGGAATCCACTTTAAGTACCTGTGTTCACAAATGGTTTCTGTTAAAAAAATGCTTAATATATGCAGATTTTATATAGTGACAGAAGAGTTCCCCACTTCCCCCCAATCCGTTTTAGCAGCCTACTTACATTAGTTCCATTTGACAATGCCAAGGTTATTGCCTTCAAACATGTTTCAGTTTCAGTCACACCACATTTCACCAGGTCTCCTTGAATTGTGAATTCTGTTCCTGTGCATTGCTTTTAAAAAGAAAGAAAATGGACTAGTTAATTCATATAACTTTTAATAAAAATGTATATAAAAAAATAACAACCATTTGAAATTACATTCACATAGAATTATCTTAAAATCATCCATAGAATTTTAAACATAGAGTTAATAATACAATCTGAATATTTGTTAAGGGTATTATAGGGTTTTGTTTGTGTGGGCACACATTTTGTTTATCCTTCATACAGCCATAATCTGGTTCACTATTTGGTGAGAACAAAAAACATATCCAATTCATTCATTTCTAAACACTGACATGCAAATGTAATCCCTGTTTCCAACACACATCAATTTGTACCATTTGGATCTTGTCAATCTTGCAATAGCCCCAATTATCCCTAATATCAGCCTCAGAACAGATTTTAATGGCTTTCTAAAAGCTGTTCAGTTATTAATCGCAAACTCAATTTTTATTACATTTTTATCTCAAATTTGATAAAAAATTAAAAAACTATCATCTGAACATATATTATCTAAAAAGTGTTTTATATCATGACAATGTTTAGCACATTGCTTAGAAATCAATTATTACTTTACTACTTTTAATTAGTACAGCAAACAGCACATACGTAATGTCTTGTAATATTGTTTTATAAAGGTAATTTCCTTCAAACACATACTTTGGATAGGATGTAAGTGCAGTCTCCATGAAAGGTGTAGGCTTTTCCATCATAAGTCGTAATATGGGATCCACCCTCTACTGAACATGCGCGTGGACAATCCTTTTCGTTACAGGTCCATTGTCCCCGTTCACAGGTACTAAATGGGAAATAACAATGTCACTGTAAAACATATACTTTTTAATCATGTTTTGATCCTGACCATAAGAGCAAAATGAGTGTGAATTTCAAACAACGGAGGCTTACCACTCTCTGCAGTTGCTTGTGTAATTCTCCCCAGAGGCAAATATTTTACCTCCAAGGATGCAGGAGCATTCACTGTGTGGAATACAGCCAGTCTTGTGTATATCATCGAAAATAGTGCCTTGGAGAGAGAGAATGAGGAAAGTGGGTTATGGCTCAGACAGTCATAGGGCTCATTTACATTGAGAAAGAATGGACACGTTCAGAACACCAGTAAAAAAATAGATTTAGAAGAACTTAGACTTTTCTAATCAAAAATATTGGATTAAAGACAAAAAGACATTAGATTAGGAAGGTATCAGTAAAAAGTGAAATTAATGTAGTCAGTTACTTTAGAAGATAGTAATTAATAAGGAAAACCATATTAAAAACACTATACCAGGAGGGCAGAAGCATCCATCAATGCAGTGGCGCTCACACACTTGTCCTCTTTCAGGGTTGGTACAGGTGTCAGCACAGGGGTTTCCACACTCTTGGTATACCATGTTTTCTGGGCACGGATGTGCTGCAATATATAAAAAGAAGGGGAAATATTATATACAAAACTACAAGAGTAGACTCTAGATCAGTGGCATAACTCACACAATGGTAAGACAAACTAACAAAGGCAAGACAATTAACAAAGGATTCAAAAAATTAGCCATGCAGGGCATGAACACGGCATACTTACGGCAAAAATATTCTGTTCTCCATTCTTCAGGCCTTCCACCTGCATGTACACACTGTCTAGAATATTCACCGATAGTTTTGCATAGGCAGAAGGATCCAGAGGTGCCATTGCAATGGCATAAGTCTTTCATGCAAACTTGGACAAATGAATCAATGGAAACCAGATTTCTGCAATCATTGAACACTGGACTGGAGAAGATATCACGACAAAACGTCTATGCAGAATGAGACAAAAAATAATCATCAACAAACGGGTACAATAATGATGAAACCACTAACAATAATACCCTGCTTGTGTTATAAATCCATTCAAAATCAAAAATTTATTGATTTACTAAAGACAAAGAATATCATCTTGCGTCTTTTTGTATTATTTTTATGTAAGTAAAAAAATGGTGGGTAAAGTGGGTGAAGCTTAGGACCAGAAGGACGCTGGACAAAAAGAGAGCATGAAACAACAACATTTTGGCCTTGAATAATGCCCTATCTGGACTGTAATAAGTGTGGGGGTCTCTACAGATAAAAGTAATTGCTAAATGACTACTTTTATGCATAATATGTAATAGATTTTTTTAACAACACTACTAAAATGTGTTAAACCTAAATTCACCCCAAGTTCCAATTTGGACTCCCAAAACTGGCATTTTAACTGATTTTTGTTTTTTTTTAGCCCAAAGTAGTATTATTACCACCTCAATTTTAAGGGAGACAAATTAAAAGTATAATGGAGTGTGGGCAATTTCGTTTCTTACCTCATCTCCACAGTTTTCATTAAGATATATTTTGTCTTCCTTGCAGACTTCTGTTGGACCATCCATCTTCCAGAGGTTCCCATAATCAGAAACAGACAGCGTAGTTCCTAAAACAAGAGATGCAAGGATTCTTTATTGTCTGTGGACAATCATGTAAAACATGCAAGAAAGTTATATTTCTCTATAGACAGCATTGTAAAAATAAATAAATTCATTAAATACCATCACTGATTAATTCATTATAAATCTGGATTCCATTGAAGTCACCACACAGTCCACATGTTTGGTTTTGGTATTTTTCATCTAACTTGACCTGAAAATAGATTAAAATATATAATACAGAATATAACACATGTATTAGTTCCCTCCTCCTGGTGGTTGATCAAAGTTCACCCAAAAAGGAAAAATCTGTCAACATTTATTCACCCTCAAGTTGTTCCAAACCTGAACATATTTTTTAATATGTTGATATTTTGATATTTTGTCGGTAACCAAACAGTTGATATGCCCCATTGACTTTTGTTTCCTCCATACTATAGAAGTCAACGGAGCCCATCAACTGTTTGGCCCATATTCTTCAAAATATTACCTTTATTTTAGAGTGTCATTATTACATACGTTACTTGTAGTTACTATAGTAATAACTATAAATTATGCATAATTACATGCAACTAACCCTAAACCAAACCCTAATATCAATCAGTACTTAAATGGATAATTACAGTGTAACAAAGACACCTTAAAATAAAGTGTAACTGATAGAAATGCTTACGGGTTTTGAAGCAACTTGAGGGTGAGTAAATGATGACAGAATTTTCATTTTGGGATGAACTATCCTTTTAATTAGTAAGAATTGGAGGCATTAGATATCCTTACCATGAAAGAATCATCTTCATTCCACATGGCTGCGAGCCCCAAAACAGCCTTGATTGCAATATAAGATGTCATCTTCTCGATAAAAACGTCAGAGTTGGTAAATGGAAGTGTCACTCTACAGATAAAGTGGTAACATTAGACACTGTATTTCTTTCCAACTCCCAAACCACCATCAACAAAGTGAAGATTGACAGCAATGTGAGATCAAGTCAAAAGTCAGTTTAAGTCATATTATATGACCTAAAAAAAACTAAAAACGTATTGGCCTAATCAGAATCACTTACATTTGCCCATTAACACTGAGAGAGCCTTTAGTAAGCTCTATAATTGTCCCCTGTAGTCTCATCGTGATTTTGCTGATTGTTGGTTCATTGTTCACCACCTGATGCCTCAACTGGATGTTAAAGTCTTCATAGCTGGTTGAACAGTGTGACGTAAAAATGTAGTTGCAGGAAGATGGAAGCTGGAAGTAGTCCCCATCGAAGGTCTTGAAATGGTAGTTTCCCCAAGCACTGCAAACCAGCTCATTGTGTTGTGAAGCCAGTCCTGTTAAAAAAAATCTTTTTAAGTTTCTTTTAAAGTTGATTATAATTTTTTTATTATTCAATTATTTAAATGATTTAGAGATTTTTACCTGAAACCAGTTGTATTGTAGCAGTTGGATACATGTTCATTGTTGGGAAAACCGCTGGAGGAGTTTGAGAAATATTCATACGTTAAAACATAAGAATCATTTGTTTGAATGCTTCATAAAATGCCCAAAGCTTACATTTTTCAGTTCTACTAAACAGAATATAATTGAAATAAATGGTCTTACTCATATCTCATAAATATTTGAAAGTTATCTTCCCTTTTTAATTATTGAAATTATTTCTGCCTGATTTCTGCCTTAAATCTGAATCTGAATTCTTTTAAAATTTTAGCATGATACAATACATATAGTTGTATGTAATTAAACAATAAATGTATTACTACAATTCTACTTACTGGTTTGTGTTTCTGCAAGTGTAATCGAAAGTGTCACCCATATCAGCGCCCCTATAGATATTCTTTTTAAAGTCCCCATGGTGTTGGTGGAGCGTCAAGCTCTCCACAAGATCAATGAGAAAGTCACAGTCCTATACTCAGAGTTTTATACTTGTCCCTAGAAGGGACGTAAGATTGAACTAAAGGTGGGGCCAAATGTTTATCTTCCATGACAGCATAACATTTAGCTGATAGATTTCCATACCTGATTTTAGAATGAGTGACTAAAAAAGGAAATTCAAAATCCATGTAAAAAAAATAATAAGAAGAAGAATGGTCAGCAGCAATTTGAAGCCACTTCAATAAATATTCAATCAAATATGTATATGTTGATTTTTGAAAATGGGACCATGCACCCATTTGCTTATGTCATTATGTGATATTTTGCTTGGTTCTAGGAAAGAATTGTAATGAAAGATGTATTATTATAATGCTTAGTCTTGTTTAGTAATTATATTTCAGCTATACCATATATAAAACATCTCCATGAAAGAACAATTTAGTTTGATCATTTTTGTTTAGTTATTGATATATGTTTCTAGGATTTTGCATTTTGAACTCCATCTGTATACCAAAAGGCTGAAAACATGCTATAATAAAATAATTGAAATATTTGAAATAGCTGGAAATGTAACTATGTAAATTTGTGTGGTTTTGGTGTGTCTTTTTTTTTTTTTCTTTTTTTGTAATGCAAGAATCTTTACAAGAGAAATTATATAACAATGCATGGGGTGGGGTACTTTTTTTGAACTAATGATGTATAAATATTGAGTCCTTAGTACGTTAATCCTTAAAAGTGACTCAACTTTGTGAACACTCCTTAACACAACTTTAGGCCCTGTACTTTTGTGTAGTGGAAGGAAATGTTTTTGCATAATAGCAATTTTTGCTTGTGAGTCATGAGATTTTTCCAGGATCTGCATCCTGATCAAAGGAAATGTAAATATAAACACCAAAATTTAAATAATCATATTGAAAATATTAATAATAATTAATAAATAATTGTCTCCCATTAAAAAAAATAAGACAATATGTCAAAAATAATTTAGGATTTACCAGTTGAATCCAAACCAGAAACATTTGACCTTTTTGTGTTGTTATTATTAATTTATTATTAATATTATTACTATTAATTTGAATTAAGACTGAGGCGAACCACTCTCCAAAACCTTCCCAAACACCCTGAACTCTAGTTTATGTCTCATTAGAGGTTGTGTGCGTAGCCACCAAGCCTATATGAAAACTGTTTGTTGAAACTGGGAGTTCTGGCATGTTTTCTCAGTCTTCGTCACTCCACTATATGCTGTATTATCCCTCAAGTACAAAGCAAACAGATGGAGCTTAATATGGTCTTTGGGGTAAACTGGATTCAGGATTCTGAAATTAGCTCAATGGCTCAACAACGTAATTCAAACACACATTGAGATGATTGATGTTTTTCTATGGCATGGTATATGCCACTGAAGATTAAACTGAGGTAAGTGAAAGCCTTTATGTAAAGGTCATTTTCGCAATACTTGAATAAATAAACTTGAGGCAGAGAACAAAAACAAAATCTATCTTAAATGAAAGCTATGATACATGCTTTCGTTTTTTTTTTTTTTTGATTTAGAAATGGTTGGCTAATCATTATTAAAAACAAATGATTGACATTATTTGTAGCAAAGTGGAGTGATTTATGTTACAAGGGCCATAAAACAGATATCTGAATATTGTTAGTTCTTGTGACAAATATGAAGTGAAGTGGCAGCAGTGGCTCAGTGGTTCATGTAGGTTGTCTATAAACTGGAAGTTCGATCCCCGGATCCACCTGACCAAGTGCCGAGGTGTCCATGAGCAAGACACCTAACCTCAGCTGCTCCCGACGAGCTGGATGGCGCCTTGCATGGCTGACACCGCCGTCGGTGTGTGAATGAGTGTATGAATGGGTGAATGTGAGGCAAATGTAAAGTGATTTAGATGGCCGTATAGGTCTGTTAAAAGAGCTCTATAAATGCAGTCCATTTACCATTTACAAATAGCTTGTGATGTTCAGTAAGTCATTTCAGATGATACTTTGTGATAAATGAATAAATATAAATGTTTCTCCTCGATCTGTCACTTAACGTCATCATATACGATGATGATTTATGTTAAATGAGAGCACACTAGATAAAGAAAAAAAGAAATGTTAATGTTGAAAGTGTATATTCCTTTATAAGTGTAAAAAATAAATAAATGACAATATATATATACACACACACACCGATCAGGCATAACATTATGTCAGTTGAAGTGAATAACACTGGTCATCTCTTTGTCACGGCACTTGTTAGTGGGTGGGATATATTAGGCAGCAAGTGAACATTTTGTCCTCAAAGTTGATGTGTTAGAATTTGATGTGGTAAGCGTAAGGATTTGAGCGAACTTGACAAGGGCCAAATTATGATGGCTTGACAAATGGATCAGAGCATCTCCAAAACCGCTCTTGTGGGGTGTAATGTTATGGGTGTGTCTGCAGTGGTCAGTATCTACACTGTCAAAAAAAAAAAGAGTACAAAATTTGACCTTTTAAGGTACAAGTGGCCGTCACTGGGTTGGTACACTTAAAGGGATAGTTCACCCAAAAATGAAAATTAGCCCATAATTTACTCACCGTCAAGTCATCCTAGGTGTATATGACATTCTTCTTTCAGACGAATAAAATCGTACATTACAAAAGTCCAGGCTAATCCAAGCATTAGAACTGGATTCATAGTTGCTCTGTTTTTGAAGTCCATAAAAAGTGCATCTGCCCATCAAATAACGTGCTCCACGCGGCTCCGGGGTGTTAATAAAGGCCTTCTGAAGCGAATCGATGCGTTTGTGTAAGAAAAATATCCATATTTAAAACTTTCCCTATGCCCGCTCCAAGTTTTTATTACACTTGCTTTCCAAACCAATGAAAAACCTGGTTTTCTTTTGAAAAAAAAGAATGCGCAAGCTCTTTGCCAGCATATGCTCACATAGCTGTCAGTTCACCATTGCGAAGTGGAAGATGACTGCAGAAACAGGTGAAGGGGCAGCTCTTGCTGCCAGCAATGATCCTGAGATTCCTGTCAGGGATCACCTATGGCCATATCTTAAGGTTATGTTCGAATTCACTGAAGTCAAGGGAGATTCTTATCGGCTGAAATTTCTTCTTTGCCTGCCACGGGTGAATGAAATGTCAGCATTTAAAACTTCACCCTCAAATCTGAGAAAACATATTGGGAGTTGACGTTAATGTTCTTACTATTGTTAGCCAAGTGAAACGTGCCTTAATGAAACGTTAGTCAAGTTAGCTAACGCATATTGATAGCTAACGGTGGCAGACTTGTGGTTGTGTGTGATTAAACCATAAGCTGGATGCAGGAGAGAATCAAGCTAGTAAGCAGGTTCTCCCTGCATGCTGTCGATCGTTCATGGATGATCCAGTCAGGGCTAGACCACACTAACGTTAGCTCAGGGTTTCCCAAACTTTTTTCTTTCGCGGCACACTATTGACTATGAAAACATCAGTAACACTTTACAATACGGGTGCACTAATATGCATTCATTCATGCCTAACTAATGCACAGATAATCATGAGTTAATGTATGACTCATGAAGAACTAAACCATTTATTAATGATTACTGCATCATCAACTAATGAACATTCTATAAGATTAATAGTTTAAGTAATTTATGAATTGCTATTGATTAAATTTGACATCATGTATTAACTCCCTAATAACATATTATATTAACAAATAATGTAAATTAATCTGTTAATTACCACAATGGGTCAAAGCGAAGCATTTCGACTTCCAGTTGTCTGCTTTAATTAATCATTAGATAACAATTTGCAAAGGTATCATTAAGTCATGACTTTACTTGTTGAGGCACATGACTATTAACTAATTGTTAAGTAATATGTCATTGTGGTTATGACTTTTGAATTAATTTTGAATTAGTTAATAGTATCTTGCACATCTTCTGTTTGATGCAGCTAATATTGCGGGACATTATGTCTATTGCAATTTCTACCCCTATACTGCATTAAGGTGCTTCGTTGTCTCTTATGATAGGAAATCTAACAAATTCTTAATTGCAGTCTCTAATCTTATCATTTGTTCAATTAAATAATTGCATATCACTCCCAAAACAATTGATCTGCTTAATAATTGATATTTACAGTTAGTTTGAATATTTACTTTTTACTTTCGGTACTTGAGTACGTTTTAAATCGGATACTTTTGTACTTTTAATCAAGTGATGTAATGAATGGATGACTTTCTACATTTACTGGAGTCATTTTTTATTTAGGTATATATACTTTTCCTCAAGTATAATTTTTGAGTACTTTTACCACCCCTGTTCGCAAGAGCACATGCAACCCTGTTTACAGAACACAATGATTATCAGAGGGTCACATGTTTGGGTCATATTTTACAAGAGGAAATGTTAATTTCCAAACAGCTTTAAAGGATTGTTTGCTGGAGCTGGGTTGTGCCTCTGTGTGTATTTGTGCTCATGTATGTATTTTACAGACACTATAATGAGTTCCCATGCATTTATGGTATACCAGTATGTGTGTTCCTCTATAATCGAGTGAAAAAGAAGTAGGAAAGTTAAGTAAGCACACTTTAAGAAGAGTACTTATTACAGAATTAATTAATACTTAAGTGAGAATCGAAT
Source organism: Gobio gobio (assembly GCF_949357685.1). Classification (NCBI taxonomy): domain Eukaryota; kingdom Metazoa; phylum Chordata; class Actinopteri; order Cypriniformes; family Gobionidae; genus Gobio; species Gobio gobio. The sequence goes on from NC_137098.1 coordinate 16,313,389, forward strand.
GTAATGTTTTCGGACACTTAATTGAGTTATTGTATGTATTATAGTTTAAATTTATATTATATGCAATTAGCTGAACTCTAGAGTGCTTCATTGAGTAAAACTTAAGTACATATTTATATGTAATTTCATAATTACTTCTATTTGTCGTTGAAATATGGTTAAACTGCACTGTCGAATGTACTGACAATGAGAAAATAAAATATACAATTCACAGCAGTTCTGGAGAGAAATTAATAAGCTTGGACCGAAAAGGAAAAAGTCAATTCCACATGAGATTGTCATAGACACAGGGGAATCTATATTTACAACAGAGCAAGTGATAAGTAGATGGGAGACAGACTATAGTTACCTGTTTGCATGCAACAGCACCCATCAGTTTGATGATGAGTTCTTAGTAAATATTTTCAGATCTAAAAAGCAGTTTGAACATAAACGTCCATTTCTGCCCTTCATTAATGACATTTTAAATCGTGAGATTACTGTGGATGAGGTGCAGATTGTTATTGAAAAGACTAAACCATATAAAGCTGTTGGTGTGGATGAATTGTCTAATGAGGTCCTTAAATGTCCTAAGTTGTTAAAGATTTTGCATTGTTTATTTACATATTGTTTTCAAAGTGGTTTTATACCATCAGTATGGTATAAGTCTATTATCCAGCCTATCCCCAAGTCTTCTCAAGCTGACCCAAGATTCCCCTTGAATTACAGAGGCATCAGTTTGAAAAGTACAGTTTATAAAGTGTTCTCGGGCATCCTCAACAATCGGCTTTGTGAATTTCTAGAAATTAATAAAATCTTGGTGGATGAGCAGAATGGATTTTAGCATCGACCACATCTATGTTTTGTCCTCAGTGGTGAGAGCAAGATTGCAGGAAGATAAAAGTACTTTTGTTTGTTTTGTGGATTTTAAAAAAGCTTTTGATTGGATAAACAGAGACCTTTTGGAATATGAGTTAATTATGTGTGGCCTTGATGGTCGTTTTTATAAATCCATTAAAGCCCTACATGTACAAGGCCCCATTAGCCTGTGTACAGATGAATGAGCTAAGGACATGTTGGTTTCATACTCCATTTGGAGTGAAACAAGGAGACATTCTCTCACCAACTCTATTTGCAATCTATGTGAATGACTTAGCTCAAGAAATAAAGAGAGCTAATTTGGGTATAGACATTGATGATCTGAATTTCAGCATATTATTGTACGCTGATGACATTGTTTTGATTGCTGACGAGGAGGCAAAACTACAGAAGATGCTGGATATTATGTATAAATGGTGTAACAAATGGACACTTGCCATCAATGGTGATAAAACACAAATAGTTCACTTTAGAAAGCCTTTTGTACAACAGAGTGATTATGAATTCTATTTTGGACAAACACTACTGATGTATTCTGTAACTTATAAGTATCTCGGTTTTGTTTTTCATGAAAATATGAATTTTTCAGAAGGCAGACGAGTGTTATCAGAGTCTGCTGGGAGGGCACTTGGAGCTGTGGTTAATAAGATGAAGGTTTGCCCTGAGCTGAGCTTTGATACATTTACTAAACTGTATGATTCAATGGTTACATCTGTGTTGTTCTATGCTGCTGGAGTATGGGGCTTTGAAGATGCTCCAGAATGTAATATGGTTCAAAGTAGAGCTATGAGATATTTTCTTGAAGTACACGGGTTTACTGCTAGGGCGGCCATAGAGGGGGACATGGGCTGGGAGCCTTGTGTGGTCAAACAAAGAGCAGAAGTCCTTAGGCTATGGAACAACCTTGTGTGTTTACCATAGGAAAGACTCACACGAAAAGTGTTTAACTGGGATAGAGCTCACGAACATCCTTGTTCCAGGGAGGTCCTTGAGATCTTCTCAGTAGTAAATTTACAACAATTGTTTTTGAATAGTATACAGTGCAAGATCACCAACATCAGACAAACATTATTTGATACTTATAAAGAACAGTGGAAATTAGAGATCATACGGAAGCCTAAATTAAGAAGTTATGTACAGTTTTAAATCGGATACTTTTGTACTTTTACTCAAGTGATGTAATGAATGGAGGACTTTCTACATTTACTGGAGTCATTTTTTATTTAGGTATATATACTTTTCCTCGAGTATAATTTTTGAGTACTTTTACCACCCCTGTTCGCAAGAGCACATGCAACCCTGTTTACAGAACACAATGATTATCAGAGGGTCACATGTTTGGGTCATATGCATAGGCGTCGATTTCGGGGGGGACGGGGGGGACGCGTACCCACCAGATTTCGTCATGAGTCCTTTTGTACCCACCACTTTTTTTTTTTTTTTTTTTTTAAACCTCGAGTTCAATTTTGCGGTGAAGCATTGCTGACACACACATATTATTTTTTCCACTCAATTGTGTCGTAATAACGATATCTTATGTCGTTTTAACTACATCTTTTCTCATAATAACGATATCTTATGTCGTTTTAACTACATCTTTTCTCATAATAACGAGATCTTATGTCGTTTTAACGACATCTTTTGTTGTAAAAACGTTTGAAAAGCAGAAGCAAGCTCCATAAAATAGGCTCTTCCGCTGCCTGTATCAGTGGCAGTGCCCATAACACGAAATTGTTGTGATGGATTGATGTAGCCTATACAGTTCTTAACAGCCATGGGTAGCAGGTGCCATGGACCGCTCATGATTTAGCGTAATGACGGACCCCGGTGCAGCCACAAATATCATAATTATCTATAGGCTAGGCCTATTGTAATTGAGACATTCAAGAAATGTATTAAAAAGAAAGACGCTTTCAGCCTTACTCAAAGTAGAGCCCTACATTTCTGCCCGAGCCCGACGGGCCCCGACTTTTTTACGCCCTAGGGCCGGGCTTCGGGCCAATTTTCCAGTCATAGCCTACCTCAGACGCGGGCCGGGCTTCGGGCTTTTTTAGGCTATAGGGCGGCGCTATGCAACACGCATCGCCGCAAATGAGTAAAGCAAGCCAACACGCAAACTGCCACAAGTGAAACTGAAAATAAGCTAAGTTTTAGATGCTCAAAAGCACAATCATCTTCATTAAAATTAATGAGACTAAATGCTCTTACCAGTGTTCAGGTCGCTCGTTCTCATAATGCGGTCTTTGATGTTGAAAAGAGCTGATGAATAAAATACTCATATCGGTTGATTTCGTTGACATGAACTCCGTTAAATGTGCATATAGCACGGGAATTGAAGATCGGATATATATTCATTTCGCGGAGAGGTGTAGCCTAAGGTAAGACAACCAGCATGTTTTTTATTTTTAATTATTTGTTTAGATTGTGTAGCCCGTTTTGTTTGCGCGCGCCGTTGCGATCTGCCTGCCTCATCTTGTCAAAAATGCCTTTTTACTGTGATGGTGGTGATAATAGGCTAAACGTTTAAACGATGCTTTAAGTGTTTTTTATGGATTTAATAAGCAAGACAAGTCAAGTGTTGATTTTAGAGGCTAAAGATTTGGGTTAACTCACTGTCGGCCGCTGGCCGCTTGGTCGTCACTTTAAAAAGCAAAAACTTTAGTTTAACAAACATTAAATGCTTTAAACATTTTTCTAAATTAACTTAATAAAGAAACAAAACGAAATATATCTACTTTGACATTAAAAACAAAACTGAACTATTTTAATGGCTGTAACTAATGTGTAATAGGGAGGATAAAAAAAACACGGGCTCCAGTGGGACTCTGATAATGAAGTGGTAAAAAAAATTGCAAAAATGAAAAATATTAAAGAATTCGCGGGGCGCTTTCGTCGGCATGAGTAAGATAGGCTATAAGACCCGCAATATGTCTCTCATCTGACATTTTTATTTATTTACATTAGTAAGCTGCAGGACATAGTCTTTCAAAACATGACCTGCGCGAAAGAGAAAAAAAAATGTACCCAAAACTTCTGAAAATGCACTTCTGAATGCGTCTCTGTCCCCAGCACATTTCAAACCAAACTGACGCCCATGGTCATATGTTACAAGAGGAAATTTTAATTTCCAAACAGTGTTAAAGGATTGTTTGCTGGAGCTGGGTTGTGCCTCTGTGTGTATTTGTGCTCATGTATGTATTTTACAGACACTATAATGAGTTCCCATGCATTTATGGTATACCAGTATGTGTGTTCCTCTATAATCGAGTGAAAAAGAAGTAGGAAAGTTAAGTAAGCACACTTTAAGAAGAGTACTTATTACAGAATTAATTAATACTTAAGTGAGAATCAAATGTAATGTTTTCGGACACTTAATTGAGTTATTGTATGTATTATAGTTTAAATTTATATTACATGCAATTAGCTGAACTCTAGAGTGCTTCATTGAGTAAAACTTAAGTACATATTTATATGTAATTTCATAATTACTTCTATTTGTCGTTGAAATATGGTTAAACTGCACTGTCGAATGTACTGACAATGAGAAAATAAAATATACAATTCACAGCAGTTCTGGAGAGAAATTAATAAGCTTGGACCGAAAAGGAAAAAGTCAATTCCACATGAGATTGTCATAGACACAGGGGAATCTATATTTACAACAGAGCAAGTGATAAGTAGATGGGAGACAGACTATAGTTACCTGTTTGCATGCAACAGCACCCATCAGTTTGATGATGAGTTCTTAGTAAATATTTTCAGATCTAAAGAGCAGTTTGAACATAAACGTCCATTTCTGCCCTTCATTAATGACGTTTTAAATCGTGAGATTACTGTGGATGAGGTGCAGATTGTTATTGAAAAGACTAAACCATATAAAGCTGTTGGTGTGGATGAATTGTCTAATGAGGTCCTTAAATGTCCTAAGTTGTTAAAGATTTTGCATTGTTTATTTACATATTGTTTTCAAAGTGGTTTTATACCATCAGTATGGTATAAGTCTATTATCCAGCCTATCCCCAAGTCTTCTCAAGCTGACGCAAGAGTCCCCTTGAATTACAGAGGCATCAGTTTGAAAAGTACAGTTTATAAAGTGTTCTCGGGCATCCTCAACAATCGGCTTTGTGAATTTCTAGAAATTAATAAAATCTTGGTGGATGAGCAGAATGGATTTTAGCATCGACCACATCTATGTTTTGTCCTCAGTGGTGAGAGCAAGATTGCAGGAAGATAAAAGTACTTTTGTTTGTTTTGTGGATTTTAAAAAAGCTTTTGATTGGATAAACAATTGGATAAAAGCCTTTTGTACATCAGAGTGATTATGAATTCTATTTTGGACAAACACTACTGATGTATTCTGTAACTTATAAGTATCTCGGTTTTGTTTTTCATGAAAATATGAATTTTTCAGAAGGCAGACGAGTGTTATCAGAGTCTGCTGGGAGGGCACTTGGAGCTGTGGTTAATAAGATGAAGGTTTGCCCTGAGCTGAGCTTTGATACATTTACTAAACTGTATGATTCAATGGTTACATCTGTGTTGTTCTATGCTGCTGGAGTATGGGGCTTTGAAGATGCTCCAGAATGTAATATGGTTCAAAGTAGAGCTATGAGATATTTTCTTGAAGTACACGGGTTTACTGCTAGGGCGGCCATAGAGGGGGACATGGGCTGGGAGCCTTGTGTGGTCAAACAAAGAGCAGAAGTCCTTAGGCTATGGAACAACCTTGTGTGTTTACCATAGGAAAGACTCACACGAAAAGTGTTTAACTGGGATAGAGCTCACGAACATCCTTGTTCCAGGGAGGTCCTTGAGATCTTCTTAGTAGTAAATTTACAACAATTGTTTTTGAATAGTATACAGTGCAAGATCACCAACATCAGACAAACATTATTTGATACTTATAAAGAACAGTGGAAATTAGAGATAATACGGAAGCCTAAATTAAGAAGTTATGTACAGTTTACATAACTTATTACATAAATGAGTCTTATGTTAAATATAATTTGAAAAGAAGACAGAGGTCTCTTTGTGCTCAGCTTAGAGCTGGTGTGCTTTTGATTGGCAACCTTTGTTGAGAAGGCATGGACATTAAGACAAAAGACTTTGTACCCTGAGATGAGGTGATTTAGTTGTGATTATGTCAGGATGTTGTGGCTTATTATATTGTTTTATTGTCTGTATATAATACAATTTTGATGGACATCTTTCCTAATGACTGATAATGTCATAAGCCCATGCGGGCTGGGCACCATGAGTGCATGACACTTAAATAAAAATATTAATTAATTCATTCATTCATTAATTCATTCACTTGAGTAAAAGTAAAAGTACTACTAGTCAAATATCACTTCGTTACAAGTGAAAGTTCTAAAAACAGATTTTTACTTAATTAAAAGTACAGAAGTATTTGTTAAGTACTTGAGTATCAAAAGTTCAATTCAATTCAATTCAAATTTATTTGTATAGCGCTTTTCACAACACACATTGTTTCAAAGCAGCTTTACAGAAAGTGCATTTCATAAATGTACATTGAAAAATGTTAGAAAGAGAATGTTAAAGAAAAATGTTAGAATAAGTTAATCAATCATGTATTAATTTTAGGCCATAACAACGCTGGCGTTGAGTCGTCTCTTCACAGGCGTCGAGTCGTCTCATCACAGGTGTTGGGGCATCTGAAGTCTCCATGAGAGGCTGGATACAAACTGGAGCTGACGGAGCGGACTAGTGTCCCGAGATAACAACAGAAAAGCAGATGGGAAATAATTAGCGTAGCTGCTGTTCAGAATATTAATGCTTTTGATCCGATTTAACTGTAGTATAAAAGGTAATTATAACGTGAATGCTTGGCTAAAGAGATGCGTCTTTAATCTAGTTTTAAACTGGGACAACGAGTCTGAACCTTGAACAATATCAGGAAGTCTATTCCAGAGTTTAGGAGCTAAATGTGAAAATGCCCTCCCTCCTTTAGTGGACTTAGATATCCTAGGAATGACCAGAAGCCTCGAGTTTAGTGATCTTAAAGAGCGCGATGGATTGTAGGGCGATAGAAGATCCGTTAAATACACTGGAGCTAAACCATTTAGGGCTTTATAGGTCAGTAGCAATACTTTGTAATTGATACAGAACTTAATAGGTAACCTAATAGGTAACCAGTGTAGAGATGATAAAATTGGTGTTATATGATCATATTTTCTTGACCTTGTAAGAACTCTAGCAGCTGCGTTTTGAACTAACTGTAGCTTGTTTATTGAGGATGCAGAACAACCAGCTAATAAAGCATTACAGTAATCTAGTCTCGAGGTCATGAATGCATGAACTAACTTTTCTGCATCAGAAATAGATAGCATGTTATGTAGCTTAGCAATGTTTCTAAGGTGGAAAAATGCTGTTCTTGTAACACATGAAATATTATTTTCGAAAGACAAGTTGCGGTCTAATATAACACCCAGGTCTTTTACTGTAGTGGATAAAGTGACAGGACATCCTTCCAAGTTAAAGTTGTATTGTGAGAGGTTTTGTGGGCAGTTTTTTGGACCAATAAGTAATACCTCTAGTTTTATCTGAATTTAATAGCAGAAAATTACACGTCATCCAGTATTTAATATCTTCAACACACGCTGTCAGTTTAGATAATTTAGCGTTTTCATCTGGTCGTGATGAAATATATAGTTGAGTGTCATCAGCATAACAGTGGAAATTAATTACATGTTTTCTTATAGTATTACCAAGTGGCAGCATATATATTGAGAATAGCAGAGGGCCTGACACGGATCCTTGCGGCACCCCATAGTCTACTGACGTTATCTTTGATTTTTCCCCATTTAGACAGACAAAATGGTAGCGGTCTGATAAGTACGATCTAAACCAGTTTAATGCCTGTCCCTGAACACCAGTGTAATTTTGAAGTCGATCTAATAGTATTTTATGATCTATAGTATCAAACGCAGCACTAAGATTGAGTAGAACTAGTATTGAGATACAGCCTTGGTCAGAAGCTAGAAGTAAATCATTAGTGATTTTAACGAGCACGGTTTCTGTGCTATGATGCGGGCTGAATCCTGATTGAAATTTTTCATAGATATCATTTTCTTGCAAGAAAGAGCACAATTGAGCGGACAACTTTTTCTAGTATTTTAGACATGAATGGAAGATTTGAAATTGGTCTGTAATTTGCTAGGTTATTATGATCTAATTGTGGCTTCTTAATGAGAGGTTTTACGACTGCCAACGTGAATATTCTTGGAACATGACCTAAAGATAAAGACGAGTTAATAATATTGAGAAGAGGCTCTTCCACTACAGGTAACAACTCTTTCAGTAGTTTAGTGGGTATTGGATCTAATAAACATGTTGTTGGTTTAGATGCAATGATAAGTTTATTTAGCTCTTCCTGTCCGATAGTTGTAAAGCGGTGTAGTAGTTCTTGAGGGGCGATAATTGTGGTTGAATCATAAGACATCATTAAAGATTGTACATTTACAATTTTGTTTCTGATACTTTCTATTTTCTCAGTGAAGAAATTCATAAAATCATTACTACTAAACTATAACGGAATATTTTGCTCAGGCGATGCTTGTTTATTTGTTAGTCTAGCCACAGTGTTAAATAAAAACCTTGGATTATTTTGGTTATTTTCTATTAGTTTGCGGAGATGCTCAGCCCTGGCTGCTTTTAGGGCCTTTTTATAACGTGACATACTATCTTTCCACGCGATTCTAAAGACCTCTAAATTAGTTTGTTTCCATTTACGCTCTAAGTTACGAGTTTCTCCCTTGATAACATGTGTAGCACTGTTGTACCATGGTGCTTTAGTTTTCTCTCTAACCTTTTTTAATCTAATTGGTGCAACAATTTCTAATGTACTAGAGAAAATGGTGCTCATACTGCTTGTCATTTCCTCTAGTTCATCTGTTTGTTTGGGTTCACTTAGCAGCTGAGACAGATCAGGTAAGGTATTTGAGAATCTATCTATAGTGGTTGGAAGGATTGCCCTGCCTGTCCGATAACGTGGCGCAACATGACAGATTTCAGCAGTACGCAGTATGCAAGTTACCATGTAATGGTCAGTGACATCATCACTTTGCGGTATAATATCTATATCGGTTGGGTTGGTTCCATGTGAAATAATTAAATCTAGTGTGTGATTAAGACGATGAGTGGGACCAGTGACGTTTTGCTTGACCTGAAAAGAATTTAATAGATCTGTAAACGCAGCCCCTAACGCATCATTTGTGTTATCTACGTGTATGTTAAAATCTCCAACAATTAATGCTTTATCGACGTGGACCAATAGATCTGAGAGAAAGTCTGCAAACTCTTTTAGGAAATCAGCATAGGGCCCTGGAGGTCTATATACAGTAGCCAAGGCCAGAGATAATACGGATTTCTTTCTTACATCTAAGAGCGTAACATTTAGCACTAGTATTTCAAACGAATTAAACCTGTGACCTGTTTTCTGAGTAACATTAAGAATATCTCTACAGATTGTTGCAACACCGCCTCCACGACCAATCAGACGGGGCTCATGCTTATAACAGTATCCTGGTGGAGTAGACTCATTAAGACCAAAATAATCATTTGGCTTAAGCCAGGTTTCAGTAAGGCAAAGTACATCGAAACTATTATCTGTGACCATTTCATTTACAATAACCGCCTTAGGTGTGAGTGAACTAATGTTTAGAAGAAATTGTTTTTGTTCACTAATATTGAGATTTTCTGGTTTAATCACAATTAGATTTTTCCTAGATCCTACAGTAGATTTAATGTTTGACCTCACTAAACGAGGAATAGACACAGTTTCTATATAATGTTCTACATTGGTACTTATGTCAATAAAGTTAGGACAAAATTGTTTTTGTTCACTAATATTTAGATTTTCTGGTTTAATCACAATGAGATTTTTCCTAGATCCTACAGTAGATTTAATGTTTGACCTCACTAAACGAGGAATAGACACAGTTTCTATATAATGTTCTACATTGGTACTTATGTCAATTAAGTTAGGACAGCAAAGACTGTGATTTGGACTTTGACTTACTAGTCATATTGTGTTCAACGCCCTGGAGATGTTGTCCGACAGAAGAGCCGCTCCGATTCTGCTGGGGTGAAGGCCATCAGGATGGAAGAGCCTAGGTCGCTCTCAGAACAGATTCCAATTATTTACAAAGAGCAGCTTCTGTTCATTACACCATGACATTAATCATTCATTTAGAGCAAATAATCTACTGAACTTTTCATGTCCTAGTCGGTACGTGGGAAGTGGTCCAGACACGATGATCGTTGCTTCAGGCGATGTTCTGCGCACCGTCTCAACCAGACTCCTGTAGTCCTTCTTCAGAACCTCCGTCTGCCGCAGCCTGGTGTCGTTCGTTCCCGCGTGCAGCACGACAGCTCCGATGCGCTCGTCACCGTTCAGGATCTCGGGAACCTGCGCAGCGACATCGAGAACATGAGCACCAGGAAAGCAGTGAGTGATAACCTTGCCTTTACCTGAGGTAGCGTGGACATGCCGGACGTTGGAAGTACCGATGACCACAGCGTCGCGTTCCAACTCGCGAAGAGGGGAGAAGCGGTTCCGGGTGGAGATCTCGAAGACTGGGAGGGGTGGAGAGGTCCTAGCTCTGGTCCTGGTTCGCGTCTTCCGCTGTGGAAACACCCAGGGTCCATGGTGCTGTGTTGGTGCCGGAGTGAACGAAACCAGGGATGATGATCGCGTCCTGGGTGCTTGGGTCCTGTGCAGAGAAACACGCGGAGTAGACGAGGTCGGAGTCAAAAGGTTACTATCCACTGACTTGAGAGCATCGGCGCGTGATTGTTTCAAGCGCTGTTCGTCGCTCTCTCAGCACGGCTTGTCTGTCTAGTAGGCCGCGAATCTGCTTCTCCAACGACTCCAACTCCAACTGCACCGAATGCAGCTCGAACGTGTCCTCACCTGCACTCAAAGGTAACATGAGACACACATCAGAGTTATGCGGCATTGTAGCAGATGTGCTACGATGGCGAATTGTAGGTTTCAGTGGTTACCGGGTGTAAACAAGTTACCACGCGTGCAATGCTAGCGGGCTACGGCTAGTAGCAGAAGTTCGGATATAAGTAGCGATATCAAAACAATCCGATTGTTTTTTATAGAGAATCGTATCGGAGATATGTTCACACGCTGTAAATAATAGAAAGTATTCGTTTGTAAGCCAAAAGTAAATTTCATTTTTTATGTCAATGCATTATTTTATTATTGTTGCATTGTTGTATAAATGCACATTATGCCACCATGGTGGTTTAAGCCAGTCAGTGATGCTTAGGCCTGTCACGATAAAAAATTTAGCTGGACGATAAATTGGCCAAGAAATTATTGCGATAAACGATAATATTGTCGTTCTGAAACCATTTTCATCTAAAATAATGATAATGGCATAATAGTGCAGGTACACCTTTTCAAAGAGCAATAAACTTTTATTTCTAAAGACTATTTAACACTGAAAACGGAAAGCATTTTAAGTATCCACAATAAATGAACAAAACAACCAAAACAAAAAAAGCAATGGACTCTCAGTCTGTTAACAAACAAATGCTCTTGAATAAACAGCTGGGAAAACTGCAACGGATGATTGTGTTTTAGGAAGTGCTGGGAATCGATACAATTTTTTAAAGTAATTAATCAAATTTTTTTCTGTAATTAATCACGATTAATAAGTTTTTAATGTTTTGATATTGTAATAATTTCAGTTACTCTCCAAATTAATGTAGAAACAATTTATTGACAGTATATTTTAAATATGTGTTGTATTGTCATGTTTTTATGAATGAAGGCCAGTATCACTGATGTCTCTATGAAACATTAATGACATTAAAGTATAACTGAAAAATACCAATTTCAACATTTATTAGGCTTTAAAAAAACTACTTTTATTTAAGAGAACTTAAAACAATCTTTACATAACCCCATTATAATAAATGTTATTTTTACCTGTGCCTTCCCTGTTAGACATATACAGAAATGTAATAGTTATCAAACACCTTTCTTAACTGCATAAATAATAAATGAAATATTGCTTAATCATCATTAAAGCTACAATTTTCTCTGTTCCCGTTGTTCTTTGATGAACATTAATGACAGGCATCATCAGTGCTCCTAAGAACAGACGCGGATCTCACGCGCTGTCCCGCGCATCTCATTTCCTCACAACTCTTTAAATTCATTTAAGACATTATTTAATTTAATACTCCTAATATGAGAATACTCAGAATTCTCTGTGTTGTTGTTATTGTTTGTTCATGAGCAAAAGAGAACTCGATGTGAGCAGGAGACTGACGCGACTCACGCAAGTCTGTCTGTGCGTAGAGTGTGTGTGTGTGTGTGTGTGTGTGTGTGTGTGTGTGTGTCAGAGTGTCCATCAATTAGCTGATTGAGGGACCCTCTGACACTGCCACACACACACACACACACACACACAGACTCGCAGCCACACAGACAGGACATTGACATACAGCGCATTCTCGTGTCTTGTCGCATTTACATGTATAAGAGCGTGATCATATAATGTATCGCTCAGCAAAAATGGATATAAAAAAAGACGCTGGAAATGATCGCGGCTGGAAAAATTATCGAGCTAATTTTTTTTTTAATCGCGCGATTAATTGATTTATTGACTATCGCGACAGGCCTAGTGATGCTCCATCCGACATGCTAGAATCCTATAACTGCCTTAACTACTTTAAGTTTAAGACTGCTATAAGTCTGATTTTTAGGGAAGGGAACCAGCAACAAACTATTGCTTCATAGACATAATATAACCAGGTATAAATCACACAAAACAGTCAGGTAATAAACATGTGTTCTTGCAACTTTATCTAAACAGTAAAAAAAATAAAAAAAATAAACAAACCAAAAAATTATACACCAATGGATACTGAAAAACAAAACACACAATGACCATACAAGAAAGAACAACTGTAGAAGTATCAGGCTTGGATATAAATACCAGTCTTTGCAGGTTTTGGTGAGAAACAAGCCAGCCTAAGATGGACCCAACAGTGTTCAGGATGAAAAAAAGTCTTATATCATATAGTCCACAGACGCAAGAGACCAGTTGGGGAAAATGTAGAGGATGGTATACGGGCAGGTATTCCTTACGATCCTTTGTGCTTAAGATCCAAGAGATCCACAAGGCAGAGAACCTACACAGACAATAAATTGCAATCCAAGCAATCTCAGAAAGTGGTGTGAATGCTATTATCACCAAAGAGTCCTTTTGACTGAGCTTAAAACCAAAGTTTCCCAATCAGGACTCAAAGTAGTTTGTGGCCACACAGCAGGTAAGCCATGCTTCCTCTGTCCAACAAATCTGGCTAACTCTACTACCCACCTGGGTATATGCCACCTCCTAAAGCACCCTGGTGCCTCTGGTGGCGTGTAGTAGTAGTACCCTCAGTAGGAGTAAACATAGTAACAGGCCTGAGTCTGTTACATACCCCCCCCCCCTCCCCTTCAGAAGAAAGCTTGTCATAACCATGACATGTCTTTACATTTTGTACATGGTAAGTTTCAATATTATGAACATCATTGAAAAAAGAAACAGAATAATTTACAGGTCCGAGACACTTAACAATTTCTGCAGGGCCCTTCCACTTTGCGGAACGTTTTGCCATAAACCCTTCATCCACTCTGGACATAGGATGAATCCGCACCCAAACTACATCCCCCACCTGATACTGAGTCTGCTTGCGGTGTTGGTTGTAGTAGTGTTTCTGTTTGACCTGGGCTTGTTCAATGTTCTCCTTTACCAGTTTGATGAGGTTTTGTTGGCGCTCGAGGATTGGATAGGCAGGGTTATTGGGGTCAGGTGGTCTATGCAAGGCTCTCTCCAATGGGCCTTTTAACTTGCGCCCCAGTGCTACTTCTGCAGGTGTATATCCTGTACTCTCATGCCACGCTGTGTTAATTGCAAACCGAAACTCAGGCAACCATCTGTCCCAATGACGATGCTGGTCCCCTACATAGGATGCTATCATTGTTTTGAGATTCCTGTTGACACGTTCAGTCAAGTTTGTTTTTGGATGATAGGCCGTTGTCAATTTTTGTATAACACCCCACTGCTTGCATACTAGGTTGATAAGGTGTGAGGTGAATTGTGCACCGCGGTCAGACACTAGATAAGCTGGCGTACCCCATCTGGTGAATATTTCCAGAATCCTTGCTATCTGAGGTGCTCTTGCGGCTCTTAAGGGAAACAACTCTACCCACTTGGAACAATAATCCACGATGACCAGAAGGAGTTCATTTTGTTTTGTACTCCGAGGGAATGGTCCCATCAAGTCAACACCAAGCATATGTCCTGGTTCAACAACAGGAGTAGACTGCAAGTAACCCGGGAGTTTTGAGAGAGAAGGCTTGTATTTTTGGCAGGTAGGACACTCTTTACAATGTTTCCACACGTCCACTCTCAAGCTAGGCCAATACACTACATCTAGAAGTCGAACAAGTGTCTTTAACCTCCCCAGATGACCGCTGAGTGGAAGATATTAATAATATGGTACAGACAGACGAAGAAGACACCATGTGCCATAATAGAAGTCCATAACAAAAGCTTCCTGAGATCGTGAAACATGCAAATAGAGACATTTGACGACTAATAAACACTCAATCGCGACGATGTATGGTTTGTCTTCAAGCCACTTAGTCTTCAAATGCTCATCCTTGGGCAGATGAAAAAAGTTCGCTTTTGAGTCACACTTCAGAACACAGCGTCTCGTTGCCATGATGTTTTCTAGTTTTCACTGGCGTCTTGGAGCGCAATAAGTGGGCGTATCGTATTCAAATAACTTGACAAGTTGACGTCATCTAGTCAGAGAAAAAGCTTCGGTCTTCTAACGATTCTTAAAAATGACTCAGAGTCGACTCTTACTTTTGAAAGAAAATAACTATATATACGGTCCACTGTCATATTTCAAACTATGCAGGATGTTTTTGTTCACTTAGATCTATGTTACACACTACATGAAAGGTACATTTCAAAATTCCATGATAGGTGCTCTTTAAGAGAGCTCAAAGACAAGTGCTGTTTCACATACATTGACGATGTGGTGGTGTTTTCACAGAATGAGAAGGAACATCTTCAACACCTTAGCCAAGTTTTCCATTGCTTTCATGATGCAGGTCTCAACCTCAACCTAAAAAAATGTAATCTCATCCAGCGATCACTATCGTTTTAGGACACATTGTTTCAGGTGATGGTATAAAAACTGACCCATCCGGCTGCCAGTATGAATTTTGAGGAAGTATTGAATAAAAAATACTCCTCTGTTTAGAAATTTGACACAGACATATGAGAATCTATCAATATGTCTCCTCATCTGCACACTTTTGAACTAAAAGCCCTGAGGGATGTTGATTTGTCGCGAGTTTTTTTATTAATGAGATCAGCTGAGGCTCATATTACAATCAAACGGTAGTGACGCGGTTTTCTTATTCAGAACTCCTGACACATATTAACAAATTACTGTCACTATAAGACTTTGATGGGCGTTCCGTTTCCAAAGATATCTGCACAGACTATACCAATCACAACTGACTGGGTCATCGGACCAATCACCGCAGATTAGCGTCACGTAAAGGCGGGGTTTTGAAAAGTGAATCACTAAAGGAATCATTTGAGAATCGCTGTCAAAACAGGTAAAAATAAATGCATATTATAAGAAAACTAAAGTCTCTTTTGTCATTGCATGCATGCAAAACTGTTGTTGGGGACTTCTAAAACAATATTTGGAACATTTTAAATGCCATGATAGGTGCTCTTTTATACATGCTCCATTAATCTCTGAAAGGATGCAGCTGCATTTTTCAGCCCAAAAGGAAGCCGTAAAAATTCATACAGCCCTGTTGATGTGACAAAAGCAGTTTTCTAGGTACTGTCCTTCTCCATATCCACCTGCCAATATCCACTTTTCAAATCCAGAGTGCTAAACACCGCTGCTCCATGCAGCGAATCTAAGATATCCTGGATCTGGGGCATTGGGTAGGCATCCAGGTACGTCTTGGCATTAAGACCTCGGTAGTCCACACAAAGTCTTGAACTTCCATCTTTTTTTGGGACTACCACCACTGGTGAAGCCCAAGAGGAAATAGATGGTCGAATTATCTCTTTGGCTAACAAGTCCTTAACTTCTGAATCAATAAATCTTTGCTTGTCTACTGAGACCTTGTAAGCAGTGTTAATTTTGACAGCAAATTTTGATTTAGTTTTAGTCATAGTCTTTTGACTAAAATGCCATTTAGTTTTAGTCATATTTTAGTCACCTGAATTATTTTTAGTTTTAGTCTAGTTTTAGTCTACTAAATATCATATGATTTTAGTCGACTAAATCTACTGTAGATTTAGTCTCCTAAAATCTAATGAGTTTAGTTCAATTGTAATACATTAAGCGTTTAAGCTCCATTTAATTTTGACATCATTTTGTTTTTGACATTAAAAATACACTCAAGAGAGAACAATTCACTTTTTTTTTTTATTATTCATCAGCATTAGTTCATGTACAATGGCCTGGCATAAATGTGCGCTAGTCATTGATTGTGAGCCGCTCTGGAGCGCTGTATTTGGGATGCGGGGGTGAGCCTGTAGAGCGTGCAACAGGGCCGTATTTTCTAGCGGTTAGATCAGCACGTTCAAATCAAATGTGCACATCTGTTACACAGGACATCAGTTCTGACTGGACCTCTTCCCTAATCTACCCTCCCTAACATTTTCGTCTTGTTTTTATTTGTTGACGAAAATTACAGTAAGTTTTCGTCATAGTTTTAGTCATCCAACACTAGTTTTTATTTAGTTATCGTCTCGTTTTCGTCAGTGAAAAAAGGTTGTTGACGAAAATTATGACGAAAATTATTCGTCAACAAAATTAACACTGCTTGTAAGTACGTTTTCTTACTGGCACATCATTTGTAGTGATAATGCAGTGTTTTACCAGACTTGACTGTCCAATATCGTGTGTGCAAACTGATGACCATTATAACATTAAATCTTCCAGTTGTCCCTTAAACTGTTCATCCGTGTCAGCTTGTTGTGCGAGTTGGTAGATGGAATGTAGCGTTTAATCAGATATTGTACGAGTGGGTAAAGGAAGATAAAAGTTCACAGTTGAATGGCATTGGTTAGGAATGGGTAAATGTTCCCTTCAGCAGTCTCTTCTTTTGTAGGCAAACTGTACTGTGCTTTTTGAAAATCTAACTTTATTCCCGAAGCAAGCAGAAAATCCATCCCTAGGATGATCGGTACAGTTAAGTCTGCATCATTAAGGATAAACAGTATGAGTTTCATATGTTGTCCCTGGATCTCACAACTCCATTCCACCTTACCAATGGCTGTCTGCCGCTGTCCGTTGGCAAGCAAAAATGACCTTTACTTTGTCCTTTACTTGACTGGAATTGTTCATCTTTGGATAGCTGTTTCCACAAGGATTTTTGGATAAGGGACAAGGTGCTGCAGGTATCAACCATAGCCTTGAAGTATCTGTCTTGTAGGACGATGGGAATGGTGGCTGTCTTTAAATCAAATTGCACATTGGATTGGACTACTCTGGTATTAGCATGAGGAGGTTTACGTTGAAGATATTGAAAAGATTGAGGTTTCTTCCTTTGTTCTTCAACATTGACAAGGCTCCAATATTTCTTGGACTCATCGAAATCTCTTTCTATCTGTGTCCCAATTCTAACCAACTCTCCAACTTCTTTAACAGTTCCTCTTAGCAAACTTGCAAGAAGTGGGTTGCAATTTTGTAGAATAGCTTTGACCACTTCCTTCTCAGGCATTTCACTCTTCCACCTCAAACATAAGGCTCTATATTGGAAAGCAAAATCTCTGATGCTCTCCTTTTGCACCTTGTTTCCTCTCAAGTAATTTCCTTGCAGCAACCTCCTCATAATCTTCACTTAAGAATGAAAGCAAGAAAGTTTTGTTAAACGGTTTCCAATTTTGAACATTTCTCCGTTCAGCCAGCCACCAGTCTTTTGCAGTACCTTTTAATACAGCTGTGAGTGAAGCCATTATCTCACCCTCACTGAGTGGCCGAACAGCAAAATCGCATCTTTAGATGAACACGACTGGATCTTCATCCTGGTTATTACTAAAATGAGGAAAGTCGAGTTTCACAGGTGGATTATTTTGCATTGAGCTCTGGCTTTCGGAAACTGGCAAGTGGCTATGCTGAAGGCTAGAAGTTTGGTCTCTGGGTTTGACAACAGGACGTGTTACTAAAGGGCTTTGATCACAGTGAACTGGCGTAGACATGGATGGAACAAGAGATCTGAGTTTCTGATCAATTTGAATGTCACGTCTCTTCAAACAATCAAGCATGGACCTACCTAGATCTCGAATGGAGAGCTCCAACTGTTTCTTAGTTCTGTCACATTCCCGTTCCATACAGTATTTTACTCTTTCTTCGCTCAAATTCAGCATATGGAACACAATCACTCATACCTTGAGCGCATTCTGTTAAGTGACCTTCCAGCGAAGTAATTCTTTCTGTCAGCCTTTCTATTAATGCTGTAACTGATGTAAATGAGGTGTGACCTCATTCATGTTTCTGTGGGAGGTGGCGGTGGAAGATCGAAGTCATTCAGAATGTTGTCGTCATCAGGAATGTTATCCCTGATCCTTTCTTCCTCTTCCTCAGAGTCAATGTACATATCGCTAAAAGTGCTAATCAGCTCCTTGAGAGGCTCTCTCTGTAAGGTGAATGGCTCTGATGCGAAATCCAGTCTGGGTGCTGACTCATCCCCATCTGGAGCCATAAGATCGGCCATACTGGGTGAAAATAAACACTGGTCAATAGATGCAAATGTATAAGTTTGCTGGTCCCTGTTCGGGCGCCATTCTATAACTGCCTTAACTACTTTAAGTTTAAGACTGCTATAAGTCTGATTTTTAGGGAAGGGAACCAGCAACAAACTATTGCTTCTTAGACATAATATAACCAGGTATAAATCACACAAAACAGTCAGGTAATAATCATGTGTTCTTGTAACTTTATCTAAACACCAAAAAACAAAAACAAATAAACAAACAAACCAAACAAATTATACACCAATGGATACTGAAAAACAAAACACACAATGACCATACAAGAAAGAACAACTGTAGAAGTATCAGGCTTGGATATAAATACCAGACTTTGCAAGTTTTGATGAGAAACAAGCCAGCCTAAGATGGACCCAACAGTGTTCAGGATGAAAAAAAGTCTTTTAGCATATAGTCCACAGACGCAAGAGACCAGTTGGGGAAAACGTAGAGGATGGTAAACGTGCAGGTATTCCTTACGATCCTTTGTGCTTAAGATCCAAGAGATCAACAAGGCAGAGAACCTACACAGACAATAAATTGCAATCCAAGCAATCTCAGAAAGTGGTGTGAATGCTATTATCACCAAAGAGTCCTTTTGACTGAGCTTAAAACCAAAGTTTCCCAATCAGGACTCAAAGTAGTTTGTGGCCACACAGCAGGTAAGCCATGTTTCCTCTGTCCAACAAATCTGGCTAACTCTACTACCCACCTGGATATATGCCACCTCCTAAAGCACCCTGGTGCCTCTGGTGGTGTGTAGTAGTAGTAGTACCCTCTTCTTCTTCTTCTTCTTCTTCTTCTTCTTCTTTTAGTGTCTTGGCAGATTGCATCGTTCATTTGTTGCATACCACCACCTACTGTACAGGAGTGTGTAGAGTGTTGCAGTAAATCTTTCACTATTCAATAAAAAAAAATAATAATAAGTATATTCTTCTTATTAAATCACTGTCTTTAAGGAATATAAATAAATGTCTAATTCTTTCGCTTTGCATTCCTTGTTCCCAAAGAATATCCTCAATGTTGTCATCCATTTCTTGCCATCTTTGTCTCTGTTCACTGTATCTCCTACATCTAAATAAAACATGTTTCACATCTTCCTGTGTTTGACATTCTGTGCATAAAACATTTCCTTTCCCTACCAATTTCAGTGTTGCATTCAATCCTGTATGTCCCATTCTTAATCTTGAGTATACTATTTATTCCTTCCTATTTTTCATATTAATTATTTTTCCTCCAACCTGTTTCTGAATATTATAATATTGCCTAGCCTTAGGTTCTGCTTCCCATTCCTGTTGCCACTTCTTTGTTATTTCAAATTGTATTTTAGCTTTCGCTTCTCCTTTCCCTATTGGAACATTAATTTCTATTTCTTTATTTTTTAGTGACTTTTTTGCTAAATCATCAGCCTTTTCATTACCTCTTATTCCAATATGTGCTGGAACCCAACAGAACTGAACTGTTATTCCTAATCTTTGAATATTTAACAATAGATTTCTAACCTCTACTATTAAATCATCTCTGACTGAAACTCCACTTTCTAAGCTCTGTAATACAGCCATTGAATCTGAGCATGTTATTGATTTGAATGGTTTTGTCTCCTCTATCCACCTTAATGCAGTTAATATACCAGTCATTTCAATAGAATATACTGAAAGGTCATTATTTAGTCTATACTTCAGGCCTTTCTTAAATTCAGGAATGTAAATTCCTATACCACAATGACCATTTTGGTATTTTGATCCATCTGTGTAAATGTTAGTAAAACCATAAAATGAAGTAGACAAATATCTTTCACTATACCATGCAAAACTCTGTTCATCTAAGTGTTCTCTCTTTTCTTTCAATAATTCTATGTTTACTTCTGGCATTGGAAGCATCCAGGGAGGAACTTCACTCAGAACTATTGCAGGACTAAACTCTAACTCTTTAATGCCATACTGTTCTGCTAAATGATGTAAGTAAGTAAGTAAGTAAGTAAGTAAGTAAGTAAGTAAGTAAGTAAGTAAGTAAGTAAGTAAGTAAGTAAGCTTTATTTCTATAGCACTTTTCACAGACAAAAAGGTCACAAAGTGCTTCACAAAATTGAAATATACACATAAAAGATATACACAAACACATAACATACAAATATACATATATACACAAAAACATACAAAACCATAATTGCTAATTAAATGCTTGTCTAAAAAGATGCGTCTTAAGGTGTTTTTTAAAAGCTTCCACAGAGTCCAAAGCTCTCAAGGCTAATGGAAGAGAGTTCCAGAGCCTTGGAGCCACTACACAGAAGGCTCGGTCCCATCTAGTAGTACCCTCAGTAGGAGTAAACATAGTAACAGGCCTGAGTCTGTTACAATACGACTACCTTAAGCTGGGCATACACTGTGCGATTTCAGCGCGATTTCAGCAAGGTTACCTACTCACACTGTACGAGTAGATCGCATGCGATGTAAAGCCAAAGCTCACGGTTTATGTGCTCACACTGTGCGGTCCGATCGTCGAGTGCGACTTGTCTGCTCACAGTGTTCGAGTAAAATATGCGCAAAAAAAACTATAATAGAGAGATAGACTATCAAATGCATCAGCTATCGATATCAAGAGCATTTAGCATTTACAATTTATGTATATAAATGAACATTATTATTAGGGTAGGCCTACTTTTATTATTAAATTGATATTATTGCCCCGCGCTAATTTTATAACATCAATGCATAACCGATATTCTGCATAATAAAATAATAGAGAGATTAGCTTAATTACTCCTCATTATTTTGCCCAATGAAACAAGGAATTATAGGCCTATAATTAAAATGATTATCAGACTAAAATATTTCATAACACTGCAATAATATCAGAAAGTAAGAGCAGCTTTATTTCAAAAACACTTGTTTAACACGAAACAGGCCTATACTTCTCTTCTAATTTGTTTCACAATATGGGCCACAAGAGAAATATTAAGAATATAAATTAAGACAGTTATAGGCATATCCGCATATTTTAAAGAAGATGAATCTTGTCTCTGTGAGAATATGCGCCGAAAGCTCGTCAGATTTTACTTTCACTTTCACCGACTTTCGCGCACATTGCGTTTTTGTGTGATATCCACTGACTCGCATTCATGATTTAAAACGAAAAGTAAAAAAAAATCTATAGCCTATATATTGTGCCGTGACATTTTGTCATTCTTTCCTTTTGTCAAATGATGGACAACGGTTCACATTTTTCCCATGATAATACAATTAAGTAAATATTAAATAATAGTAAATAAAATAATTTGTGAAAGTAAAACAACACTGAAAAAACAGGAAAACACATGTTGTCCAATTTACTTAATCGTATTATTTGTGATCTACGCAACAAATTTGTGTTTCTCTTCTAAACATGATTTCATTGCTTTCGATTAATGTAATTCTCTAAAATGTGCAATCTACTAGATTAAATTATTTGGGGTGAATGTGAACCAATTAAGTACTCGAAAATAATTTTTGCTGAAACTGTAGTTCCCAGCATGCTTTGCTTGGGACTTGACGACTAGAGTAAAATTGTTGAAATTAAGTGTTATTTTATGTGTTTTTGGGCAAAATGAGAAAAAGGGGGAGACTTTATATTGTTTATTAGTGTTTAATGTTTAATTATGTTGGAATTATTCGAACCATTTAAATTACACTGTGTTACCATAGTGGAGAAGAGCGGAGCGATTGCTTAGGCTGTGGACTGACTCAGCACATGTCATTAAAGAGCATTTCACACTTAGCACATATATGATGTGCTATTGCTGGCAAGTATAATGAAAGCTATTGAGTACTGTGTTATAAATCAGTCAAGTGACAACAAAAATATTCAAAAATAAACGTATGTGTTTTGATTAAAGAGGAAGGGTCTCAAGCCCCCGTTTGCACCACTGTTGTTAGGGAGCCGTATTAAAATCATTGTAAGACTACTCAATTTGGTTACTTAAAAATTACTTGATTCCATTATGTTGAAACTATGT
Source organism: Gobio gobio (assembly GCF_949357685.1). Taxonomy (NCBI): domain Eukaryota; kingdom Metazoa; phylum Chordata; class Actinopteri; order Cypriniformes; family Gobionidae; genus Gobio; species Gobio gobio. Next base: position 16,336,069 of record NC_137098.1, read on the forward strand.
GAACAAATTATGTTTGTTTAACTTAATTGAATCATGTGGAACCGATGTACATGATTAAATCATGTAAATCCAACACACCATTTTTTTCAGTGAAGTAAATTAATGTTCAAAGTTAAATGAATAAAAGAGGCAGTTTTAGGCTAAACACGGTGGTTTGAACGTCTTAGATTATCCATTTTACAACACGAACTGGAGGCAAGCAACAGTTTGCTAAATTACTGCTATTTCATAACTGCCTACAGATCTTAAAGATCTCCCTCTTTTCATTTTCTTTCTTGCTGCATTAAAGATGAACTGGTTCAACTTCTGCTTTCGCGCAGGCGCAGTGATGAGAAATAGGGCAATCAGTTCTAGCTCTGCTTCAGCTGTTTAATAACCTCATGAGGAGCGACCAGAATTACTGACATGCTAGAAATTCATCCGACCATCCGATTGCCGATCGGGAGAGGTTTGTCGCCTCTCGTTTCCCTCTGTACACTGCACGAACACCTCACGACAAACAACGCACGATAAAGCTGAAAATCGGCCCAACCCAAAAAAGAGTCGCACGAGTCAGAATTCGGCTCGAAATCGGACGAAAATCGCAGAGTGTATGCCCAGCTTTAAACTAATTTAAATACTTGAATAAAAGTTACAAAGCTGTTTACAAAGCTGCTGTCACTTTAAGGCCAAATGCACAGACCCTATACTCTAATTGTTACGTGTTTAAAAGATGTTTAAAAGGGATGACGCAACATTTATGTGAGATGTGACTGTTGAGGGGTGCAGGTAGAAAAACATCCAACAACCTGAATAAATGACATTAAAGTAATTTATTCCCAGGAAAACAATACCACAAAACTCACCATAATGAAAAGTAACAGAACACGAAAGAATCAAGAATAACAAGAGTCGCCCAAATCAATGAAATAATCAAAATAAAACCCAATGATTACTAACCCAACCTCTAATACTAACTAACAAAGAAAAATGTAGAAACCAAACCGAAATCTTCAGCGTATGCGACGCTATAAATAAACTACACTAACTACCAAACAAAATTACAACTGAGGGCGATCTCTCTTTCTAACTAAATAACATTAGAGAAAACTAACTATCTAACTGGAAGTAAATAGACAAATAACTAACACAAAACAAAGAAATCCGACCTCCACTGACGAGTTATTTCACCATGTGTCTCATACGCGTGTAACGCTCTGATCTCAAACACCTGCCGGCAATACAATTATCGCAAGCACTCTCAAACGTGACGAGTCTAACTCTAACATAGCAACGAACAAACTCCAAGATAGAGTTAACAAGGACAGATTAAGCAAAGGCTTCTCATAACAGTTAGGATACTTTGACAGTCACAAATATGACTAAGACAGAGACTTCTCATAACACTTAGAATACTTTGACAGTCACAAATATGACTAAGACAGAGACAGCAATGAGTGAGAGTTCGCGTTGATCTGCTCACTGGCCATCCATGGGAAACGAGGCCTCTTATCCTGCAGGCACGTCCGCCGATTGGCCGAACGTCAATCGTTACGTATGACGTAGTGACGTCACTAATGTTCGTCCGTAGTGAGGATTCCCTAAAGAAATTAACAAAACAGACAAAAAGTGGAAGAGAAACAAACACCCACCAAAACATGTTAATGAAAACACATGGAATGTAACACTAATACACATCCGATGTTCTCCCAACTGTTAACTCTTCTCTTTCTCCCAGAAGTTTACAGTTTTGAACATTTTATGAGACATGCATCAAGTGTATGCCAACTAAACTTATCTTTAATCTTTTCAGAAAACTGAAACATACTTTTTAAGAATGGCCATGGGTGCACACACTGCGCAGAGGAAGCGCCTTCTTCCATTTTGATATAAACTGATTAGTGTTCAAAAAATGTTGGGAAACTTCACATGACCCTATACAAGAGTGATTACTGATAGTCTGTCTGCAAAAAAACAAAACAAAATAAAACTTTTAAAGAAGAAATAAAATCATCCACTGAATTTCAAAGCTGCTACAGAAACGACTTTCGACTTTGAGGACCTTGATAGAAATGTAGTGGAGTAAAAAATACGATATTTGTTTTTCAAATTTAGTTAAATTTAAAGTTAAAGTAAAAGTTTCCCGAAAAAATAAATTACTCAAAAAATATTAAAAAAAATATTACTCAAGTAAAGTACAGATACAAGTAAAGTGTACTTAAGTACAGTACTCAAGTAAATGTACTTAGTTACTGTCCACCTCTGAGAGTAACCCCCGACGCTACATTTTGTTTCGCTCTATACTCTGCGCTTCTGCGTTCATCAATACGCATGCGTCAAGGGTTACTCTTTCTTCGTAAATCGATGCGTACGGCAAATCAGATCGGATTCAGAACAATGATTAAAACATAGATGGAGTAGATCGAGCCCCCCCTCCCACACAACATTGTAATATTAGGCAGTTTTGATTTATATGGTATTTAATGTTGATGATCACGATATTTTACATATGCAACTGCTTACATATGTTCTCACTTGTTTCTGCTTCTTTTTCGCCTTTGTTTTGATCCGGAGATTCTGTACTCTTTCAGAAAATGTGTCATAGCGCCCCCTAGGGTGACCACCCGTCCCGCTTTGAGTTGTACCACACAGCATTTTCACCCCTTGTCCCGCACGTCGCATATTGAGAAAATGTCCCGCATTTTCATCAGTCTGTTGGTTTTTAATTATCATATTAAGAAAACATGCATGCGTTCTTTTGCCTTTTTAAGAAAGCATTTCATTTATTCTTTTTGCGGCATCGTTTTTCACCTAGACATATTTAACAGCGCTTCATCAGAAGTAACATCCCGCCTTTCACAAATACAACAGCCTTTTTTTAAAATCCTATCCAATGTTTGAAAAGAAAGGAGTAAACACGGTCACTAGTAGGTTGTGACGACTGTCAATCAAAATGTGGAGCGGTGATTCGTTCCATGTAGAAAACGAATGGATAATTCGGTAAATTGGTTATATTCTTAATATATAATATAATATAATATATAAGACTGTCAATGAACTAATTTCATGTTGCTTTATATTTTATTTGTTCATTATTGGACTTGGTCAGATCTGATGCCTGCTGCCTTTGGGCTCAGTGATGTTGAATTTAAATGACATGTAAAATGTTTCATTGTGATGTAATGGTGTTTTCTGGAAGGGACTAAAGAACAAATTATTTTTATCATCTGAAAGGCAGAATACATATGTTTTTATTAAGTTACATAGACATTGTGTAACAGTTTCAGGTTATGTTTTAGTGTCTGTAACATGTCCCACATTGTCCCACACAAACTTAGTAATTGTCCCACATTTGGTTTGTTTGATGGTGGTCACCCTAGCGCCCCCTACCATATAACAGTGAAAACACGGAAAGCCAGAAATTTCAGTCAATGGCAGGGAATCATTTCACAAATAATAGAAATCTCCATCAATGGCTGGGAAGCGTTGTCTCACAAATTACAGAAATTACCATCAATGGCAGGGAAAGAGGCTCAAAAAAGCATTCTAAATTTTACCTAATGCAAAAAGCATAACATTATACAAAATGTATAAAATTATAGAAAATTTATGAGGAAATTAACTATGTTTCCCTCCGTGAAAAGCAGTTTACAGTACATGTTTAAATCTAACTAGGGATGCTTTGAACTGAGAACTCCTGATAAAACCTGGCACCTCTATCAACTGTGAAATGTCCTCATCAAAGCTTTTATACAGACAGGGCTTAGATTAAGCCAGGATTAGGCCTTAGTTCAATTAGGACATCAAAGTAAATTTATAAATGTGCCTTAGACAAAACATTACTGATGTGCATCTTGAGAAAAATCAATGGCACTGACATATTTTAAGATATATATCACTGCAAGTTGCTTTCAGTTAAAACAGCTCAAACATGCATTTTAGTCAGGGACTAGCTAAAGCAGTAATATGTCTCTTCAGCTTTTAGTGTCATTTGTTAATTACTGTTAATAACTTCTTCCTGTACACGAATGACTGCACTTCTAAAGACCCGTCTGTGAAGCTCCTGAAATTTGCACACCACTGTCATCGGCCTCATCCAAAACGGTGATGAGTCTGCTTACAGACCGGAGGTTGAACAGCTGGCTGTCTGGTGCAGTTATAACAACCTTGAGCTCAAAACACTCAAAACGATGGAGATGATAGTGGACTTCAGGAGGAACAGCCCAGCTCTCCCCCCACTCACTATCATGAACAGCACCAGGGCCGTGCAGAGAGTTCTTCATGGGCAGGGGCTCAAATGTAAAAAAGGGGCAAAAAAAAGAAAAAATTATATATATATATATATATATATATATATATATATATATATATATATATATATATATATATATATATATATATATATATATATATATATATATATGCTCATCAAGCCTGCATTTATTTAATCAAAAATACAGAAAAAACAGTAGCCTAATATTGTGAAATATTATTACATTATATTCTTTTTTACTTTTTATTAATCAAAGAATCTTGAAAAGAGTATCACAGTTTCCATCATTGACATTAAATCCTCATATTAGAATGATTTCTGAATGATTAAGTGACACTGAAGAGTGGAGTCATGATGCTGAAAATCCAGCTGTGATCACAGGAATAAATTATATTTTAAATTATTTTAAAATAGAAAATCATTATTTTAATAATATTTCACAATATTGCTGTTTTTTATCAATGCAGGCTTGATGAACATAAGAGAGTTCTTTCATAATGCTGCATAATATTCAAAAATGGTAATATAATAAAGTCCTTTCACGAAACCATTTCGCCAGCCTACACTTCATATAATAGGCCTGTAAGTGCCGATGGCACTTGGGTTTTGTGAACTTTGATAGTTTCATGAAATAGCAAACAGTGTATCAATATACATAAATACAAGTGAATTTAACTCTACTTACCATTAATGCGACTTTTGCTGCTGCATGGTTTTGTTTGTTGTCAGTTAAAATCCATTTTGTCAGTGATGCAATTTATAAAATGAGACAAACCGCAGGAAATCGTTCCACAAACGTTAGTTCGTCTGTCCATGTAATTTTCAACTGATTTATGAATAAGAACAGAAAATTACCGCTTCACATCGCCCAATGGAATTTGAACTTGCTTTGCCAGATCACGATTAGTTGGTGTAGCCTATATACATGACAAACGGGGATTGGTGAATTGTGTAATACTTTAAAATATATAATATATAGATTTGTAATTAAATCAACACATTAGCTCTGATTATGGATGAAAAAAAAAATTTGGTTTACTTTTTTCCCGCGAGGCCACACGCTCTCTGAAAGGACCATATTTGGCTCGAGAGCCGTTTCCGAGCAGTGGAAAATCAGCAGTCAACCCATAGCAACGCGTTATGGCAACGCCGCAACAGAAATTGTCCAACTTTTGAGCCGTTCGAGCTTTGTATACATCGTCATAGAGCCGGATTAACGCAAAGGCAAACTAGGCACGTGCCTAGGGCCCGATTGGCGGGATGGGGCCCAGACAGAGGGACAAAAAAAAAAAAAAAAAACATTAAAATGTACAAATGTCCTATCTACAGTTTATTTCAATATTTATTAATTACCTAAAAATAGTGACGATGTGTATCTTAACCATAGACTGTTACATTACGTCACATTAACGCCAGCCCATGACTGTATTTATTATAATCAGGTCAGAGCGGGACAACAAAGCTAGCAGGCAGGTGTTTTGAGTAGGCTAACATTCAAGATGCTTTCGGGTGCGGCAAAACGTAAAAAGAAAAAAAATGAAGAGGAACAAAAGAAGAGACAGCGGGGGGCTTTATAGAAGTTTCTGTCGGGCAGCCGTCCGACAGCTGTGAACCTGCTCGAGTCAGCAGAGCCAGAGGCCGAGCCATGCCCAGAGACACGGCCCGAAGACGCGGTGGAAGATGCGGTGGAAAATAAGTAAAACATCATTTCCGTGTCAAGTTTTATGCTGCGTTCGCACCAAACGCGAATAGAGCGTCTGGCGCGAGTGATTTCAATGTTAAGTCAATGGAAAGGCGCGTTTACGCGCGTCTGGAGGTCCCGCGGCGCGGAAGGCGCGTTTCGCGTGGAACGCAGCATTAAGTTAAAAGAAAATCTAATTCAAAATGATAATAAAAGATAAAAACAAATGTAAAAAAAGAAATAAATCAATAAAAGAATAATGGCATGGCCCTACTTTACATATGATATAATAATCATCATGTATGGCTCCCATAATTGTACAAAGTCCTTTATTTTACTCTTGGAGATATAAGTCAGCCTTTCCAGTCCAATGCACTCTGAAAGTTCTTTTATCCATTGTTTTATAGAAGGTGCTTCCATGCTCTTCCAGTTCAGCAATGGCTTTTCTGGCATGTAACAATCCAAAGTCCAGTCTAGTGTGTTTCTTTGTTTGTGAGAAACCTGTAGGATATATTCCCAGTACACAAAGTTTGGCACAATGTGGTATTTTAAGATTAAACCGTTCTGACAAACATTTTATGACTGTATATCAGAACATTCCCATAGACAGTGAATTAGAGTTCCTTTATAAATTCCTTTATAAAATATATATCAGGAATATTGCTAGACAAATGATTGAGTTTTTCAGGTGTTAAACCCTTGTCAACCATTTATACTGTAATAATTTAAGCCGCGTGTTTATGATTTGTTTTTGCGCCTTTAAACATGCTTCAGTCCATTCAAATTCCTCTATTTATTCTTGAATGGCTTTCCTCCTTTCTTTTAATTTGTCTACAGCAGACTCTTTTGAGTTAGACATTATAATATTTTGACAATTGGCCCTTTTCACCTCTTTTTTCAATTATTTCCTCAATTAATGACAGTTTGGGAATGTACATAATATCTGTAGACCTGGAAGACATAAAACTTTTAAGCTGTGAATATTTAAAAAAAAAAATGTTTTGAGGGAATCTGGTGTTTATCACACAATTCTTGAAATGTAAGAAGTATACCATCCATATAAAAGTCTTTAATAGTCTGAATACCTTTAGTTTTCCATAGTTTAAATCCTCCATCCTTATATTTATTATTATTTAGTGTTGGACAGTTTCTAAATGGTCTTGATGAATGTGAAGGGGTCATGTTTCCCTTCTTGTTGTTAATTACAACATTTATAAATGTTGTAAGCTATTGTATTTTGCAGAAAATCTTAATTACAACATTTATAAATGTTGTAAGCTATTGCATTTTGCAGAAAATCTTAATTAAATGTGTTGATTAAATGTAAACAGAGCAAATAAGATAAACTTATTTGCTCTGTTTACATAGTTTACTGATACCTATTGGTTATTTACTGGTACTACTGCCTTAACAATGATACTCCCAATGGATGAGAATAATTTAATAGCATTTAATAGAGCCGTGTAATGACGTATAAATAATGAATATCAAAAAATAGTCTGATAGACTGTTTAATATACAACACAACCAATTTGTAACCAAAGACTAAAATGTGAATTCACTTTTATTAGTAACTTTGGTAAGTTTCAGATTTCAATTCATAAATAACATCGATGGAGGGGGGCCCAAAAAATGCAGCCTGCCTAGTGTAGTCCATTTATTTAATCCGGCTCTGGTCATGTTATAATAATCACATTTATTTCGTTTTATTGACCACGATATTATCATTGATATTTGTCTGAGAGGGGCACTTTTGATTCATTTTGAAAAAGGGCAGGGGCTCGAGCACCCAAAGCCTCCCCCTCTGCACGTACCTGAACAGCACTGTGGAAGCAGTGGAGTAATTCAGGTTCCTGGGCACCATCATCTCTCAGGACCTGAAGTGGGACAATCACATTGACTCCATTGAGAAAAAGGCCCAGCAGAGACTGTACTTCCTTCGTCAGCTGAGGAAGTTCAACCTCCCTAAGGAGCTGCTGATTCAGTTTCACTCGGTTGTCATTGAGTCTGTTTTATGCACTTCCATCACTGCCTGGCTTGGTTCAGCCAGGGCCGGCTCTAGCTCTTTGGTTGCCCTAGGCAAGATTGAGTTTTGCCTTTTTTCTAGATATTATCCATGTTTTATATCTTAATGACACACAAGCATACAAGCAAATAAAGGATTCAAGAAAAAAAAAAAGTATTAACTTCCTGTCACATGAGACTGCCAACTTCCTACTCCTACTTCCAGGGAGCACAACGAAGGCAAACCCTCCCAAAGAAAGGATATTTTCATGTTCCTAATAAGTATTTTTAGTTGACATATATATATATCAACGTAATCATGAAGGTCTCTAGAATCATCCAAACAAAACAAATCTTACAACAGATCTATAGTTTTTAGTATACTTAGTCAAACATAATAAATTTGATTATGAATAAAGATTGATCTGTTGAAAGCAGTTATTTTGAGTTAGATGCTAAATGTTCTCCTCTTATACATATTTGACATTGAAGGGGTGCATACAACATATTTGCCCACCGGCAACTATAGTTGCCACAGATTCAAATACGATTTTCAAGAAAAAATACAAAAACCTGGGGAAAATAAATGCAGAACATGCCATTCAGAAAAAAATTGGGCACAAATGGGTTAAGTATTTATAAAAACTATATAAACAAAAATGCTCCTATAGTTACTCCAAGACTTAAAAAGCTAATTATGACTTAAATGATACACAAATTATGACCCATAAACTGGATTAACACTAGAAGTCCCAGGGAGTAGCCATTTGGCTTTTCTACCTATAAAACCCGCAGGACAGCCGATGGGCTGGAAGGCTTTAGGCTAATAGCCTTAATCAGCTGTGAACAGTTGCTTTTGTTATGTAAACAAGGTGGGGCCATGCTGAGCCACTTCAAGGAAACTTGTGTTTCACTTTGCCATCTTAGGGAGAAATCAACACACATGTTTTTTTTTTTCCTTTGTTGCTGAGATTTATTGATAAAAACAGTACAAAATAAAATTAATAACAAAACCAACCATTTGTACACATATTTACAAATAATATTAAAAAGTGAGTGAGTACATTCCAGCAATCACTCACAATCCTGGCACTGCCATGGTATCTCCCGTCTGCATTTACCACATGTGTATCTGTAGCAGTGAACACATCGCACAGTGGCATGATTGTTCTTGCATTGGTGTTTGGTGTTCCGGCTAAGAAGTTTATGCGCAAGTGACAGCGATGTGAAGAAATTGTCCGTGGTAACATTTCTGCCCTTGTCTAGGAATGGTTCCATCAGCCTCATCACTACATTTTCAGACAGTCTCTCTCCACTGGGACGACTAGGGTCCATGCCAAGATATGGGAGGACATTACAAATGTACTTGGATTTTAGGTCGCAAGCCACCCAAAACTTGATCCCCAACTTGTCAGGTTTAGTTGCAATATACTGCAGGAAACAGCAGCGAGTCTTTGACGGGAAAAGCTGTTCATCAACGGTGATATGTAGACCAGGGTTGTAGGACGTGATGCAATTGGTGACAAATGATCCCCACACACTGGAAATTGCAGCAAACTTATCAGTCTTTGCTCGATCACTCCGGGTGGACCTGTCATCAAAGCGTGGGTGTCGCATAATGTCTTGGAAGCGGTTTCGCGGCATTGTTCCAATGGTATGTGGGTTTCTCAGGTTTGCTGACCAGCAGTCACGTAGTGATGGAACCTTGGTAAGCCCCCGGAAGATGACAATTGCAATAAATGCCATTAGTTCAGGGAGGGCCATGAACCAATGAACATGCTCCGTTTCCTGTGCATGTTGAATAGTCCATTCTTGAATGCTATGAAGCATGTCAAGAGTGATGAAACACAGGAAGCTCTGAAGGTGACTCGAGATACTTTTCCTGGCCTTAGCCGTTGGCTCTCCATCTGCAGCGTACGCTTTGATTGGGGTGAAAGGGAGACGCGTCCCCACCTGTTCTTCACGCCACACTGTGCCTTTCGCTGTCTCTGTCAGTTCAGTCCCCAAACGGGCTCTCTTTTTTTGGTTGAGGAGCAGTCTCCTCATCTGCAGTGTGAACAAATTCAAATTGTGAGCAATGGAAAAGTCAAATGATATCACAAATGCATGCATAGATACTAATAATAATTCCAGTATCTCCTTCTCTGTATCGGAATAATGTCTGAAATATCTTCCTAAATAAAAAGATACAACTAAAGCAAAGAAACAACTAATAATGTTTTGCACTTCAGACGGCAGTGAATGTCTGCTAAGTAGTACAAACAAAAAAGTGGACTATGAGAAAAACACAAAAAAAGCAGAGTGGAGTGACATAAATATTTACTTTTTTGTATTGTCTGGTTTGAAATGAAATAGGAAACAATATGAAATGAAACTTAACCTGAAGACAGATCAGACTGCTCTGAGTCCGAATCCGGCTGAAGTTCTATGTCTTCTCCATCTGAGTCACAAGGGTTTCCTTCACTCAGGATAATTTCCAAGGCCTGCCGAGTGGTGAGTCTTGTTAGCAGCCCTCCCTCCCCCACACATACAAACAAGCCACCAGCAACCATTCACACACTCACCCCCAACCCCCCTGCAGATTGCTCAGGTAATGACCACTTTTACACATGAATTGATGCTAATGATAGCCAAAAGACTAGCCAGTTAGCTTCCACTTGGCTAAAGGAGGGGTAAAAATCTCCGGGACTTCTAGTGTTAACTATACCCTCTACAAACTAAAGTGCTATTATGGAAACACTGTACTTACCACTACAAAAATTTAAATATATAAGTTCTTGTAGCTCTATCCCTTTCTTAAATAATAAAAGATGAACAGTTGTTTCTGGCATTTCTATTCACCTTCAAAATTGACGCAGCATTAAAATTTGGCTCGTCTGGATTTCCTTATTGTCAGTGAAATGCGTAGTAATATGTAGATAACTAGCTAGCTAGTGATAGCTTAGTGACAGCAATAAAACGTCCAATGCCGTCCAATATTAGTTGATAATATCGATAATACGAAGTAAATTTATTTAGTTTGACAGCTTTATGGCTGAGATGAGAAGACTTACCTCTATACTGGGCTTTCTTTTGATCGTGTGCCTTTCTCTTTTTCCGTCCCTGTGCACTCGAGGGTTTAGACCACATTTTTGAAGAACGCGCGAGTGATGAGCACTTGCCTGACCTAACGCCTGAACGCCTGTGCTCGACAATACTCACTATCAATTCAATCTAATAATCAGGTTAAGTAATTAAACGTGCGGCTGAGGGGGCGCCCAAGGATGATCATGTTTAATAAACAGTATGTTTTATTTCACTTGTTTTAATTCTATGCTTAATGGGAAGTAAGTTAAAGGGCGCCACTAGAGGGCGCCTGCGCGCGCCCCCAACACATTTGTCGCCCTAGGCAACCGCCTAGCTCGCCTATAGCAAACGCCGGCCCTGGGTTCAGCTACCAAATCTGACATCAGGAGACTACAACGCACAGTCCGGACTGCAGAAAGGATTATTGGTGCCTCCTTGCCAATCCTCCAGGACCTGTACTCTTCCAGTACCCCCCCCCCCCCCCCAAAGCATATTCCTGCAAGTGCAATACTCCCACTGTTTAGTGCAATATCTTCTAAACTCAGGAGATATTTATATTTAGATTTATTCACACTACTCACATACTGTAAATATGTTTATAATCTGTAAATGTTTATTCTGACTAAACAACCTAATATTTTTTTAATGCTATTTTCATATTTTTATTCTTAGAATTTGTATTACTATGTTCTTGTTGTGTTTGTATTTTATATGTGCACTGGAAGCTTCAGCACCAAGAAAAATTCCTTGTGTGTGCAAGCACACTTGGCAATAAAGCTCTTTCTGATTCTGATTCTGATTAATGGTGGTTTTGACAGAAGCTTTAATCACAAAATAAGACATGGGCTTAGTGTATCTCATGGTTTATTAATAAATGCAAGAGATATGCGAAGTAAAGCAGCATTTTTGATTAAATACAGAGACGTGTGTGTTTGAGCTTATGAAGATAAAAGAGCAGGACAAACTCAGTGTGTGTGACAGTGTCAAACTGACAGTTGTGTTCTAGCGCCTGAGGCATTACTGAAGAAAAGTCTGAAGAAATATGTATTACACACACACATACAGTATACGCATTACCCACATGAAACAAAAACAAACAAAAAACACACGCAAGTGCACATATTTACTGAGACTGGATGATACAGAAAAAATTATATAAATGCATTTTATCTCCTTAAAAAGCAAACTCATACACAATAGAACACTTCTATGAAAACCCTTAAACATATCTGAACACAACACACACATGCAAACAAATATTATCTATCCTGTACAGGTACATGTACATACACACACACACCCAAGACTGTAAACACTCTGTCTGTTCCACGTATTTTAGTGTTTTTTCAGGGGAAGAAAATATTACTTTAATTTTCTCGCATGAGTCAAAATCTGCTAAGGGAAAATTAAAAGTAACAAATCATGTAAAAAAACTTTTATTAGAAAATTATACAACATTTGATCAGACTTCGATATTTGCCTTAATGTTTAAACAGAGAGAAGATAGTGATCAAACTAGATTTTATTAAAATCACCAGTCAAGTTTATGCATCAGAATGCATAGTTCATGCATAAAAATGTCCAATATGTTGAACTGTGTTCACTAACCTGACAAAGTTTTTCAGTTGGATTAATTTTATTCTCTTTAGAATGCAGTTGTGAAGTATTTCACTCCCCAGTTCCCTGATCATTCCGATTACGTTTTTTAAGCAAAGAACAAAGTTATACATGTGTTATGTATTATGTAGGGGAGCGTGGGGCACAACATAACGCGAGGTTAGTTGCGTGGGTGGATCTACAGGGGGGCAAGGGGGGGCAGGTGCCCCCCCACTCTAGAGCCTTGCCCCCCCAGCTGCCCCCCTAACTTTGATGATCCAAAAACTGTAATTGTAAAAACAACCCGCCAGTATGTCCAATACATTTACCAAAAGTAAACCATTTAATTTTTAATTTTAAATGTATTCAAATTAAAATACATAAAATACCCCTCCCCCCGCCCCTCAAATACTTAGTTACGTCCATGATTCAATCGTGCAGAGAGGCGTTCGCTCAGTCTGGCTCACACACAGCGAGTCTGCTGCGGTGCGGGTGGCCCTACAAACCGACTGGAGAGACTGAGCTGCCCAAGAGCCCCTGAAGGTGAAGTGAGTTTCCCCAGGTGTAGTTTAAACACACGTTTAACTTAAAATTACATTTGCAATGAATGTATTGTATGCTAAAGACGATTCAGCAGCAGCAAAAACAGCGAGTCTATTACGTTAGCCAAAATCAGCGGTTGTGATTCGTAAGAGCACTCTTCCCTTTGATTAGCCTAATTTTGATTTTAGTAAAGACAAGAAAAGCTTAATAAAAAATATAAAAATATTGTATCCATAACTGCCAAATCTCACGCATTCACCGACACGCGCAATTGACACTTTTCACGCTCTCACGCACAGAAAAAAATCGCGAAGCAAAGAGGACACGGAGTCCGACAGACTAGACAGAGCAGGTTACTTATGATATAAAAAAAAAATCTCAGCTCTCAGATTCTGTCACTTTTATTACGAAATTCAAACAATAAATGCCGTTTTGGCGCTTGTAAATGTTACGTGACAGATCCCTTGCTGCACGTGGACCGATCATCTCTACTAGCTAATAGAGTCTGGGAAACTACGTCATTGCGCGTTGCATTATGGGTAGTCGCCGCCATGTTTTAGGACACGCTCAGGAGCGTACAATGAAAACAAATGCGAATCACCTGAGGAAAAAACGACTGTATTTACTTTAATACTTTTTAAGAACTCTTGCTTGCACTCACTTATAATAAATGGACTAATATTTGAATCTCTTACGTACATGAGCGCTCAGTCGTGCGGCCAGGATACTGCACATATTCATCACGTTTCATACAATGAGAAATCAGACGGCTCGTAATGCAGCTTTGAAATGATTTTTATTTGAAAGCGCTTTAGCCTACAGTAGGCCTACTAAAAAGTTTTACTGGACTTAAATGGAACAAGTACAATATTTCCTTCTACCGAGAGAAGCTGAACAATGAAGCATTTCCAGACGCGTTTCATGCATTATTTATGGTGTGAGCACATTCAAGTGGTTCAGAAAATATTCATCTGTAATATATCTGTTATAAATAATAAATACAAATTATAAAGACACATTTTGGCTAAGTTGTGTTATGCTGCCTTCACGTGCTCTCGGAATTATCGTAAATAGGAGTTTCCTAGGTAAAAATTGCACGTGAACGCGCTCCACCTTCGAAATATGAATGGGATGAGCTCGTACTCACGACTTTAGAAGTGGGAATTGTCAAATTTCCGATAGCACGTGAAGGCAGCATTACTTTCACTTACTTTTGTTATTTCCAAGCTGGTAAACTGAAATATTGCGCGTGATTTGAGATATGTTTTCCACGCAGGTTGTAAGAGCGGCTATGGCAGTTCATAACACAGCAAGCGTTCACCATTCTAATGTGTTTTTAACTGTATAATACAAGTTTTAAAGTCTACCTCCACTACTACTCATTCTCTAATGTAGTGTAGTGTCCTAAAGTCCACGAATGCATTGCGTTGCGGACGTCACGTTCCCATTCTCTATAGTAAATAAACACGAATGAACAATGTTGAAAGAAACAGTAGCCTACAACTTACCTAAATGTATATTCCTCATACATAATATCGACCAATCAATCTAACAAAGGGGTCAATAAAACAACTGGAGAACAATTATGTCACATAACATTTACCTCAGGAAAGCCATTTAATGATTATGATTTAATGATTTAACCATTTAGGCTATAGCACATTAGTTGGCTAGAAATGTGCTATAGTCGAGAGTATTTTGCTAAATATGTGTAGTGTACCATATTACATATTTATTATATTTTTATTTATATAAATAAATAAAGTTGTTATTATAATAAAAAAATGCATTATATGTAATTTGAGTTATTTTTAACCTTAAATAACACTGCCAGCTGATAGGGCTCTCTGTATGTTTACAGCATTAGGTGAGTTGTTTTTTCTTGAGATTAGGTACATCTTGTGTGCCTAATATTTATCCAAATGAGTCAATATTAAATCAAATCACAATAATTTAATTGAATTGAAATAACAAAAAAGTGTAGCTTACCAGAAATTGTACCATGTAAACACTGTAACATGTTGAGAAACACATAACGCTGTTTTTGAAACATTTTGCTGCAAAGCACAACAACAGTCGCCTTAAGCTTTCCTAAAAAAGATGGGTGATCATGGGTCATTTCATTTGTGGACTGTAATTATACGTTTTTAATTATAATAAGAACTTGAGTATTGTCCACTGTTGTATATTTGTAGTCCACTGCATCTTGGACACAATTATTGTACTTTTTTATATTTTCATTTTGCTTTTTATACTGTTTTGTTTTGTTTGAACACTGGGCTTATTCCTTTTGTGAATTAAAAACCTTTGTAGTGTGTAAGGGCAAGATTAAACAATAAGTACTTTAGTTTAAAAGTGGTTTTGTGTTTGTTTTGTTAAAGCAATTCACATATAGGGATTTCCATGTACCGTCTACCCCTGCCACCCTGCCAAGACCTCTTGCCACCCCTTTGCCCCCCCATGTAAAATTTTCTAGATCCGCCACTGGTTAGTTGTAACGCGCATGTTTTAACCCTTTCCACACATGCCAGAATGACGAAACTTAGTGTATTTACTAGTTGCCATATCAACACTATTTAGAGAAAAAATAGCGCCAAAATTAAAAAATCTCTGGAAGATATCACTGAACATGTACTGTATATAACCATCGCAAAAGTAAATTTCTTACTTAAAGAGCACCTATCATGGAATTTTGAAATTTACCTTTCATGTAGTGTGTAACATAGATCTAAGTGAACAAAAACATCCTGTGATAGCTTGAAATATGACAGTGCACCGTATATATAGTTATTTTCTTTCAAAAGTAAGAGTCGACTCGGAGTCATTTTTAAGAATCGTTAGAAGACCGAAGCTTTTTCTCTGACTAGTTGACGTCAACTTGTCAAGTTATTTGAATACGATACGCCCACTTATTGCGCTCCAAGACGCCAGTGAAAACTAGAAAACATCATGGCAACGAGACGCTGTGTTCTGAAGTGCGACTCAAAAGCAAACTTTTTTCATCTGCCCAAGGATGAGCATTTGAAGACTAGGTGGCTTGAAGACAAACCATACATCGTCGCGATTGAGTGTTTATTATTAGTCGTCAAATGTATGTTTCGCGATCTCAGGAAGCTTTTATTATGGACTTTTATTATGGCACATGGTATCTTCTTCGTCTGTCTGTACCATATATGGATTACATGTGCACAGAGCGCCCTCCGGCTGCCAGTATGAATTGAAAACAACACACAAGAGACTCAATCGCTCATGATTAGGCTATTTCTGCCCATTTTGAGGAAGTATTGAATAAAAAATACTCCTCTGTTTAGAAATTTGACACAGACATATGAGAATCTATCAATATGTCTCCTCATCTGCACACTTTTGAACTAAAAGCCCTGAGGGATGTTGATTTGTCGCGAGTCTTCGTGAGGAGTTTTTTTATGAATGAGATCAGCTGAGGCTCATATTACAATCAAACAGTACCGACGCGGTTTTCATATTCATAACTCCTGACACATATTAACAAATTACTGTCATTATAAGACTTTGATGGGCGTTCCGTTTCCGAAAATATCTGCA
Organism: Gobio gobio; assembly: GCF_949357685.1. Classification (NCBI taxonomy): domain Eukaryota; kingdom Metazoa; phylum Chordata; class Actinopteri; order Cypriniformes; family Gobionidae; genus Gobio; species Gobio gobio. The sequence continues at coordinate 16,352,775 of NC_137098.1, forward strand.
CAGACTATACCAATCACAACTGACTGGGTCATCGGACCAATCACCGCAGATTAGCGTCACGTAAAGGCGGGGTTTTGAAAAGTGAATCACTAAAGGAATCATTTGAGAATCGCTGTCAAAACAGGTAAAAATAAATGCATATTATAAGAAAACTAAAGTCTTTTTTGTCATTGCATGCATGCAAAACTGTTGTTGGGGACTTCTAAAACAATATTTGGAACATTTTAAATGCCATGATAGGTGCTCTTTAAGTTTAGTTTTCATCACTTTTTTTGTTTATTTAAAATAAGACAAATCCGATATTATTTTAATCTTATATCTGTTTTTTAACTGTTGATATAGTTGATATAGGATAACTAAAACCCTAAACCAACTTTTTTTAGTTAATGATCTGTAATACTGGGGCTTTATTAATGCCGTTCATTGATCATTGTCAATGTTTTGACATTTGAGTATAAAGTGTTTTAATTCTATAAAATATGTTGTAAAACCGCCAAAGTGCTGCCCTCTTAAGGTTGAACGGTGGCTACTGCAGTTGAATTTTCCTATTGGACGTTGTGGTACATCGTGACTTCCAACAGCTCACTATCCGCGCCCCTGACACGAGCTCACCACGCCCTCAGAAATGTTTTCCGCAATCACATGATGAGAACGGTTTCACTCCAGTATGAACTGTCATGTTATATGAAGTAGAAACATTATGAATGAAACGTACTTGACACTTGCTTTAACATTGTAATGAAGAAAATACAGTTAAATAATGCAGCTGTCAGTACACGTCAGGCTTTTCTTGCGATATTATTGCCGCCCGTCATGTGTACAAATAATATTCATACATGAGACACGTTTTTTAAACCCTGACACGCAAGTGGTTGCCTTTTAACAAACAACAATACCGTAACGTGCTGGCGTATAGTCTAACTTATTTGAGGAAATCAGTTTATAATAGGCTTTTAGGTCTGAACTTATTGGTCCTGCGCTGCTTATTGATTCAGTTAATTTGAATGAAAACACATTGTATGTATATCAGATATCTGATCTATTTTTAGTGGCATTCAGTGAAAGGATTTGACTGTTCATAGATTAGGTCAGTTCTCTTGCGCTGCTGCTTCACTAGCATCGTCGGCATCGGGAGTTAACGCAGTTTGAGCCAGCTGCTCGCATTGATAAGGCTCTGGGTCTGTGTCTACAGACAATTCACCCTCCTCCACTTCAGGTGAAGGTAGGAGAGTGACCACTCTGTTGCAAAGCTGGCGTCACTCCAGTCATTCTCCATCTTTGCGACTCGCGAGTCAGACAGCTAATTCCGCCCTCGGTTCATCCCCTCTGTCTCCGCTGGGCTCTGCCCACTTTCCAGCATTTTTCAAAAATTGCCAGTGGGTGGAGTTAAGTTCTGAGCTGGGGTTTAGTTACCCTTTAATGCTGATCTAACCAGCAGAAGACTAGCCTGGATGCCATTCGAACTTAGCCCTGCCCACAACATTTTAACTCGGGCAGTTCGGTCTGGACTTGATCAGTAGAGAAATAATTATGCCCGAACAGAAACTGTTCGGACCAATGAAATTGTCAGGGCGGGCATTAGACGATGATGCACAGATGATAAACAGTAACGCAATCATCCACGTCATCAAAGGCGCTTGGGTTGAATTTGTTCTAATCCTAAACGGAGAACTTGTTCTTATATGCATTCACCTTTACTATTTCTCTCAGAAATGATGATCGTGTTGGTCAGTACTCTGTGTATCCTTAAATTCTTTTTTTACAACACAGGCAAAGATCGTTTATACTCATCTTTTTCTTCTAACTTATTCCAACATGTTTTTACAACAAAACCCGCCCAATTGCTAACGTTCCTCAAAACTAGCCAAAAACAAGCCCAATAGCTTTCCAGGGGGGTTCTCCGGAAGAAAAAAAAGGCATTTGGGGGGTAAAATATGTGTTATTTTGGCAGGGCTACCTGCTAAAATTCGCATTCCTGGGTCTTTATATCACATAATTGGGGTCTCTTCAACCCGCGGACTTGGCAACACAGTGTGCAGTTGAGTTCTGTTGACATTTGACAACTAACGTTATGCGTCACTCCGTTGCTCTGATTGCTGATAGGTCTATCCAATTGAGGTCGTTCCTGGTTCGGTTAAAACACGCCCCATAATCACAGCCCAACGGAGCAGTATCAGACTCAAATTCTGACTAGAATTGAGTATGACGACGTCAGGCTAGCAGAAGACACGAGCCGCGGTTTAAATCCCAGTTGCGCAGATGGGGTGCATTGTAACACTGCATTACAATGAGCCCCTAGAAATATGCCATTATATTCTATACTTTTATGAATTCTTTTGAGAAACAATGAGAAAAGGGTGAATAATGACTGAGAGTTAATGTCCAGAAATTATTAATTATTATTATGTTTTGAACTATGCTGTATAGCTGTATTTAGCGATGTGTTTGTAGTCAAACTCAAAAATGCTTATATTTTTAATGATTAAAAAATGCCATTATTATATTTTAAAAAGTTAATAATTGTATTTTGTTGACAAAATATTTTAGTTTGTCTTGTATAGTTTTTTTGATTATATCAGGTAACATTTGAAGCTGTTATTTGGTCATGTTACATTGTGCCCCACCACATGTTACAATGTACCCACCTCTGGGGCATGTTGTCACATTTCACTTCCATTATTTTGGGGTAAATAAAGAAAAAAGTATACACTGTATTAATGAAACAAAACCACATCATTGTACTAGACATGTGTGCAATTAATGTGGGAAACAATAAATACTCTGAATCCCAAGGGGATTTACACAAACTGAGAAAGTCAAAAAGCGTTAGGTTGTGCCCCGCTCTCCCCTACACTATAGTCTCTTACATACAGCATGTTGTAGCCGCTCAGGTGTACGTTTCCCAAAAGCATCGTTGGCCAACTATGGTCGCAAGTTCCGTCATTATCAACATAGTTCAATGAGTCTGTGTTTCCCGAAACAATAGTTCCAATGAACATTCGCAAACAGCATTGTTGCAAAGTTGTGAAAGTTGTGTGGTTGGAACGACAGCTCTCGAGCAGTGGTTAGAAGCAGAGTTTCTTGTTTGCATGATAAGTGGACTTAATAAATCCTTACCTTGAGCAAAACAAGCAAGCTGACAATCAGTACAATCTATATATTTTTTTTCCAATACATACAAATGTAATTTACGTCTTTTAGTTTGTCAAGAGATTAAAAGCATCGTTTTGAAGAGTGCGCATGTGCATTCGTGCTCTAGTAAGTAAGAATGAGCCTATGATTGAATCTGGAAATAAAGCAAAATAACTGAGAAAAATGAGAATTACTCCTCAGAAGCCATATCCATAATTTATAGCAAAAAATCGAGCATGAATTCGATCTCAAACGAATTCATTAAAATAAGTTATTACTCTACTACTTGCGAGACATTTGCGACAATACGGTTTCGGGAAACAGTCGTGACTACCTTGTTGTTCCCTTTCTAGAGTACTCTCGTATTGCGTTTGCTAAACGCTAGGGGGATTTCCTTTCCTCGAGAATTTGAAGCAAATTTTTATCCTAAAAATTACCATGTAAAACCCAGTGCAGCTGCACAGCTCCTCAGCAGGAAGCAACTGTGTGCTGATTGGCTGTGCTGCTGCAACTGCAGGAACCTATGGCGAGAACGCTGGGCGGGAAGGACCAATCAGGTCCCTCTAACATTCCCGCCTCAGGGGGCAGCAGAATTTGCATTTCCAGGGGTATAAAGGACCCTGTCTCGCCAGGTTCGTCAGATTATTTCTTCTTCAGCGACTCACCTCGCTGAGCTCTGGATTGAAGCCTGCCGTCGACACGCACCCAGCGGAACTCTGCAGCCTGAGGACGTCGGATTCTCCGCCTTCAGCCCTGCCTTCCAGCTGCGCCATCCGGCATATATCCTTTTCATTACCAATCTGTGTGTTTGCCGTTGCTACACGCTCCCCAAAAAGAGCAGAGACGTTGTTTCAAATGTCTCGTTCCTCCTGCGCCTCGTGCAGAGGCTTTCTCCCGGACGAGGATTGGCACATTATTTGCGTCTAATGTCTCGGCCGAGACCACGCACAGGCCGCACTCAACCAGGGCGGCTGCCCGGAGTGCGACGAAATGGCGCTGTAGACCCTTCGGGCTCGGCTCGCCAGCTCTGGATTCCGTCCCTTGCACTTAGCCTCTCCAGCCGCGGAAGAAGAAACGCAGCGACCAGAGGCCCACGGAGTGCTCTGACGAGCACACGCCGGCCGTTTCCCCGCGTGCCTCGCCATCGCCTGTCATGTTCGCAGAGGAACAGCACAGCTCCCCTCGTCTGGCGGCTGCTGCTGTCTCCTTTGGCGGGCCGGAAGAGGAGGAGGATGACAGCCTTTCGCTTGCTGCATCTGAAAGCGGGTGGTCGGACACGTCTCGGAGCACGCCACTTCGACGTGGACTGCCACGGGCGGTAAAACTTCAGTTGATGCTGAGCTTATGTGCCTGCTCACTAAGGCCGTGGACGACCTCGGAATTGACTGGTCTCAACCCCAGGAGCCCACGAGAAGCAGGCTGGATGAGTGGTTTTTCGAGAACCACTGCCATCCGACCACTCAAAAACCCGCTCCCTTCTTCCCAGAAGTCCACAAGGAACTTTCCAAGTCGTGGAAGGCACCATTTTCTTCCCGCGCCAAAACCTCTTTTTCTCCCACGCTCTCGGTTGTCGACGGCGTGCAGGAAAAAGGATACCACGGCCTTCTTCCCCTAGAGGAAGCCATTGCTGCACACCTTTGCCCGCCCACCGCCAGAGGATGGCAGTCAAAGGCTGTGCACCCATCGAAGGCCTGCCGCACTACTTCCAACCTCACCGGTCGAGCATGCGCCTCCGACGCCCAGGCTGCCTCAGCGCTACACTCTAGAGCAGTGCTACAGGTCTTCCAGGCCAAACTGACACCGAGGCTTTGAAGGACCTGCGCAGCGCCACTGACCTGGCCCTGCGCGCGACCAAGGCTAACGCTCAGGCGATTGGCAGATGCATGGCCAACTTGACGGTGTTGGAGCGCCATCTGTGGCTCAACCTAACCGAGATGAAAGACTCGGACAAGACCGCTTTCCTGGACGATGTCGCCTTCCGGATTATTCGGTCCCTCTGTGGTTGGGTTCACAGAACGCTTCACCGAGGCGCAGAAAGCCTCACAGGTGATGCGGCATTTCCTGCCCAAGCGCTCCAGCTCCTCTGCTAGTCGTCACACCAAGGCTGGACCAGCTCAGCCCACCAGGGCAGCCCCACCAGCTTCCCAGCCTCGCACGGCTTCTAAGCCCAGACAGCGTTCCCGCTCTGCGAGCCGCAGCAGACCGCCGGAGCGTCGAGGTCCCGACCCAGTTATGTGTCAAAACCCGAGCCGCCGAAGCCGTCCTGGCCAGAGGCACAAAGAGAAGGTGGATAATACCCGCTTCGGCCGGTTTACCACCTCGCTTTCCTCCAATATGTTCCCCAGCTCCCTTCAACCAGGTGGCTGGGTACATTACCTTCACAGCCAACGAGCCCGTAAACAAACGCGCTCGCCTGTACACAAATGCCATTTTCACGGCGACCCAAATAAATCACTAAAAGGGTTTTTTCTCTGTAATCAGTGTGCCAGCATCAAAGCATGTACCCCTACACTCAATCAATTCCCTATGTTCCCCAGCCCCCTGCACTCAGGTAGCTGGAAACACTATTCCCACAGTCAACGAGCCTGTACACAAACGCACTCGCCTGTACACGAGCACCACTATTCCATGTCCCCCGGCACCCTGCACTCAGACGGCGGGAAACATTTCTCCCACAGTCACTGAGCCCGTGAACGAACGTGCTCTGATAAGCGCCACCTTAACACAACACTATCGGACCACCGAGTCCCTGTTAATAGAACAATAATAGAACAAGGTTACTTGCTACAGTTCGCTCGCAGACCACCGCGCTTTCGCGCTGTGGTAGAGACAACGGTAAGAAGTGACATAAGTCACGTGCTTCGAACCGAAATATTGAAACTGTTAATAAAAAGGGGCGGTGGAAGCCGTACATGCCTCACAGAGCGAGTCAGGCTTTTAGTCGCTACTTCCTTGTACCAAAAAGGGATGGTGGTCTCAGACCCATTCTAGATCTCAGATATTTGAACAAGGCCCTCATGAAAATGAAACAAATCCTTGCGCACATTCGCCCGGGAGATTGGTTCTTCACTGTAGATCTAGAGGATGCCTATTTCCACATCCAAATAGCCCCTCATCACAAGCCATTCTTGAGATTCGCCTTCGAGGGGAAAGTTTACCAATACAAAGTGCTTCCCTTTGGTCTATCCCTGGCTCCCCGCACGTTTCCGAAGAGCATGGAAGCAGCGTTAACCCTGCTCAGGCTTCAGGGAATGAGAATTCTCAACAATCTCGACGACTGGCTCATAATAGCTCAGTCAGAGATACAGTTGTTAAACCACAGATCTTGGCTTCTCAACCATTTGAAATGCTTGGGCCTCAGAACCAATGTGGCAAAGAGCTCATTGTCTCCCACGCAGAACGTTTCATTTCTCGGGACAGTGTTAGACTCACTACAGATGAACGCACGACTGACGCCACAACGCGTGCTCTGTGTTCAGAGCCGAGCAGCCTCTTTCAGGACCGGTGTACACTCCTCTCAAACGTTTTCAGAGGATGTTAGGTCTCATGGCGGCGAGGCCATGAGAGGGCTATTTATTACACATGCGCCCTCTCCAGCGCTGGCTGAATTGCCGTGTTCCAGCTCACGCATGGCTCTCGGGCCGATTACAAATCAAGGTCGACCACAGCTGCGTATTAGCTCTGGCTCCTTGGAAAAGTCAAAATAAATTGGAAATATATAAAAAAAAATATATATATATATGAGAGAGAGAGAGAGAGAGAGAGAGAGAGAGAGAGAGAGAGAGAGAGGGTTGTTACTATAAACAGAATTTACAGGTGAATATGTACAGTGAATAAATATACAGATGGCTATTACTACAAACAGAATTTACAGGTGAATATGTACTATGAATATAATATAATATACAGATGGCTATTACTATGAACAGAATTTACAGATAGAGGTATACAATGATATGTTAGGCTAAGATGAGGAAAATAGCAGTGGATTAAGGTAGTGTAATAAAGTATGGACAGAAGCTATCCGAAAAAAGTGTAAAAGTGCAGTGGAAAGTGATTGCATATTACAGTTAGAAGTACGATGCAAAATGCATATGTAAACAGTTGGTACTGTAAATAACAGTCGGCAGTGCAAATGAGAATAATCCAATTAAGGTATGGTAGTGCAAGATGCATGAGTAAACAGTTGTTACTGTAATAAACAGTCGGTAGTGCAAATTGACATTCCAGTGGTGCAAATGACAAGTGAAGGCAGATGTGAGGTGGGAGAGGAGAGTTAACAGTATATGAGGGAAGTGGATCAATGGGGTTCGAGTTCAATAAAAAGACAGCTCTGGGGAAAAAACTGTTCTTTAGTCTACTGGTTCTGGTACGGAGGCACCTGAGACGCCTGCCGGAGGGCAGGAGAGAAAACAGTCTGTGGGCTGGGTGAGAGGAGTCCTTATGGATGCTGCAAGCTCGATGCAGACAGCGTTTCCTCTGGATGTGCTCGATGGCAGGTAGTGGAGTCCCTGTGATGCGCTGGGCGGTTTTCACCACCCGCTGCAGTGCCTTGCGCTCCGCAACAGAGCAGCTCCCATACCACACTGCGACACAGTTGGTCTGGATGCTTTCAATTGTGCAGCGATAGAAGTTCACCAGGATAGCCGAGGAGAGCTGATTCTTCCTCAGTGTCCTCAGGAAGAAAAGGCGCTGGTGAGCCTTCTTGACTAGGCTGGAGGTGTTGGTTTTCCAGGACATGTCCGTCGAGATGTGGATCCCCAGGAACTTGAAATTGGAGACACGCTCAACAGCCATTCCATTGATGTGGATGGTGTCGTGTATGCCTCTTGACTCTTTCCTGAAGTCCACGATGAGCTCCTTCGTTTTGGTGGTGTTGAGGAGCAGGTTATTTTCAGTGCATCATGTGGCCAGGTGCTGGATCTCATCCCTATAGGTAGTCTCATCGTTGTTACTGATGAGACCAATCACCGTAGTGTCGTCCGCAAACTTGACGATGGAATTAGATCCATACACAGGCTTGCAGTCGGAGGTGAAGAGGGAGTAGAGAAACGGGCTTAGCACACAGCCCTGTGGTACACCAGTGTTAAGTGTGATGGACGTGGAGTAGGTGAATCCTGATCGAACATTCTGGGGTCTGTCAGTTAGGAAGTCCAAAATCCAGTTGCAGATTGAGGTGTTGATGCCCAGGTCTCCAAGTTTGGCTATTAACTTGGTTGGGATGACAGTGTTGAATGCTGAGCTGAAGTCAACAAACAGCATACGTGCATAAGTGTTCTTATTGTCCAGATGAGTGAGCACAGAGTGCAGTGCCATGGAAACTGCATCCTCTGTGCTCCTATTGCTGCGGGAGGCAAACTGGTGTGAGTCTAATGTGGATGGTAGAGAGTCTTTTAGATGTTCCCGGACCAGCTGCTCAAAGCACTTCATAACGATAGGTGTGAGTGCTACAGGGCGGTAGTCATTAGGGCACCTTGGGCTAGAGTGTTTTGGCACTGGCACAATGGAAGTGCATTTAAAGCATGTTGGCACAGCTGCTTGGGCAAGAGACAGGTTGAAAATGTCTGTAAAAAACCCAGCAAGCTGCTCCACACATGCCCTGAGAACACGTCCAGGGATGTTGTCTGGTCCAGCAGCCTTGTGCGTGCTGATCCGGCTCAGTGCCTTGCAGACATCTGTGGAGGAGAGTGTGATTGGTGGGTGGTCAGCTGAGGGTTTGATCTTGGTGGCAGTTTCTCTGTTGTCTCTTTCAAAGCGAGCATAAAAATAATTTAGCTTGTTCAGGAAGTTGACATCAGTGGCTGCGGGGGTGGAGTGGGTGGGTTTGTAGTCACTGATGGCCTGAATGCCCTGCCATATGCGTCGAGGGTCAGAGTTGGAAAAGTGTCCCTCTATCTTTAGCTTGTAGCAGTGCTTGGCCTTTTTGATGCCCCTCTTCAGGTTTGCTCTGGATGTGCTGTAGGCTTGTGCATCTCCTGATCTGAAGGCAGTGTTGCGGGACTTCAACAGGAGTCGCACTTCCTTGTTCATCCATGGCTTCTGATTTGGGTATGTGGTGATCTGTTTCTGGGTTGTAACACTGTCAATGGTGGTATTGATATGATCCAATACATACGGTCTACATTTAACCATGAGAAACTCAAGGTTGGCTGAACAATGACTCCCAACAATAGCAGAGTTTGCGCACCAAGCTTTGTTAATGTAAATGCACAATCCACCACCTCTGGTCTTACCGGAGCCATCTAATGTTTTATCCGCCCAGAGTGTGTGGCGTCCCGTTAGCTCAATAGTGGTGTCCGGTATTCCGCTGTTTAACCAGGTTTCCGTGAAGATTAGGACTTTACAGTTCAAAAGTGTCTTGCTGTGTGTGATGCTGAGTCGAATCTCCTCCATTTTGTTCACTACCGACCGTACATTGGCAAGGAAAATGCTGGGTAAAGAGAGCCGGTGTGGTGTTAGCCTTAGCTTAGCTCTTAGTCCTCCGCGCTTCCCCCGCGTTTGTTTACGATCTATACGCCGCCTGCGAGCACTTCCGCCCGGCCGGGTAGAGTGCATAGCCTCGGGTGTCCTAGCGATCTCAGAAAGGAGTCGAAGATTGTCCATAAAACTGTCGGAAATTCGCAAAACAATATCCAAAATCTCACAACGGGTGTCCGATGTAAAGGCACAACTGTTCTGCACGAACAGACCCGAGATGAGCAAGAAAAATACCACAAAGTTGCAGAATCTGGAGAGACCCCGAGCCTCGCGATGTACTCGCGCCGCCATCTTGGCTGTAATATCTGTAATATCTGGAGGAATCAGCCATGGTTCTCACAGCTAAGTCAGATGTCAGACCTCCTCATGCAGGCAAAACGGCATTTCTGGCATCCCCTTCCTGATCTATGGGCACTTCATGTCTGGCCCATTAACGGGTACACGAGAACCTCTCTGAAGTGTTTTAAACACCATTTCTGAAGCTAGAGCCCCCGCGACTACGCGGCTCTATTCAGGCAAATGGTCTTTTCGGACTGGTGTAAAGCACGAAGTCTGATCACACATAATTGTGATGTATCAGAAGTGCTCACTTTTTTACAAGAGCTTCTGGACGCGGGTCGTTCCCCCCCCACGCTCAAAGTTTTCATAGCTGCTATAGCAGCATACCACATTCAGGTGAATGGACAATCACTGGGGAAGAGCGATCTGATCGTGCACTTTCTCAGAGGGGCTAGAAGGCTTCACCCACCTCGCCCCCCTTCAGTCCCTAAATGGGACCTGTCTACGGTCCTGGATGCTATGAAGGGCTCGACATTCGAGCCTCTTCATTCTGTGAGCTTAAAGCTCCTCTCACTCAAGACCGCTTTTCTGCTGGCACTCTCATCAGTTAAGCGGGTGGGTGATCTGCACGTGCTCTCTGTGAGCGACTCTTGTCTGGAATTTGGGCCAAACGACTCTAAGGTCGTCCTCAAACCAAGGCATGGATATGTACCTAAGGTGCTCTCAACTCCGTTCAGAACACAGGTAATTTCACTTTCAGCACTTCCATCATCACTAGATGAGAAATATGCGAATTTGCTCTGTCCTGTCAGAGCGCTGAGAATATACATAGTGTGTTCCGCCGTTTACAGGCAATCTGAGCTCTTTGTGTGCTTTGGCGGTTACAAAGCAGACCTTGTCACGATGGATAGTGGACACTATCTCGTTGGCTTATGAGTTCAAAGAACTCAGCTGCCCTACAGGCATCAAAGCTCATTCTACTAGAGGCATGGCCTCTTCATGGGCTTGGTCTACTGGCATTTCACTGTATCTGTGCGGCGGCAGGCTGGGCCTCCCCGTCCACTTTTATCAGGTTTTATTTGATTTGGATAGCCCTGCCTTACAGGCTGGGCTTCTCACTGTGTAATACATATTAACCCCTTATGGCCCGATATTCCGGCCTGGGTTAAGTACTTGTATAAGGTCATAAGCACGCATCCCCTTATATGACTCGACTTGTCTGGTCGTTCAATATACCTATTATAACCCGACTCTGTCTGGTCGATGTATATATATTTATATACATATATCATTGTGTGTTATTCACATTGAAATAGCCCGACTCGGGTCTGGCTCATGTTAGGGACTTCCCATATATCATATTTACGGGCCCACTTAGGTCGGCCTGGGGTATGGTGTCTCCGGGCTATCAGAGCCATTTAGCGAGCACAGCGTTTTGCATTGGTCCCCCTAGCATTTAACAAACGCATTACGAGAGTACTCTCGAAAGGGAACGCGTATTGCGTTGCTTGCCGTGCTCAGGGAGTCGCTTCAGTCGATTAACCTGACGAACCTGGCGAGACAGGGTCTTTTATACCCCTGGCTATGCAAATTCTGCTGCCCCCTGAGGACCTAATTGGTTCTTCCCGCCCAACGGTCTCGCCATAGGTTCCTGCAGTTGCAGCAGCACAGCCAATCAGCACACAGTTGCTTCCAGCTGCACTGCGTTTTACATGGTAATTTTTAGGATAAAATTTTTTCTTCAAGTTCTCGAGGAAAGGAAATCCCCCTAGCGTTTAGCAAACGCAATACTCGTTCCCTCTTCTCAGGGAACCAAGGTTATGTAAGTAACCGAAGCGATTTCTCCAACGATGCATCATACTATGGTAGTTATACAGCGATTTACGTCGTTGTACGGGAAACACACCCCTGGTCGCTATTTTGTCCCTCTACTCGGACAAAGCAGTCTTCTAAGCAGTAAGTATGTCTAGCATGTTCTTTTTTTCAGTGTATAGGCCTAAACTGAAAAAAGAATATGCTAGATTTACTTAAGAATATAGTGCATCATCTTTGCATATACCTCTTTTTAAGCAATTTTCACATAGAATTTTGAGCAATATTAGCTAAAAATCTTAAGCTGGCGATGCTTAAATGTTTGAGTCCCCCAGCAAATAGTTTTGCTCAAATTTATTGGTTGGTGTAACACAGTATTTTAAGCAATTTTCAGATTGAATTTTGAGCAATATTTCCTAAAAGTTTTTTGTTGGCGATGCCTAAATGTTTGAGTATCCCATCAAATGGTTTTGCTCAAATTTGTTGGTTGGTGTAACAGAATATTTTAAGACAAACTAAAGTTATTTCAACCAGAAAAGTTTTGTTTACCCAATTATAAAATTTAAGCTAATTTAGATTTACAATTAGCTATACCTTACAAAGAGTGGAAGAAACAACAGACAACTGGTGAGTATTAAATTACTTCTTTATTAGACAAATGCAACTTAAAACGTTTTCAGCTTTTTTTTCTGCACAATTTACAGCTTTAATAGCAATGTCTCTGTGATTTGTTCTAAAATTTTGTGTTAGTATATTTGAAGTAGTGTGCAGTGGTTTATCAAAGCATACACCATAACACAACACACACAAACCATTGCACACTATTTCAAACATACAAACATCAAATTGTACAACCCTAAAATTACTCAAACACAAGCATATCAGAGAGTTTAGCACAACTCACACATGCAAACACCCCACTCAATCGCACAAAGCATACAACACTACATAGTCAACTGTACATTACATTTACATTTACATTTATGCATTTGGCAGATGCTTTTATCCAAAGAGACTTACATTGCATTCAAGGTACACATTTTACATTTTGTCAGTTCTTGCTTTCCTTGCGAATCGAACCCATGACCTTGGCGTTGCAAGCGCCATGCTCTACTTTTTGAGCTACAGAAAAGCCGTCACATTACACGCAAACACACAAGCATACAACACCACAAAGATAAAAAGCATTTTGATGCTTGGTTATTTAATGTAGAATATTTACTGTTGTTCAGTAATGTATGTTTTCAGTCAAATCCACACTTTTTCATTTCTGGGTGAACTAACCCTTTAAGGTGTTTGCTGTGGAGAACCGTTAAGTGCGCATTTGACTGAAAACATATATTACTGAACAACAGTAAATATTCTATATCGAATAACACTACTGTTTGTAGTGTTGTGTGCTTGTGTGTGTTTGTGCGATTGAGCATGTAATGTGGTGTGTTTGCATGTGTATTGTCTTTCATGTGTAAATTGTGCTAAGCTCTGTGATATTCAAAATGTCAACAAGACAACAAATTTTAATTTAACATCAGGTAGAATCTTGGGAATCTAGAATCTTGGTCTAGTTCAATCAGGATTTTCTGGAAAAAAATATAATTTATACCTCATTGGCTTGGGGTAACTCAGGTTTACAGAACACATCACGCCAAGAAGGGCAACACATGCATGTTCAACTATGGGCAATCCTCCCAGAACTTCAACACCTTATATTCCTGCCTCTAAAGGATTCCCATCTGGAGAGCCCCCTCTGGTCACAATTTTCAGTGTGTGCTCTTCAATGTCTTGTTGTTCCATTTCTCCATTAGTGTCCTGAAACAAAACAAAAATATATGTATATTGTGCCATGTTTGTTCATAAATGGAAAAAGGTCAGGCACAGCTGGTTTTAAAGGGGTGGTAAATCACGATTTCACTATTCTAACTTTAGCTAGCGTGTAATGTTGCTGCTTGAGCATAAACAACATCTGCAAAGTTACAACGTTCAAAGTTTAAAGCAAAGGGAGATATTTGCTTTTAAAGAAATCCATTTCTAAGAACTACAGCAAACGGCCAGTAGGCGACTACACACATTCCTCCAGGGTTGGTGACATCACCAGGCTCAATATTTACATAAACCCCTCCTCCGAGAATATTAAATAGGGGGGTCGGGGGGCGCCATTTTGTATTGCGGCGCTGTTGTGGTATAGTTAGGCTGGAGTGTTGTTGCAGCGATGCCGAGGAAACGCTGTTATATTCATCCGGATTGCAGGTCTGGGGTACTTGCTTTGTTCAGCCTTCATAGGGACAGGGGTGCGTTGCAGAGCGTTTAACATACAGCATGTTATATGCACGTGTGTATGAGACAGAAGGGAACAGGCGCGTGCCGGGCTCCCGCAGCACATCTCACGGAGGAAAACTTCCATCTTCGCGAGTTCAATGCCGGATTTGCACAACGTCAGCTGCATAAGACAAACACTGCCAGTGTGTGAATCCACGACGCGCGCGGGGCTCCCTCCCGCTGCACATTTCATGGAGGAAAACTTCCACAATGTTCGCGAGTTCAATACAGGATATGCACAACGGCTTGTCCTGAAAGCTGGATTTACAAACAGAAGCTGTTTACGGGCCACAACCTGTAAGTCTGATTTATTTTTCATCGATGTGTTTTCCTGTAATAGGTTGTACATTGTAGCAAGGAAGTAAACAGATGACAACACTGTTCTGCAAACCAGTCTGTTAAATGCTCATTCATACTTAACGTTATCCGACGAACACCTATCGTTACAAACACTTACGTTAAAATCTCAACAGCGAACTTGGCATTAGTGTAAATGATTCTTTGATTAGAGCTTTTATGTGTTGTTTATCTACAGGCTTGCTAAACATGGTTCTGTGTGTGATTTGGCTAACTTACTAGTAAAGCCAGTGTTTAGTGTTTTGGGTTAATAGTTCTTACGACAGATATTTGGCTATAATCGTTCTAAAAATACAAAAGTAACAGTGCCATTCAGTAGCGATCATTATAGATCCGCAGTCTTTACTCTTGAGGACTGAACAGGTTCTGCTCGATCATCTTCACTAAAATGTTCTGGGTCTGATTCGGGCTCAGATTGGTATGGTTTTATTGACGCCATCGTTTCTAATACTGACCAAAGCACAGTCTACCGGTGAAGGGAAGGGGCGTGACGTTTCCGACAAACGTGCACTGCGGTTAGCGAATCACAACACACTGGGCCAGCTAACCAATCTGAGCCCATTGCGTATTTTTGAGGGACTGGCTTCATACAACCCGGAAAGCATCAGACCGTTTTACAAGGAGGGACAGAGCAGTGTAGAATAAATGTCAAATATATGAAAAATAATGATTTTTTTTTTTAAAACGAAGCATGAACACATGTTACAGTGCACCCCACAAACACAATCAAGCCTTCAAAAGAATGTGTTTTACCACCCCTTTAAAATCAACAAATGTACGAAACCAAAACGACAAGTCAGAACGTAAAATAGCAATTCAGCAATGTTATGATCTTCTATTTGTTTTGTGTGGGTTGTTTTTCTTTTGTACATGTGTGCAGGGATTGGCTGATGTGGAAGGAGTCTGATTGCTGGATCAACCGGCTCTCCGCTTTAAAAGGGCGGCGCTAATGGAAGACGAGGAGCTCATTCTGGCGTTGACCAGGTGGTGTGCAGAGCTCCGGATGCCTCCTCCCGTCGGCAGATCCCAAAGCGTTTTGTTTTGATTATGAGTGTTTGTTTAAGCTGATTTACTTATGTTCACATTTGCGTTTTGGTGCGTAGGGGTGTCCTGCCATTTATTTTTATAATGTTAGCATTTGTTTATTAGTAGGGAGTTAGGGAACTTTCTTTGTAACTTTTGTTTTACTTCCTGATTAGGTCATTTATATATGTTTTATTTATAATATTGTTTTGTTTGTTATGTTGGCCTTGGGGCACCCTGAAGCTATTGCTCCGTTATTCACTCATTATTCTTTTTTCTAAAATAAATGTATATCTTTTATGGAATTTAGTGTTTGTGTTTTTGGTGATCTGTCGGCTGGGGCTGGTTTTCCTATTTTACCATCCCAAATTTGCACGTCGACCTCGTCATTATACGGCGGATCATAACAAGCAATATCGTAGCTTCTTAGATGAATGGACAACACACCGACCTTTATTCCTAGATGGTTAACTATTCACCTGCTTAATTACTTTATAATACAATGAAAGATGTGTATAAAGCTCACTGATGAAGACATCAGTCATTAAAGGGATAGTTCACCCAAAAATTTAAATTTGCTGTTCATTTACTCAAACTCAGTCCATCCAAGATGTGGGTAATTTTGTTTTCCTTCAGTAGAACAGTAAAAAAGATTTTAGGTGATACTGTTGTCCTTGGTGACTCATGAAATGAAAGTCAAAAAATATACAAACAAGCCCAAATCGTTACATTGATGTCTTTTAAAGCGAATCGATCGGTCTGTGCATGAAACTGAACCATATTTACAACATCACCTGTAATCCACAACCTGGGCAAATGGTTCATGAACAGATTGAGTACCATTTGCCCACGCTGTGGATTAAAGGTAATATTGTTGGTAAATACGGTTCAGTTTCTTGAAAAGACTAAACGTTTCGCTTTATAAAACCTCAATGTATCGCCAGGAGCCACAGGAATTGACAATTTTTTAACATTAATCATTGTATATTAAGTGTTCCACTTCCTACTTGCTACAAAAGTTATCTGAATGAATCCTAAAATGGATTCTAGTATCTATTTAGGCTAAAAATACTTTGGGGAGTAACTTCTCGGGTTATGACTATAACCCTTGTTCCCCCGAGATGGGAACGAGACACTGCGTCATCGTGACGACACTTTCGGGGGAACGCCCCTCGGGTAAAGCATCTGAAGAAACAATGGAATCAGCCCAATCCTGATTGGTGTTGCGTGATGACGTAGTATGTGACGGTATACCTGGAAGATACAAAGAGACGTCTGAACACAACAGAGATAGCGTTCTTTGCGATGTAGCGAGCGCTCTGTCTGATTGGGTGGACACGAGACGCAGTGTCTTGTTCCCTTCTCGGGGAACAAGGGTTATAGTCATAACCCGAGACGTTCCCCTTCGAGGGAACTCGAACTGCGTCATCGTGACAACACTTTGGGGAACGAGTACCAACTATGCCGCACCAATCATACCCAACCCAGTCTGAAGCTGGAACCCAGGCACAACTAGGGGGCGAGCACTCTAGCGCCAGGCGTCTCAGGGAGATGCAGACTGTAGTATCTAATGAAGGTGTGCGGGGTGGCCCACCCAGCCGCCTCGCAGATCTCTTGCATAGAGGCTCCAGAAAGGAAGGCCACCGAGGAGGCCATGCTGCTGGTGGAATGAGCCCTCACGGCTAATGGTGAAGGCAGATTGCGCACCTGATTGGCTGTGGCTATAGCCTGGACAATCCAGTTACTGATTGTCTGTTTTGAAACAGGCAGCCCCTTCTTGGGTGAACCAAAACACACCAACAACTGGTCTGACTATCTTCACTGAGCAGACCTCTCCAGGTAAATACTCAATGCCCGCACGGGGCAGAGGAGGTGAAGTCTGCTCTCTTCCGCCGTCAAATGAGGTGGAGGACGGAAGGCCTGAAGAACCACTGACCGTGCCACATTAGATGGCACCTTGGGCACAAAGCCCGGACTGGGATGCAAGTTGGCCTTAACTCCGCCAGGGGCAAACTCCAGGCAGGTTGGCGTGATAGCCAAGGCCTGGAGGTCCCCCACTCTCCTGCAAGGAGAAAGGCCACCTTGAAGGTCAGGATCCTCAGCCGACTCCAGCGGCTCAAAGGGGGCCTCAGCCAACCCTCCAAGCACCACTGCCAGGTCCAAGGTTGGGACTCTGGAACGAGCCACAGCCTCATCCTCCGAACCCCACGGAGGAATCGTACAACCAGATGGTGCCTTCCCAACGGCCCATCACCTAAAGGTGCGTGGAAAGCCCCAATGGCAGCCACATACACCTTAAGTGTGGACGGGGAAAGACCGGTGGAGAAGCGGTCTTGAAGGAACCCCAGCACTGAAGCCACCAGGCAGATAACTGGGTTCACCTCCTGCTCTCTACACCAAGTGGAAAATACATTCCACTTCAGGCTGTACAACCTCCTGGTGGAAGGAGCTCTGGAGCTGAGTAGGGTCTCTACGACTCCCACCGACAGGCCCTCTCCTAGGTACTGGGCCCCCTCAGGGGCCAGACCCAGAGATCCCACACCTCTGGCCGGGTTAGAATATCGTGCCCCTGGCCTAAGATAGCAGGTCCCTTCTCAGAGGGGCCGGATGGGCGAGGGAGAACCACAGTGGGCAGTGGGACGCCTCTCGAGACGCGAATAGATCCACTTCCACCGGGCCAAACCGCTCGTACATGGTTTCCACCACCTCGGGGTGGAGTCGCCATTCCCCGGGCCTCAGCCCCTTCCTCGACAGGATGTCTGCTCCCTTATTTCGTTCCCCGGGGATGTACATCGCCCTGAGGGATGACGACCTCCCCTGGGACCACAGGAGAACCTGGTGCGCCAGTCTGTAAAGAGGGCGCAACCTGCCCCCCTGGTGGTTTAGATACGATACAGCCAACATGTTGTCGGATCGTATCAGAACATGGTGGCCGCGGAGGTCCGGGAGAAAGCTCCTCAGAGCCTTGTAGACCGCCAGCATTTCCAGGCAGTTGATGTGCCAGGAAAAATGCCGGGTTTCCCGCAGACCTCTCACAAAGCGGCCGTCCATGACCACGTCCCAACCAGTGAGGGAGGCATCAGTTGAAACGGTTTTCCCGGCAACATGATGCCCCCAGCACTGGCCCCCGGGACAGGAACCAAGGCCTCTTCCATATGACGAGGGAACGAAGGCATCTGCGCGTTACCCTGATCATACAGAATGGTTTTCCCCTCGAGGAAAACCCCCCCGTTTCCCAGCCACCACTGTAGGGGTCTCATGCAGCAGGCCAAGAGAAATCCTGTTGGACGCAGCTGCCATAAGTCCCAGCAGTCCTAAACTGCCACACAGTGATGCTGCGGCCTAGCTTCGCTCTGGAGACCATCGCCAGTATGGACTCTACGCACACGGGAGACATTTGTGCCCGCATCGTTGAGTCCCAAACGACCCCCAGATACGTAGTCCTCTGGGAGGGCGTCAACACGCTCTTCTTCGTGTTGAGTCTCAGCCCCAAGCACCTGATGTGGGCCAGAACGACATCTCGATGCCGAACCGCCATCTCGCGTGACTTGGCAGAATAAGCCAGTCGCCGATGTAATTGAGTAAACGGATGCCCTGGAGTCTCAGCGGAGCCAGCGCTGCATCCATACATTTGGTGAAGGTGCGAGGGGAGAGGGCTAGGCCGAAGGGAAGAACCCGATATTGGTATGCTTCGCCCCCAAAAGCGAACCTCAGGAACTTCCTGTGACATGGAAGTCTCTGTATAAATAATGTTTTTGAAAGATGTCTCCTCTGCTCACAAAGGCTGCATCTATTTCTAAAATACAGAAAAAAACAGTAATATTGTAAGATATTATTACAATTTAAAATAACTATTTTCAGTTTTAATATGTTTTAACATGTCATTTATTCCTGTGTTGCAAAGCTGAATTTTCTGAATCATTATTTCAGTCGGTGCCATATGATCCTTTATAAATCATTCTAATACATTGATTATCAAAAAAATTAATAATAATAATGATAATAAATAAAAAATCATATTGTTACAAACAGAGGAGACACGGATAACAGAGGCAGGTGAAAGCAGAGTTTATTTGCAGAACCAGGATGTGAGCAGATGAGGTGAGAGTCAGATAGGGCAGTTCAGGTGAATGCTGGATATGATGGTGATACGATACGTTTTCTTGATTGCAGAACAGCGGGACAATGGATCGAAGGAGACGAGGACCAGGAGACAGGACGAGACGAGGAGACACTCAGGAGACGAAGGAGATCAGGTAAGTATTCAGGTGAGTCCGAGGTAGTAGCATGTGCAAACGATACCGGACAGTGACTGAGTGTGAGCGTGGGGCTTAAGTGCAGGTGGTGATTGCTGTGATGATGACGTGCAGGTGTGTGTGCTCAGTACTCTGGTGATTGGGATCGTTGTGGTTGTGAGAGGGTGGAGCCTGGCGTGCTTGTAACACATATCACTATCTGAACACTTTAAATGAAAATTAAATTTGTGACAGTTTTCAAAACTGAGATTTCAACCATGGCCTCTGGCATTAACCCCTTCTCCTGCACCCCACATTTAGGCAAGGGGGACATAAATGACATGCCCAAAATAAAAAGGTTGCCGTTCATAAGTCATTCTAAATAGACAGATAACTAGCATATATTTAGAAACCAACACTTGAGTTTACATTCAAGACTCATAATGATTTATTTTGACTCATAATGACTCATAATGGTTATTAATATTGTGATATATAAGCTCAAACATAAAAACAAAAATTGTGGCTGTGGTATAGAAACTTAGACACAATGAAGCTGAAGCCACAAGTGTGGCCATGCTTAATTTAATATCTTAGGATGTTATGTCTAAAACTATGAATTTTATTAAACATGTCATGTGTTTTTAGAGAAGGCTAATAAAAGGCTGATAAAAAAGTGTATTGGCCCCTGTAAGCTCCCCTTGCACTCTAATGTCTAATGGTGAACTGCCCCATTCATGTTTCTATTTGTCACACCGAGCTCTCAGAAAAGAGTAAAGGCAGGATCCAATTGCAGTTTATTAGAATATTAACAAACAAAATAAACCAAGCACAAGAAAATCAGGAAACCCAGGGAGCAGGACTGAGACAAACGGTGTAACATCCACTAAAGGAAAAGATCAGGCCCAGACTACCAACACGAACACAGAAAGACAAGAGGTGCGTTCGACTTTGGCTGTGGCTGGATGTAACCAATCAGTGAGAATTGTCGCTTGCAGTCGGGGAGGAGCTGAGAACGGAGACATGAAGTCGGACACTTTTTGCTTCCCGTAGTGACGCCTGTGTGGTGTTTGCCAACTTTATCACAGATTAAGTTAATTAAATGCAATATTTGTCAAATACACAGATGTTTCAGAGATGTTTTCATTCAATAGCCTACATTATGACTGTGTATAATACAGCGTCTATTTGTACAAGAATTTCAACATAAGCCTACACAATTTAAATACCATAAAACTGGGGTCTGTTTTTTTAAAGAGTTTTATTTTGATAAGCATGACACAATATAACATGGCGACTACATGAAAAGAACTTTTACTGCTATAAAAATAGACAGATTTGTGAGCATTAACTAAAGGTGTCGGAATAAACACGAAACACGTGACAGGCGGTGAATCCGGCCAATCGTGGAACAGCTGTGTCGTCATCAGAGATTGTGCAGCCACTCTGGAGAAGCTGTGACGGCTGAGTCAGCCATCTGCTCTCGAATTGCTCTCGCAGTTCTTTTATGACATATGTCACAGTGTATGCATGCTCTGCCTCAACCACCGTTTGGTCTGTGGACCAAAGAAGTCGAAAAAGCTTAAGGGCTTAAACACATGCAGGGTAATAGACTAACAAGACACACCTGGTGACAATCAGGGAACAAGTCAAACAAGAAAATTACAAAGGACTACAAGAAGGGCACACCAGACAGGAAACAGGAAGAGAACCAGGGCAAAATGCAAACTAAAACACAACACAAAACAAAAAACCTTTCATACCTCTTCCAGTTATGAGACTAAATTTTCATTATTCTTTTGTTTTTATTCAGCTATTATTAGCCTATATTCTGGCAATATCAGTAAATGATTAATAAACGATTTAAATGTAGGGGAGAGTGGGGTAAGATGTGACATTTTTTACTAATGTGGTCCTCAAGATAAGAGAAAATAAGGCAGAATCTAAAGTAATTTCAGGATGTTTCCTATCATTATAAATGATCAGAATACAGGGTTCTAAAAATATAGCTTCTTATATAAAAAAGTGTTAATGTGGCTCAATTTACCCCAGGTTAGGGGGTAAGTTGCACCATCTGGGTGTAAATGGACCATCTAATTGAATCTGAATCAAACCCATGTGAGATTGTAAAGATAATTTATCTCTTAAACACACCTTTCAATAATCAAATGTCCTTTTGCAAATAGTCATATTTATTTTCTTAAAGCTAACTTAAACAACTTAAACCAACCAAATGAAGTTGAAATGTCAATGTCTTGAATTGTTTGCATTTCTGAATCAATATGTTGAATACCAAAGTTGTAACCTTGTAACCCAAAAACAGCCTAAACAAGAGATTGAGTTAAATAAAATAAAATAAAACTGAATTAGAATGAATGAATAAATGTCACTGAAACTAATAAACATTTTAGTCAAAATGTTCTTGTCATGGTAGTTTTTCTGCAATAATGAACATGTTAGGTCATTAGGGACTACAGGTGGAAAGATATTAAGCATCATCTGGTTCTTAACAGAGAAGGATTTGGTGTACCTGTACATGGTTCCTATCAAATAAACTCAAACTAATTATTTTAAAGAAAATTATGAACTAAACCAGTTGTGTAACATTACATTGAAATTATACCAGTTTATACTTCAGAGGTTGAACTTAACAGTGCCTTATGGTGGGGTAAGTTAAAATTCTGTCTCAATTTACCCCACAGCATCTGGCTCACTTTGCCCCATAGCTGCCCTTTTGGACAAAACTAGCTAGCTTACCAATTTAGGCTAATATTTACCTGGATGATTGGCATAGTTTTATACATTGCTAAATCACCAATATAGATCATAAATAGTTTAGAACTACACAAATTTGCTTTGATGCAACAGGCATTAGATCTGTTATGCTAAATGTTTACTTTGACAAGCGAAAAACAATGGGTGCCTTCCACTCCTCCCATTGTGCTTCTCATTTTCACAGTCTGGCAGAAATGATGGGTGGTTCCAAAATATATGGACACATGACAATAAAAGTGTACAGTTGCAAAGATAAAAGGGGATGGGTCAACTTACCTGATGGCTCATCTTACCCCACTCTCCCCTACATTTATACATCTTATTATTTGGACATATAGTCATATTTACTCAGTTTGTTAATGAATGCTTTATTAACATGTATTCCTACTGTTATTCATGATTAATTCAGGTAGTTTAGTAGTTTAGTTGTCAGTTAATTTTTGTGAGCTCATCTAAAGTGAGGACTATTTATGCCTTGTAAAGCTTTTAAAAGGAGATTTACACACCGAGTAACTAATAACACTATTAACACACTGAGTAACTATTACTATATGTCTAAATAATAAGATGTATAAATGTACTTTTAAATAGTTTATTAATCATTTACTGTACTTACACTTTCTAAATTATCATGAACCACTGACTCCACATGAACTCCTAAATAACTGGGTGATAAAGGGACAAAGGGTGATATTTTATTTAACAGAATCCACTTTCCAAGAACTGGGACGAACGACTCGTTTGGACTACAATGCGTTTTTTTCCGGATCTTGTGAAGTCACAATGTTACTCATTTAAATAATCTCCACCAATGGAATACGTAAAAAAGGGGTGTGAGGCCTGGTTGAGCTGCAATAGAGAAGGCAGTGTTGTCACTATGTTTAATTCAATTCAATTCACATTTATTTGTATAGCGCTTTTCACAATGCATATCGTTTCAAAGCAGCTTTACAGAAAATGCATGCGTCTACATTACAATATAGAGGTCACTGTATCCAAGTTATGGATTTCAGAAATGTATACAAATCACACAGTTATCTAACAATGTATTAATAAACAATGTATTAATTTAAGGGAGAAACAATGAGCTCATTAAAGTAAATAATACATGATTATAAATGATTAGAAGGACATATAGAAAAATTTATTTATGTTGAAGAGCGGCAAACAACAACAATCCAATCATGTCATCAATTCCCCATGGACAAAATCAAGTCCCGCCCCGACATTTTCTCTTGTTCTAGACGCCATGTCACTAGGAAATAAGTCACAATAGGGAAGAAAAGACTATCACAACTTTTTTTCATGCCAACTTTAATGTTGTAGTTTGTCAACCTTCCTTTTTAATAAATTTATAGGACAATAACAGCAGAGGTTAATACAATTTTGACATTATAACATTCAATAATTGTTTTTTGTTTAAAAAGTTATATAGCGTAGCTTTAAAGAACAATCTAACACTAGATATTGACAAAGTGATGATTGTTAGAGATTGAGAGATAGCAAGCAAGTTGGATGTTGGAATAATTCACAGGTCACAATTATTTATTCAATTTGCTAAATTTAGTACAAAAACACTACGCCACCACTGTTTACACAATATGCCCTTTATATTGTATGAATACACTTCTACATACAGCATATTTTATATACTTTTTAGTAATTTATATATATTATCTATATTTAAACAAACATTTAAAAAAATAAACATTTAAAAGTAATATTTTGATTCAAGTGTAACCATTCTATGTTTTCCCTTTTTTTACCAGAATGGTTCTGTTCTAGTGCTGGTGTGTTGCTGAAATCTGAGTCTGTGCTGAATGGGGGAACTGCGAACTGCAAACCTTAGACTGCCACCCCATGTTTCTGGTGGAGTCCCAGTGTGACGGAGTCCTTATAACCTGCCCATAAACAAACAGCATTAGAAGTTCTGAGAACATATTTTAACATTCAAAGTAATTATATTCAGAATTATAACAAATAAAATCAAGTTATTCTATGCAAGGCAAAAGGCATTTCCATCATGCGAAATAGACTGGCAGACACATTTAGCTGACTGACTTGTTGAGATATAAAAATCGATATCTGTTCATTAACATAAATAACGATTAAAATCTGCTAATCTATCATGTGAACCCAGCTCCAGTACAAAGCCTGTTATGCTTCATAGTTGATTTATTTTTTATTTTCTCTCTATATTGGTGGCAAAGCCAATTACAAATGTATTCAAATTATATTCCCATAATTCTTGTGTAGATTTGTTTTCACTGGAATAGCCAAGCCTGTTAATTATAATAGGGTGTCAGCATACTTTTGGCCATAATACTGTAAAGACATTATATTGCCTACAGTAAAACAATTAAGGTAGAATTGTAGTATAGTCTGCAAGTTGTGAAATAAAGTAATATTTATATCTACACCAACCAGGTGTAACATTATGACCACCTTCCTAATAATGTGTTGGCCCCCCTTTTGCTGCCAAAACAGCCCTGACCCGTCTAAGCATGGACTCCACTAGACCCCTGAAGGTGAGCTGTGGTATCTGGCACCATGTTAGCAGCAGATCCTTTAAGTCCTGTAAGTTGAGAGATGGGGCCTCCATGAATCGGACTTGCACATCCAACAGATTCTCGATTGGATTGAGATCTGGGGAATTTGAAGGCCAAGTCAACACTTCAAGCTCGTTGTTGTGCAACTTAAACCATTCCTGAACCATTTTTACTTTGTGGCAGGACGCATTATCCTGCTGAAAGAGGCCACAGCCACCAGGGAATACCGTTTCCATGAAAGGGGGTACATGGTCTGCAACAATGCTTAGGTAGGTGGCACGTGTCAAAGTAACATCCACATGGATGACAGGACCCAAGGTTTCCCAGCAGAACATTGCCCAAAGTATTGCACTACCTCCGCCGGCTTGCCTTCTTCCCAAAGTGCATCCTGGTGCCATGTGTTCCCCAGGTAAGCGATGCACACGTACCCGGCCATCCACGTGATGTAAAAGAAAACATGATTCATCAGACCAGGCCACCTTCTTCCATTGCTCCGTGGTCCAGTTCTGATGCTCACGTGCACACTGTTGGCCCTTTCGGCGGTGAACAGAGTCAGCCTTGGCACCCTGACTGGTCTTATGCAGCCCCATACGCAACAAACTGCAATGCACTGTGTATTCTGACACCTTTCTATTAGAACCAGCATTAACGTCTTGAGCAATTTAAGCTACAGTAGCTCATCTGAGCCACTTCCTGTTCCTTCCTTGGACCACTTTTGATAGATACTGACCACTGCAGACCGGGAACACCCCACAAGAGCTGCAGTTTTGGAGATGCTCTTACCCAGTCATCACAATTTAGCCCTTGTCAAACTCTCTCAAATCCTTACACTTGCCCATTTTTCCTGCTCCTAACACATCAACTTTGAGGACAAAATGTTCACTTGCTGCCTAATATATCCCACCCACCAACTGTACAGGTGCTGTGATTCAGAGGTCATAATGTTATGCCTGATCGGTGTGTACCTACATAAGAGTCATTAAAGGTAATCAAAGCATTGATATAATAAATATTAAATTACACTTACCACAGCTTGGAACACAGATATTAGAATTATGTCGCAAAAGTGTGGTACCACTTGGGCAGTAACATCCCTCCCATAGCATGGATTTCAAATTACTGAATGCATTATTGCCACGTAAATATTTTAGATTAAATCTAAAATCATACACAAAACAGTGATTAATAATTTCCTTCCAACTTCACTTTTCTATATTGCAAATGTTATATACACAGTATATATATATATATATATATATATATATATATATATATATATATATATATATATATATATATATATATATATATATATATATATATATACACAGTATATATATATATATATATATATATATATATATATATATATATATATATATATATATACATTCTTAGGCTTTCTGAATATTTTTCAAGATTTCAAATACCTTCCATCACAGGTTGGTTCCACTTGAGGACCACATGCTACATATATTTGTGGCATTGTACACTTAAAGTCTGAAAGGAAAAAAAATAGTAACGTTCGTTTATAAAGACAACAATAAATGTTATTCTGTTGCTGTTCTGTTAAGAAAATAAAAATACTGACCACACATTCCGTTGGTAGCATGTCTCCAGTCTACACATACTCCTACCATAGCACATTTCTTAGCATAGGCCTGCAGTCTGGCACAGCCAACTGTTTCGTTGTTCATGTTACACACATCAATGTTACACGCTGACATATAGGGCTCAGGAGGAACGAAGTTATGGCATTTCTCAAAGAGCCTGTTGAGTTGATCAAAGCGGAAACCATTATAATTAACCCCATTTAACTCATGTAAAATTATGAATAATGTTTTTTTTTTTAAATAAATTGTACTAATAGTTTAATGACATACTTACTTGCTTTCAATGATTTTGCATATTGCAGAAGAAGGGCATGGCACTGATGTAGACTGATGTCTTGGTGACAGAAGGTCGTTGTTGTTATTATGAAAATACCAATATGGAGCCATGTCTTGGCAAGATGATATAATAGTGCCATTTGGCAAGCGACAATCATTTGTTTGGTTATTGTCACACACACCTAAAAAGACAAAATCAGATCTTAAAAAGTACCTGAATACAAGACTGAGACAACATATTGAATAATCCTAATCTTTCATTTCTGTTTGAAATATCACTGGAAATGTAAAAATATTAAAGTACAAGAACAACACATTCACAAAATATTTAATCTTACTCTACACTCTAAAAAAAAAGTTCTATATGGCACCAAGAATGGTTCTTGGCTCGTAATCATAGGGGAACCTTTGTAAGTGCTATATAGCACAAATTTTGGTGCTTCAGTGGTTCTTCAGCGGTTCTTCAGAGGTTCTTCAGCGGTTCTTTGACTAAGGTGCTATATAGCAATGCTAACTAAGGTGCTATATGGCACCGCTACCATATACAGAACATGTTAAGATATGGTGCTATATAGCACCAAAAGTGGTTCTTCTATGATTACGACGAAGAACCATTTTTGGTGCCATATAGAACCTTTTTTTTTTTAGAGTGTACACTCAGACAACCTAGCAGTGTAATCATTATTTTAAGACTATGTACCTACCACAATGGCCTTCTGTGTTACCATGGAACTTTTTCCATGGGAGGTTGATGGAAAACATTGTGCCGGTAAAAGAGATCTGTGCACCAATCTCAGATATGACTACAAGAGACTCGTTGCCATTCTCTGTGGCATGGACATCTTTAACGTAAAATGGCAACTTGACTTCCTTGTGGTTTACATAAATCTAAAAACAAAACAAAACAAAACAAATAAAAAACAAACAAATCAAAGCATAAACTTATATGTTCTGAATATTCCAATTTATGGCACTTATCTACATATCCTTCAGAGAAAAAGTAAATCATTGAAAACATCTCAGGGTTACATATGTAACCCGGTTCCCTGAGAAGGTACAAGATGCTGCGTCATGTTGTTGACGCTATGGGAAAGCTTCAGGGGAACTGATGTCTGAAGCACGTGCAAAATCACGCCAACCTTTTTTTGGCGATGGCAGTCATATGAAATCACTGGGTGTGCTGGCATGTCTATAAAAGGATGTCCACATTAAATCAATTTGATTTGTCTGAAGGAAGACTTAAAGGCATGCCTGAAGTATGTCAACACGGCACAGCATCTTGTTCCCATTTGAGGGAACCGGATTACAAATGTAAAGGGAACTTGAAGTTGCTTCATGGTTTTGACGCTATGGGAACATTTATACCCACTGCACCATACTGAATAAATGCCTGTATGTCAGCTGTGAAAATAAAGTGCAGCTAACCAATCATAGGATCTGAGTCTAGGGTTGCCATACAAGACGCATACACAAAACACATACCAAGTGACCAAGTGCCTTAGTGTCTAGAGTAGTGGAAATGTTCTGCAGCTCGGATACCCCCTTAATATTTCTGGTAGGGACCTTCAACAACAGACTCTAAGACCAAAAACATGTAGATAATCTGTAGGTAAAAAAGGAAGAAATCTCTTGCTTCATCTGTGTCTGCCGACAACTTCCACTCTGGAAGAGGGCAGTCTACTGCTCTGCCACTGTCCCCTGGCCAAAATTGTACAGCTCTAAAAAGCAACCCTACCAAGGGGAGCATGTACTTCAACGCCCAGTCTCAAAGAACTAGAGAAGGATACAGAAGAGAGCAAGGGATACCGTGTTTGGTGCTCAATCCATCTGCTCTATCAACTGCCAGCACTAACCCTCAGTCTGTCTTGGAGGAGAATAGCAAAAGTACTATCAGGAGATCCAGCTGGGAAAAACCTTGCAGTCTATAAGCTGGAATGGCAACAGACGAGAAAGTGGGGCATATGTAACGACTCAAACCCTCTCATGCTCTGACAATCGCCCTTTCCTCGTGGACCCCCAGGGATGTGTGCCTACATATCTACACGTCTACATTATCGCCTCCGTGACAGATTAGAAAGTGGGATGCTAATGGTGATAAGTCCACTTCTCTGTCAACCCCCTGGCATCAACTTGACAAAAAAAAACGCAAGATTTTTACCACCGATCCACCAGGTAACCCACTAACTATTTTAAGAAGGCCCCTAAGGAAAAAAGCCTGACAAAATACTATTATATTTTTACTCATGTCAAGATACTACATCCAGTCTAAAGAAACTGGAGAGGGCGACTGAGACAGCGAGCCATGAATAGTGTCCTACTACCCTTCTGCTTAGTAACCCTTATCCCGGCTAATGGTTGCTTTTTCTTAATGCTGTTCCAGCAAGAGAGCGTGCTGACACAGACACCTTCGAAATCTATCTCTGCCAGACGTGTCCTCCTCATGGACCACCCGGGATGCGTTTTAAGGAAGCTTACATTTATACTCGCACCTCCAGAATTAACATGCTGGAGAGGGCAACAAATTAAAAGGTGGAACCATGTCAATTTGATAATGTCAATTCGACCCACTCCTCGCTCTGCCATCTGCCCCATCCCAAGGTCTATTAACTGCATGACCATTGCAGATCCTACTTCCCAATCAAAGGGAAACACTATGTGTCTCTACCTGCCAGAGAGGGTGAACACACATGGCAAATCCATCAACCTCTTTTACAAATGGACACGCAAAACCATCTTTCACTCACACATAGACAAATGACTTCCTGAAAACAAAGAAGCTACAATAATGCACATTTTGTGATTTAGATTAACAGCTATAAAAACTTGGTTGGGGATGGTGGTGGATGAGTCTGGAGTCATCACACATTTATAATGTTAACATATTAAAAAGGTGTGCCAGATAATTTTAATGGAATATAAAGCATTTTAAAGATAAATTTTAAAAGAAAATTGTCACAGAAGGAATCTGAAATAAAAATGTTGATAAAAACAAACAAACAAAGATTTAGCTCATTTACCAAATTCATTACAATTCCACCAGAAATCCTCTGAGTCATGGTGATCTCAGAAGATTTGTAGTGAACCTTCAAGGCCTTGGGGCAGGAAAGACCATCTTCGAAATCACAGTTCTTAACAACTACAACACTAAAATTATACTTTGAATCAATTTCTTGCACAAGCACATAAGTGGAGTTTCCTTGAAAAGGGTAATATTTTCCATCAAATGTGATATAATGTAGGTGGAGAAAGCCACTGCAGACACCTGAAACATATACAGTTTACAAATTAACATACACAGTTAATTTGTGCAGTGCAAAAAACATTGTGAGTCAGTAATTTGATACTTCAATAGAACATTACATAGCCATTAACTCACATTGGCATTCATATTTAAAACAGCATCCAGACTCGTCAGCAACTTTTATAGGGGGAAATTTGTTCTCACACACTGGATACTCTACAGGATCACAGTGTACTGGCTTATGCTCCATTGTACCATTTGTGCATGTGCCTATATAGCAATTTCCCACATGAATAGATTGACCATTCTAAAAGAAAGAAAGAAAGAAAGAAAGAAAGAAAGAAAGAAAGAAAGAAAGAAAGAAAGAAAGAAAGAAAGAAAGAAAGAAAGAAAGAAAGAAAGAAAGAAAGAAAGAAAGAAAATAATAGTTATTAAATGGTGTTGTAGTTCAATTGAAGTTACTCAAAGAAAACAAAATCTGGATTATATAATATATTATGCATGAACCTCAATTATAAAAGTACTTACTTTTAGGGGAGGCATATATTTATCGCAGTTGTGACCTGAGGGAAATACTGTTGTTAAACAGGGTTGTGATAATTTTATCACATCACACTTCTTCTCTTCTGTTTTGACACATTTTGCAACGTAACACCATCCATCACCATCAGTTTTGTTGTAAATTTCTGATTCTGTGGAATAAGAAAAATATGCCTTAATTTACAAGAGGTTAAAACATTCATTATTGAATATGCATTTTATTTATCGTGACAACAAAAAAATTTAATAAATGTATATATATATATATATATATATATATATATATATATATATATATATATATATATATATATATATATATATATATATATATATATATATATATATATATATATATATATATATATACAAATATACAAATTACCTGGCTTAAACGTATTGCCATAAATCTCACAGACACAATCTTGATGTGCGGGGATATGACCTCTTGATGAACCTGTGATTATTGGCAAACTTGGTGTGGTAATAATTGTGCTGTGGGAAAAATACTGATCTGTTTGTGAAATTTTTGATGATATTCCACACAATCCATGACAACATAATACTTTAATCTCATAATCAAAACATTGCTGTGTAACACCTTGGTTCTTGTTTAAACAAACTAGTCCATCTTTAAGATTACACTTTACTGCCTGGCCTAGCTTTGAAACAGGAAGTCCAGGATAATGTTTTGCACGACATTCAATTCCCTGTGGTATTGAACAGGTGGTTGGATAGGTGTCAGTGATGAGTTTGACTGGTATTATTTTACCGCCTTGAGGGCCAGTTGTCGGGCTCCCAAAGTCCACCCAGTTTGACCAATTGCAAATACATTTAGAATTAAATGTTTTTGAAATGGTTGTAGTCATGGCTCTTGTCGGGAGTACTGTGGTTGTGCTTACACTTGTGGAGGAATTGTGTAAAGCTATATTCAATGCTGCTGGTAGAGATGCACCATCACAGTCTCGATGACAACACAACAATCTCATCTCGTAGTCAAAGCACTGCTGGGTAATATTTTGGTTTTTATTTAGGCAAACAAGTCCATCTTTAAGATTACACTTTACTGCCTGGCCTAGCTTTGAAACAGGAAGTCCAGGATAATGTTTTGCATGGCATTCAATTCCCTGTGTTATTGAGCAGGTGGTTGGATAGGTGTCAGTAATGAGTTTGACTGGTATTAGTTTACCGCCTTCAGGCCCTTTTGTTGTGCTGCCAAAGTCCACCCATTTTGACCACTGGCAAATACATTTAGAAGGAAATGTTTTTGAAATGGTCGTAGCGCTTGTTGTGGGTACAGTGGTTGAGCTTACACTTGTGGAGGAATTGTGTAAAGCTAGAGTCGATGCTGCTGGTAAAGATGCACTAACACAGTCTCGATGACAACACAACAATCTCATTTCGTAGTCAAAGCACTGCTGGGTAATATTTTGGTTTTTATTTAGGCAAACAAGTCCATCTTTAAGATTGCACTTTACTGCCTGGCCAAGCTTTGAAACAGGAAGTCCAGGATAATGTTTTCCACGGCATTCAATTTTCTGTGGTATTGAGCAATTGGTTGGAAAGGTGTCCGTGATGATTTTGACTGGTATTAGTTTACCACCTTCAGGACCTGTTGTTGGGCCACCAAAATCCAACCATTTTGACCAATGACAAATGCATTCAGAGGTAGGAGTAAGTTGGATTGGTTTTGATGTATTTGAAGGTATAGAAGTTGCTGAAGGTGTACTTGAAGAAATCGATGCTGTTGTTGTTGAAGCTGACAACCTAGGAGTAGTTGTTGGTGCCTCTGTGGAGTGGTCACATTTTCCATGACAGCATAATACTCTGATGTCATAGTCAAAGCATTGCTGGGTAATAGCTTGATTTTTGTTAAGACACATGAGCCCATCTTTTGCATTACATATCACAACCTGGCCAAGCTGTGAAAGAGAAAGTTCAGGGTAAAGTTTTGCACGGCATTCTAATTCTTTTGGTGCTGAGCAGATGGAAGGATAGGTGTCAGTTAATCTTTTGATGGAAATTATTTCTCCACCTTCAGGACCAGATGCTAAGCTACCAAAGTCCATCCAGTCTGACCAATGGCATTTGCATCCAAGGGTAGGAGTAAGCAAGGGTATTTTTGGTGTAAGTGCTGTGTTACTGCCACAGTTTCCACCACAGCAGAATACTCTAATCTCATAGTCAAAGCATTGCTGGGTAATATCTTGATTTTTGTTAAGACACATGAGCCCATCTTTTGCATTACATGTCACAACCTGGCCAAGCTGTGAGAGAGAAAGTTCAGAGTAAAGTTTTGCACGGCATTCTAATTCTTTTGGTGCTGAGCAGATGGAAGGATAGGTGTCAGTTATTTTTTTGATGGAAATGATTTCACCACCTTCAGGACTGGTTGTTACGCTACCAAAATTCATCCAGTCTGACCAATGGCATTTGCATCCAAGGGTAGGTTTAAACAAGGGTATTTTTGGTGTCAGTGCTGTGGTACTGCCACAGTTTCCATCACAGCAGAATACTCTAATCTCATAGTCAAAGCATTGACGTGTAATGTCTTGGTGTTTGTTCAAGCACACAAGACCATCTTTGACATTACATTTCACAACCTGGTTTAGCTGAGAAAGAGACAATCTGGGGTACTTTTTTGCACGACATTCGACTTCCTTTGGCACAGAGCAGATGGTAGGATGACTGTCCAAAATTTTTTTGATTGACACTGTTTCACCACCTTGAGGACCTGTTGTTGGGCCCCCAAAATCCAACCACTCTGACCAAAGACAAAGGCAGCCAGGGTTAGGAGTAAGTGTGGCTGTTTTGGACAGTGGAGAAGTTGTTGAAGCAGTTGATAGAAATATTGAAATCATTGGAGTTGTGTATTTACTAGTACCCCTAGATACATTTTGGGCTGTTGGTGTTGTTGTAGATGGTAGGGTATGCATGATAGGTGACAAAGTCGGTGTTGGAATTATTGATGTGATTGTACTCTCGCTTGTTTTTTTCGTATTTGGTGATACAGTTGTGCTACCTGATGAAACCATAGTGGTGGTTGGACATTGTGTTGTGATGCTGCTATGGTTTCCAACACAACAAAGCACTCTAATCTCATAGTCAAAGCATTGCTGTTCAAGACCTTGGTTTTTGTTGAAACAAATCAGTCCATCTTTCAGATTACATTTCACAACCTGTCCAAGCTGTGAAAAAGGAACTCCAGGGAAAAGTTTTGCGCGGCATTCCACATCCTTTAGTGATGTGCAAATGGGATAATAGGTGTCAGTTATTTGTTTAATATGCACTATTTCACCACCATCAAGTCCTGTTGTTGGGCCACCAAAATTACTCCATTCTGACCAACTGCAAATACACCCAGGGGTAGGAATATGGGTCATTGACTTTGGTGTTATGGAAGTTGGAGAAATTGTTAAAGAACTTGCGGTGGATGTTACTGAAATTGTAGATATGCTTGTATAAGTGGAAGAACTTTGGACGGTTGCAGTTGTAGTTGATGGTATAGGCAAGCTTGTTGATGACATCCAAAAAGCAGTTGGAGTCGGGGATGTAGTTGAAAAGTTGCCACATTTGCTGTCACAACAGAATACTTTAATTTCATAGTCAAAGCATTGCTGTGTGAGGCCTTGGTTTTTGTTCGAG
This sequence comes from Gobio gobio, assembly GCF_949357685.1. NCBI lineage: Eukaryota > Metazoa > Chordata > Actinopteri > Cypriniformes > Gobionidae > Gobio > Gobio gobio. The sequence goes on from NC_137098.1 coordinate 16,387,045, forward strand.
CAGACCAGTCCGTCTTTCACATTACATTTTATGACCTGACCAAGCTGTGAAAGAGGAACTTCAGGGTAAAGTTTAGCACGACACTCCACTTCTTTTGGTGCTGAGCAGATGGTAGATAAGGTAGAAATAGGTATTACTTTACCACCTTTAACACCTGTTGTTGGGGGACCAAAGTCATTCCAGTCTGACCAATAGCAAAAACATAGCGGGGTAGGAGTATAGGTAGTTGTTTTTAATGTTGTGAAAGTTGGAGAAGTTATTGAAGGAGATGTAGAAAATGTTGTCATTGGAGTTATAGATATGCTTGTTACATGGTAGGAGATGCCAGCTGAAAATGTTGCTGAAGGTGTACCAGTAGAAATTGCTGGTAGAGTTGTGGATATGCTTTTCCTAGTGGCTGGACTCTGGACTGTTGCTGTCATAATCTGTTGCATAAAAGTGCTTGTGGAAGAATTTGCTCTAGTTGTTGGTTGGCTCATATTGGAGGGGTAAACAAGGCCTACTGAATATGTAGTTGGTGCTGTTGGCATGCTGGTTGAATAAATTGCTGAATGTGTACCACTATAAGTTATTTTAGATAGATTTGTGTACATGCTTGTAACACTGGAGGAATTTTGGACTCTTAGTGTAATATTTGGTAGTATAGTGCTGCTTGTTGATGATATAATTTTAGCTGTTATAGTTAAGGATTGTGTTGCCATGCTTGTACTTTTAGAGGAATTCTGGACTGTTGGTGTTTTAGTTGGTGGTGTAGCCATGCCAGTTGAAAACAATGGTGAAAGTTTACCTGAAGAGATGGTTGTTGGATTTGTGGATATGCTTTTACCAGTGGGGGAACTCTGGACTGTTGGTGTTGTAACTTTTTGCGTAAACCTGCTTGTCGAAGAAATCACAGGTCTAGTAGAAAACTTTGTTGAAGTTTTTGCTGTAGTTGTTGACATGCTTTTACTTGTGGAGGAAGTTAGGCTTAATGATGTCGTAGTTGGAGGTGTAGGCATGCTGGTTGAAAAAGTTTGAGAAGGTGTACCAGAAGAAATCGTTGTTGATGGATTTGTAGATATGCTTGTAACAATGGAGGAACTATGCAATGTTGATGTTATAGTTGGTGCTGTATGCATTCTTGTTGATGACATCCTTGTAGCTGTTGTACTTAAAGCAGAAAACTTTGTTAAAGTTGCTGTAGTTGTTGACATGCTTGTACCTGTGAAGGAAATAAGGCTTCCTGAAGTCATGGTCGGTGGTGTAGTAGTAATGACAGGTGAAAATGATGGTGAATGTGTACCTGTAGAGATTGTTGTTGGAGTTGTGGATATGATTTTACCAGTAGAGGAACTCTGGACTGTCGGTATTGTAACTTTTTGTGTAAACCTGCTGGTCGAAGAAATTGAAGGTGTAGCAGAATACTTTGTTGAAGTTGTTGTTGTACTTGTTGGCTTGCTTGTACTTGTGGAAGAAATAATGCTTAATGTATTTGGGGGTGTCGGCATGCTGGTTGAATAAGTTGGTGAAGGTGTACCAGAAGAAGTCGTTGTTGATGGATTTGTAGATATGCTTGTAACAATGGAGGAACTATGCAATGTTGATGTTATAGTTGGTGCTGTATGCATTATTGTTGAAGACATCCTTGCAGCTGTTGTACTTAAAGATTGTGTTGTTATTCTTGTAGTATTGAAGGAATTCTGGACTATTGATGGTTTAGTTGGTGGTGTAGTCATGCCATTTGAAAACAATTGGGAAAAGGTACCAGTAGAGATTGTTGTTGGAGCGGTGGATATGCTTTTACCAGTGGGGGAACTCTGGACTGTTGGTGTTGTAACTTGTTGTGTCAAACTGATTGCTGAAGAAATGGAAGGTGCAGCAGAAAACTTAGTTGAAGTTGAAGTTGTTGTTGTATTTGGTGACATGCTTGTACTCAAGGAAGAAATAAGGCTTAATGATGTTGTAATTGGTGGTGTAGGCATGCTGGTTGAAAAAGTTGGTGAAGGTGTACGAGAAGAAATTGTTCTTGAAGGATTTGTAGATATGCTTGTAACAACGGAGGAATTATGCAATATTGATGTTATAGTTGGTGCTATATGCATTCTTGTTGATGACATACTTGTAGCTGTTGTACTTAAAGATTGTGTTGTCATTCTTGTAGTATTGAAGGAATTCTGGACTGTTGATGTTATAGTTGGTGGTGTAGTCATGCCAGTTGAAAACAATTGGGACGAGGTACCAGTAGAGATTGTTGTTGGAGCTGTGGATATGCTTTTACCAGTGGGGGAACTATGGACTGTTGGTATTGTAACTTGTTGTGTCAACCTGATTGTTGATGAAATGGAAGGTGTAGCAGAAAACTTAGTTGAAGTTGTTGTTGTACTTGGTGACATGCTTGTACTTGAGGATGAAATAAGGCTTAATGGTGTTGTAGTAGGGGGTGAAGGCATGCTGGTTGAAAAAGTTGGTGAAGGTGTACGAGAAGAAATTGCTGCTGATGGATTTGTAGATATGCTTGTGATGATGGCGGAACTATGCACTGTTGATGTTATAAATGGTGGTATATGCAGGCTTGTTGATGACATACTTGCAGCTGATGTAGTCAAAGATTGTGTTGTCATGCTTTTAGTATTGGAAGAATTGTGGATCCATGATGTTTTAGTCTGTGGTGTAGTCCTGCCAGTTGAAAACAATTGTGAAGATGTACCAGTACCAGTGGGGGAACTCTGGACTGTTGGTGTTGTAACTTGTATAATCCTGATTGTTGAAGAAATCACAGGTATAGCCGAAAACATTGTTGAAGTTGTTGCTGTAGTTGTTGACATTCTTTTACTTGTGTAGGAAATAAGGCTTGTTGATGCCGTGGTCAGTGGTGTACTTTTTATACCAGATGAAAAAGATGGTGAAGGTGTACCTGTAGAGATGGTTGTTGGAGTTGTGGATATGCTTGTACCAGTGGGGAAACTCTGGACTGTTGGTGTTGTAACTTTTTGTGAAAACCTGCTTGTCGAAGAAATCACAGGTCTAGCAGAAAACTTTGTTGAAGTTGTTGCTGTACTTGTTGGTATGCTTGTACTTGTGGAGGAAGTAAGGCCTAATGATGTCGTTGTTGGAGGTGTAGGCATGCTGGTTGAAAAAGTTTGAGCTGGAGTACCAGCAGAAATGGTTGTTGATGGATTTGTAGATATGCTTGTAATGATAGAGGAACTATGCGCAGTTGATGTTATAGTTGGTGGTATAGGCATGCTTGTTGATGACATCCTTGTAGCTGTTGTAGTCAAGGATTGTTTTGTCATGCTTGTAGTATTGAAGGAATTCTGGAGTGTTGGTGTTTTAGACAGTGGTGTAGTTACGGCAGGGGAAAAAGATGGTGACGGCATACCTGTAAAGATTTTTGTTGGAGTTGTGGATATGCTTTTACCAGTAGGGGAACTCTGGACTGTTGGTGTTGTAACTTTTTGTGTAAACCTGCTTGTCGAAGAAATTGAAGTTGTTGCAGAATACTTTGTTGAAGTTGTTGTTGTACTTGTTGGCTTGCTTGTACTTGTGGAAGAAATAAGGCTTAATGATGTTGTATTTGGTGGAGTAGGCATGCTGGTTGAATAAGTTGGTGAAGGTGTACCAGAAGAAATAGTTGTTGATGGATTTGTAGATATGCTTGTAACAATGGAGGAACTACGCAATGTTGATGTTATAGTTGGTGCTATATGCTTTCTTGTTGATGACATACTTGTAGCTGTTGTATTTAAAGATTGTGTTGTCATTATTGTAGTATTGAAGGAATTCTGGACTGTTGATGTTATAGTTGGTGGTGTAGTCGTGCCAATTGAAAACAATTGGGACGAGGTACCAGTAGAGATTGTTGTTGGAGCTGTGGATATGCTTTTACCAGTGGGGGAACTATGGACTGTTGGTATTGTTACTTGTGTCAACCTGATTGTTGATGAAATGGAAGGTGTAGCAGAAAACTTAGTTGAAGTTGTTCTTGTACTTGGTGACATGCTTGTACTTGAGGGGGAAATAAAGCTTAATGGTGTTGTAGTAGGTGGTGAAGGCATGCTGGTTAAAAAAGTTGGTGAAGGTGTACGAGAAGAAATTGTTGCTGATGGATTTGTAGATATGCTTGTGATGATGGCGGAACTATGCACTGTTGATGTTATAGTTGGTGGTATATGCAGGCTTGTTGATGACATCCTTGCAGCTGATGTAGTTAAAGATTGTGTTGTCATGCTTGTAGTATTGGAGGAATTGTGGATCCATGGTGTTTTATTCTGTGGTGTAGTCCTGCCAGTTGAAAACAATTGTGAAGACGTACCAGTACCAGTGGGGGAACTCTGGACTGTTTGTGTTGTAGCTTGTATAATCCTGATTGTTGAAGAAATCACAGGTCTAGCAGAAAACATTGTTGAAGTTGTTGCTGTATTTGCTGGCATGCTTTTTCTTGTGTAAGAAATAAGGCTTGTTGATGTCGTGGTCAGTGGTGTACTTTTTATACCAGATGAAAAAGATGGTGAAGGTGTACCTGTAGAGATGGTTGTTGGAGTTGTAGATATGCTTGTACCAGTGGGGGAACTCTGGACTGTTGGTGTTGTAACTTTTTGTGTAAACCTGCTTGTCAAAGAAATCACAGGTCTAGCAGAAAACTTTGTTGAAGTTGTTGCTGTATTTGTTGGCATGCTTGTACTTGTGGAGGAAGTAAGGCTTAATGATGTCGTAGTTGGAGGTGTAGGCATGCTGGTTGAAAATGTTTGAGCTGGAGTACCAGCAGAAATGGTTGTTGATGGATTTGTAGACATGCTTGTAATGATTGAGGAACTATGCACTGTTGATGTTATAGTTGGTGTTTCATGCATGCTTGTTGATGACATCCTTGTAGCTGTTGTAGTCAAGAATTGTTTTGTCATGCTTGTAGTATTGAAGGAATTCTGGATTGTTGGTGTTTTAGACAGTAGTGTAGTTACGGCAGGTGAAAAAGATGGTGACGGTGTACCTGTAAAGATTTTTGTTGGAGTTGTGGATATGCTTTTACCAGTAGGGGAACTCAGGACTGTTGGTGTTGTAAATTTTTGTATAAACCTGCTTGTCGAAGAAATTGAAGTTGTAGCAGAATACTTTGTTGAAGTTGTTGTTGTACTTGTTGGCTTGCTTGTACTTGTGGAAGAAATAAGGCTAAATGATGTTGTATTTGGTGGGGTAGGCATGCTGGTTGAATAAGTTGGTGAAGGTGTTCCAGAGGAAATCATTGATGATGGATTTGTAGATATGCTTGTAATAATGGAGGAACTATGCAATGTTGATGTTATAGTTGGTGCTATATTCATTCTTGTTGATGACATCCTTGTAGCTGTTGTACTTAAAGACTGTGTTGTCATTCTAGTAGTATTGAAGGAATTCTGGATTGTTGATGTTTTAGTCGGTGGTATAGTCATGCCAGTTGAAAACAATTGGGAAGAAGTACCAGCAGAGATTGTTGTTGGAGCTGTGGATATGCTTTTACCAGTGGGGGAACTCTGGACTGTTGGTATTGTAACTTGTTGTGTCAACCTGATTGTTGATGAAATGGAAGGTGTAGCAGAAAACTTAGTTGAAGTTGTTATTGTACTTGGTGACATGCTTGTACTTGTGGAAGAAATAAGGCTTAATGATGGTGGTGTAGGCATGCTGGTTGTATAAGTTGGTGAAGGTGTACCATTAGAAATGGTTGTTGATGGATCTGTGAATATGCCTATAACAGTGGAGGAACTTTGGTTTGTTGATGTCATACTTGGTGGTATACGTATGCTTGTTGATGACATTGTTGTAGTAGCTGTAGTTAAGGTTTGTGTTGTGATGTTGCCACAGTTTTCATCACAACAGAATGCTCTAATCTCATAGTCGTAACATTGCTGTACAAGGCCTTGGTGTTTGTTCAAGCAAACTAGTCCATCTTTCGTATTGCATTTCACAACCTGGCCAAGCTGTGAAAGAGGAACTCCAGGATAACGTTTTGCACGGCACTGAACGTCCTTTAGTGCTGAGCAGATGGTACGAGAGGTGTCAGTTATTCTTTCAATAGATACTATTTCACCACCATCAAGACCTGTTGTTGGGCCACCAAAGTTGTTCCAATCGGACCAATGGCAATTACATCCAGGGCTAAGAGTAAGGGTGCTTGTTTTCAATGTTGTGGATGTTGGAAAAGTTGTTGATGGAGTTGTAGATGTCTGTGTTGTTGAAGTTGTAGATATGCTTGTAATTTTGGAGGAATTCTGGACTGAAGTTGTTTCAAGCTGTGGTGTAGTCAAGCCAGATGAAAAAGTTGGTGAAGGTGTACCTGTAGACAATGTTGTTGGAGCTGTGGGTATACTTTTACCAGAGGGGGAACTCTGGACTGTTGTTTTTACTTGTTTTGTAAACCTGCTTGTTGTAGAAATCGAAGGTCTAGCAGAAAGGATTGTTGAAGTTGTTGCTGCACTTGTTGACATGATTGTCATAGTTGTTTGTGTAGGCAAGCTGATTGAAAAAGTTGGTGAAGGTGTACCAGCAGAAATTGTTGTTGAAGAATCTGTGGATATGCTTGTAACCGTGGGGGAACTATGCACTGTTGATGTTGTAGTTGGTGGTGTATGCATGCTTGTTGATGATATTGTTGTAGCTGCTGTAGACAAGGATTGTGTTGTCATGCTTGTAGTATTAAAGAAATTCTGGACTGTTGGTGTTTTAGTCAGTGGTTTAGTCATGCCAGTTGAAAACAATTGGGAAGGCATACCAGTAGAGATTACTGTTGGAGTTGTGGATATGCTTTTTCCAGTTGGGGAACTCTGGACTATTGGTGTTGTAACTTCTTGTGTAAACCTGTTTGTTACAGAAATTGAAGGTGCAGCAGAAAACTTTGTTAAAGTATTTGTAGTAATTGTTGATATGCTTTTTCTTGTATATGAAATAAGACTTGTGGATGTTGTGGTCGTTGGTGTAGTCGTTATGGCAGGTGATAACGATGGTGAAGGTGTACCTATAGAGATTTGTATTGTAGTTTTGGGTCTGCTTTTACCAGTGGGGGAACTCTGAACTTTTGGTGTTGTAAATTGCTGTGTCAACCTGCTTGTTGAAGAAACAGAAGGTATAGCAGAAAACTTTGTTGAAGTTGTTGTTGTACTTGTTGGCATGCTTGTACTTGTGGAGGAAGTAAGGCTTAATGATGTCGTAGTTGGAGGTGTAGGCATGCTGGTTAAAAAAGTTTGTGAAGGTGTACCAACAGAAATTGTTGTTGATGGATTTGTAGATATGCTTGTAATGCTTGTAGAGGAACTATGCATTGTTGATGTTATAGTTGGTGTTGTATGCATGCTTGTTGATGACATTCTTGTAGCTGTTGTAGTCAAGGATTGTGTTGTCATGCTTGTAGTATTGTAGGAATTCTGGAGTGTAGGTGTTTTAGGCTGTGATGTAGTTATGGCAGGTGACAAAGATGGTGAAGGTGTACCTGTAGAAAATATTGTAGTTGTGAATATGTTTTTACCAGTAGGGAAACTCTGGACTTTTGGTGTTGTAAATTGCTGTGTCAAACTGCTTGTTGAAGAAACTGAAGGTATAGAAGAAAATATTGTTGAAGTTGTTGCTGCATTTGTTAATATGTTTGTTATTTTTGAGGTAATAAGATTTGTTGGTGTCTTAGTTGGTTGTGTAGGCATACTAGTTGAAAAGGTTGGTGAAGGTGTACCAGCAGAAAGTGTTGTTGATGGATCTGTTAAGCTTGTAACGGTGGAAGAACTTTGGTCCATTGATGTCGTACTTGGTAGTATATGCATGCTTGTTGATGATACTGTTGTAGCAGCTGTAGTTAAGGATTGTGTTGTGATGTTTCCACAGTTTTCATCACAACACAATGCTCTAACCTCATAATCATAACATTGCTGTACAAGGCCTTGGTGTTTGTTCAAGCAAACTAGTCCTTCTTTTGTATTGCAATTCACAACCTGGCCAAGCTGTGAAAGAGGAACTCCAGGATAACGTTTTGCACGGCATTGTACTTCCTTTAGTGCTGAGCAGATGGTAGCAGAGGTGTGGGTTATTCTTTCAATAGATACTATTTCACCACCATCAAGACCTGTCGTTGGGCCACCAAAGTCGTTCCAATCTGACCAATGACAATTACATTCAGGGCTAAGAGTAAGAGTGCTTGCTTTCAATGTTGTTGATGTTGGAAAAGTTGTTGGAGTTGTAGATGTCTGTTTTGCTGAAATTGTAGGCACGCTTGTAATATTGGAGGAATGCTGGACTTTAGTTGTTTCAAGCAGTGGTGTAGTCATGCCAGATGGTGAAGGCTTAGCAGCAGAAATTGTTGTTGAAGGATTCGTGGATATGCTTGTAACAGTGGGGGAACTATGCATTGTTGATGTTGTAGTGGGTGGTGTAGACATGGATTGTGTTGTCATGCTTGTAGTATTGGAGAGATTCTGGAGTGTTGGTGTTGTAACTTGTTGTGTAAACCTGTTTGTTACAGAAATTGAAGGAGTAGCTGAAATCTTTGTTGAAGTTTTTGTTGTGGTTGTTGATATGCTTTTACTTGTGTAAGAAATAATTCTTGTTGATGTTGTGGTCGTTGGTGCAGTAGTTATGCCTTTTGAAAACGATGGTGAGGGTGTACCTGTAGAGATTGTTATTAGAGTTGTGGATATGCTTTTACCAGTGGGGAAACTCTGGACTTTTGGTGTTGTAAATTGCTGTGTCAAAATGCTTGTTGAAGAAACTGAAGGCATAGAAGAAAATATTGCTGAGGTTGTTGCTGCAGTTGTTAATATGTTTGTAATTTCTGAGGTAATACTATTTGTTGGTGTCTTAGCTGGTTGTGTAGGCATACCAGTTGAAAAGGTTGGTGAAGGTGTACCAGCAGAAATTGTTGTTGATGAATCTGTTAAGCTTGTAACGGTGGAAGAACTTTGGTCCATTGATGTCGTACTTGGTGGTATATGCATGCTTGTTGATGATACTGTTATAGCAGCTGTAGTTAAGGATTGTGTTGTGATGTTGCCACAGTTTTCATCACAACACAATGCTCTAACCTCATAATCATAACATTGTTGTACAAGGGCTTGGTGTTTGTTCAAGCAAACTAGTCCTTCTTTTGTATTGCAATGCACAACCTGGCCAAGTTGTGAAAGAGGAACTCCAGGATAACGTTTTGCACGGCATTGTACTTCCTTTAGTGCTGAGCAGATGGTAGCAGAGGTGTGGGTTATTCTTTCAATAGATACTATTTCACCACCATCAAGACCTGTCGTTGGGCCACCAAAATCGTTCCAATCTGACCAATGACAATTACATTCAGGGCTAAGAGTAAGAGTGCTTGCTTGCAATGTTGTGGATGTTGGAAAAGTGGTTGAAGTTGTAGATGTCTGTGTTGCTGAAATTGTAGATACGTTTGTAATATTGGAGGAATTCTGGACTGAAGTTGTTTCAAGCAGTGGTGTAGTCATGCCAGATGGTGAAGGCCTAGCAGCAGAAATTGTTGTTGAAGGATTTGTGGATATGCTTGTAACAGTGGGGGAACTATGCACTGCTATTGATGTTGTAGTGGGTGGTGTATGCATGCTTGTTGAAGAAATTGATGGTCTAGCTGAAAATATTATTGAAGTTGTTGCTGTATTTGTTGACAAGATTGTACTTGTGGAGGAAATTGGGCTTAATGATGTCATAGTTGGTTGTGTAGGCATGTTGGTTGAAAAGGTTGGTAAAGGTGTACCAGCAGAAATTGTTGTTGAAAGATTTGTGGATATGCTTTTAACAGTGGGGGAACTATGCACTGCTGATGTTGTAGTATGTGGTGTAGAAATGGATTGTGTTGTCATGCTTGTAGTTTTGGAGGAATTCTGGAGTGTTGGTGTTGTAACTTGTTGTGTAAACCTGTTTGTAATAGAAATTGAAGGTGTAGTTGAAAACTTTGTTGAAGTTTTGGTTGTAGTTGTTGATATGCTTTTACTTGTGTTAGGAATAAGGCTTGATGATGTTGTGGTCATTGGTGTAGTAGTTATGCCTTTTGAAAACGATGGTGAGGGTGTACCTGTAGAGATTGTTATTGGAGTTGTGGATATGCTTTTACCAGTGGGGAAACTCTGGACGGTTGGTGTTGTAAATTGCTGAGTCAAACTGCTTGTTGAAGAAACTGAAGGTATAGAAGAAAATATTGTTGAAGTTGTTGCTGCAGTTGTGAATATGTTTGTAATGTTTGAGGTAATACGATTTGTTGGTGTCTTAGTTGGTTGTGTAGGCATACTAGTTGAAAAGGTTGGTGAAGGTGTACCAGCAGAAATTGTTGTTGATGAATCTGTTAAGCTTGTAACGGTGGAAGAACTTTGGTCCATTGATGTCGTACTTGGTGGTATATGCATGCTTGTTGATGATACTGTTGTAGCAGCTGTAGTTAAGGATTGTGTTGTGATGTTGCCACAGTTTTCATCACAACACAATGCTCTAACCTCATAATCATAACATTGCTGTACAAGGGCTTGGTGTTTGTTCAAGCAAACTAGTCCTTCTTTTGTATTGCAATGCACAACCTGGCCAAGTTGTGAAAGAGGAACTCCAGGATAACGTTTTGCACGGCATTGTACTTCCTTTAGTGCTGAGCAGATGGTAGCAGAGGTGTGGGTTATTCTTTCAATAGATACTATTTCACCACCATCAAGACCTGTCGTTGGGCCACCAAAATCGTTCCAATCTGACCAATGACAATTACATTCAGGGCTAAGAGTAAGAGTGCTTGCTTGCAATGTTGTGGATGTTGGAAAAGTGGTTGAAGTTGTAGATGTCTGTGTTGCTGAAATTGTAGATACGTTTGTAATATTGGAGGAATTCTGGACTGAAGTTGTTTCAAGCAGTGGTGTAGTCATGCCAGATGGTGAAGGCCTAGCAGCAGAAATTGTTGTTGAAGGATTTGTGGATATACTTGTAACAGTGGGGGAACTATGCACTGTTATTGATGTTGTAGTGGGTGGTGTATGCATGCTTGTTGAAGAAATTGATGGTCTAGCTGAAAATATTTTTGAAGTTGTTGCTGTATTTGTTGACAAGATTGTACTTGTGGAGGAAATTGGGCTTAATGATGTCATAGTTGGTTGTGTAGGCATGTTGGTTGAAAAGGTTGGTAAAGGTGTACCAGCAGAAATTGTTGTTGAAAGATTTGTGGATATGCTTTTAACAGTGGGGGAACTATGCACTGCTGATGTTGTAGTATGTGGTGTAGAAATGGATTGTGTTGTCATGCTTGTAGTTTTGGAGGAATTCTGGAGTGTTGGTGTTGTAACTTGTTGTGTAAACCTGTTTGTAATAGAAATTGAAGGTGTAGTTGAAAACTTTGTTGAAGTTTTGGTTGTAGTTGTTGATATGCTTTTACTTGTGTTAGGAATAAGGCTTGATGATGTTGTGGTCATTGGTGTAGTAGTTATGCCTTTTGAAAATGATGGTGAGGGTGTACCTGTAGAGATTGTTATTGGAGTTGTGGATATGCTTTTACCAGTGGGGAAACTCTGGACGGTTGGTGTTGTAAATTGCTGAGTCAAACTGCTTGTTGAAGAAACTGAAGGTATAAAAGAAAATATTGTTGAAGTTGTTGCTGCAGTTGTGAATATGTTTGTAATGTTTGAGGTAATACGATTTGTTGGTGTCTTAGTTGGTTGTGTAGGCATACTAGTTGAAAAGGTTGGTGAAGGTGTACCAGCAGAAATTGTTGTTGATGAATCTGTTAAGCTTGTAACGGTGGAAGAACTTTGGTCCATTGATGTCGTACTTGGTGGTATATGCATGCTTGTTGATGATACTGTTGTAGCAGCTGTAGTTAAGGATTGTGTTGTGATGTTGCCACAGTTTTCATCACAACACAATGCTCTAACCTCATAATCATAACATTGCTGTACAAGGGCTTGGTGTTTGTTCAAGCAAACTAGTCCTTCTTTTGTATTGCAATGCACAACCTGGCCAAGTTGTGAAAGAGGAACTCCAGGATAACGTTTTGCACGGCATTGTACTTCCTTTAGTGCTGAGCAGATGGTAGCAGAGGTGTGGGTTATTCTTTCAATAGATACTATTTCACCACCATCAAGACCTGTCGTTGGGCCACCAAAATCGTTCCAATCTGACCAATGACAATTACATTCAGGGCTAAGAGTAAGAGTGCTTGCTTGCAATGTTGTGGATGTTGTAAAAGTGGTTGAAGTTGTAGATGTCTGTGTTGCTGAAATTGTAGATACGTTTGTAATATTGGAGGAATTCTGGACTGAAGTTGTTTCAAGCAGTGGTGTAGTCATGCCAGATGGCGAAGGCCTAGCAGCAGAAATTGTTGTTGAAGGATTTGTGGATATGCTTGTAACAGTGGGGGAACTATGCACTGTTATTGATGTTGTCGTGGGTGGTGTATGCATGCTTGTTGAAGAAATTGATGGTCTAGCTGAAAATATTATTGAAGTTGTTGCTGTATTTGTTGACGAGATTGTACTTGTGGAGGAAATTGGGCTTAATGATGTCATAGTTGGTTGTGTAGGCATGTTGGTTGAAAAGGTTGGTAAAGGTGTACCAGCAGAAACTGTTGTTGAAAGATTTGTGGATATGCTTTTAACAGTGGGGGAACTATGCACTGTTGATGTTGTAGTATGTGGTGTAGAAATGGATTGTGTTGTCATGCTTGTAGTTTTGGAGGAATTCTGGAGTGTTGGTGTTGTAACTTGTTGTGTAAACCTGTTTGTAATAGAAATTGAAGGTGTAGTCGAAAACTTTGTTGAAGTTTTGGTTGTAGTTGTTGACATGCTTTTACTTGTGTTAGGAATAAGGCTTGATGATGTTTTGGTCATTGGTGTAGTAGTTATGACTTTTGAAAACGATGGTGAGGGTGTACCTGTAGAGATTGTTATTGGAGTTGTGGATATGCTTTTACCGGTGGGGAAACTCTGGACGGTTGGTGTTGTAAATTTCTGAGTCAAACTGCTTGTTGAAGAAACTGAAGGTATAGAAGAAAATATTGTTGAAGTTGTTGCTGCAGTTGTGAATATGTTTGTAATGTTTGAGGTAATACGATTTGTTGGTGTCTTAGTTGGTTGTGTAGGCATACTAGTTGAAAAGGTTGGTGAAGGTGTACCAGCAGAAATTGTTGTTGATGAATCTGTTAAGCTTGTAACGGTGGAAGAACTTTGGTCCATTGATGTCGTACTTGGTGGTATATGCATGCTTGTTGATGATAATGTTATAGCAGCTGTAGTTAAGGATTGTGCTGTAATGTTGCCACAGTTTTCATCACAACACAATGCTCTAACCTCATAATCATAACATTGCTGTACAAGGCCTTGGTGTTTGTTCAAGCAAACTAGTCCTTCTTTTGTATTGCAATTCACAACCTGGCCAAGCTGTGAAAGAGGAACTCCAGGATAACGTTTTGCACGGCATTGTACTTCCTTTAGTGCTGAGCAGATGGTAACAGAGGTGTGGGTTATTTTTTCAATAGATACTATCTCACCACCATCAAGACCTGTCGTTGGGCCACCAAAGTCATTCCAATCTGACCAATGACAATTACATTCAGGGCTAAGAGTAAGAGTGCTTGCTTTTAATGTTGTGGATGTTGTAAAAGTGGTTGAAGTTGTAGATGTCTGTGTTGCTGAAATTGTAGATACGTTTGTAATATTGGAGGAATTCTGGACTGAAGTTGTTTCAAGCAGTGGTGTAGTCATGCCAGATGGTGAAGGCCTAGCAGCAGAAATTGTTGTTGAAGGATTTGTGGATATGCTTGTAACAGTGGGGGAACTATGCACTGTTGATGTTGTAGTAGGTGGGGTAGACATGGATTGTGTTTTCATGCTTGTAGTTTTGGAGTAATTCTGGAGTGTTGGTGTTGTAACATGTTGTGTCAACCTGTTTGTTACAGAAATTGAAGGTGTAGTCGAAAACTTTGTTGAAGTTTTGGTTGTAGTTGTTGATATGCTTTTACTTGTGTAAGAAATAAGGCTTGTTGATGTTGATGTTGTGGTCGTTGGTGTAGTAGTTATGCCTTTTGAAAACGATGGTGAGGGTGTATCTGTAGAGATTATTATTGGAGTTGTGGATATGCTTTTACCAGTGGGGAAACTCTGGACAGTTGGTGTTGTAAATTGCTGAGTCAAACTGCTTGTTGAAGAAACTGAAGGTATAGAAGAAAATATTGTTGAAGTTGTTGCTGCAGTTGTGAATATGTTTGTAATGTTTGAGGTAATACGATTTGTTGGTGTCTTAGTTGGTTGTGTAGGCATACTAGTTGAAAAGGTTGGTGAAGGTGTACCAGCAGAAATTGTTGTTGATGAATCTGTTAAGCTTGTAACGGTGGAAGAACTTTGGTCCATTGATGTCGTACTTGGTGGTATATGCATGCTTTTTGATGATACTGTTATAGCAGCTGTAGTTAAGGATTGTGTTGTAATGTTGCCACAGTTTTCATCACAACACAATGCTCTAACCTCATAATCATAACATTGCTGTACAAGGCCTTGGTGTTTGTTCAAGCAAACTAGTCCTTCTTTTGTATTGCAATTCACAACCTGGCCAAGCTGTGAAAGAGGAACTCCAGGATAACGTTTTGCACGGCATTGTACTTCCTTTAGTGCTGAGCAGATGGTAACAGAGGTGTGGGTTATTTTTTCAATAGATACTATCTCACCACCATCAAGACCTGTCGTTGGGCCACCAAAGTCATTCCAATCTGACCAATGACAATTACATTCAGGGCTAAGAGTAAGAGTGCTTGCTTTTAATGTTGTGGATGTTGTAAAAGTGGTTGAAGTTGTAGATGTCTGTGTTGCTGAAATTGTAGATACGTTTGTAATATTGGAGGAATTCTGGACTGAAGTTGTTTCAAGCAGTGGTGTAGTCATGCCAGATGGTGAAGGCCTAGCAGCAGAAATTGTTGTTGAAGGATTTGTGGATATGCTTGTAACAGTGGGGGAACTATGCACTGTTGATGTTGTAGTAGGTGGGGTAGACATGGATTGTGTTTTCATGCTTGTAGTTTTGGAGTAATTCTGGAGTGTTGGTGTTGTAACATGTTGTGTCAACCTGTTTGTTACAGAAATTGAAGGTGTAGTCGAAAACTTTGTTGAAGTTTTGGTTGTAGTTGTTGATATGCTTTTACTTGTGTAAGAAATAAGGCTTGTTGATGTTGATGTTGTGGTCGTTGGTGTAGTAGTTATGCCTTTTGAAAACGATGGTGAGGGTGTATCTGTAGAGATTATTATTGGAGTTGTGGATATGCTTTTACCAGTGGGGAAACTCTGGACAGTTGGTGTTGTAAATTGCTGAGTCAAACTGCTTGTTGAAGAAACTGAAGGTATAGAAGAAAATATTGTTGAAGTTGTTGCTGCAGTTGTGAATATGTTTGTAATGTTTGAGGTAATACGATTTGTTGGTGTCTTAGTTGGTTGTGTAGGCATACTAGTTGAAAAGGTTGGTGAAGGTGTACCAGCAGAAATTGTTGTTGATGAATCTGTTAAGCTTATAATGGTGGAAGAACTTTGGTCCATTGATGTCGTACTTGGTGGTATATGCATGCTTGTTGATGATACTGTTATAGCAGCTGTAGTTAAGGATTGTGTTGTAATGTTGCCACAGTTTTCATCACAACACAATGCTCTAACCTCATAATCATAACATTGCTGTACAAGGCCTTGGTGTTTGTTCAAGCAAACTAGTCCTTCTTTTGTATTGCAATTCACAACCTGGCCAAGCTGTGAAAGAGGAACTCCATGATAACGTTTTGCACGGCATTGTACTTCCTTTAGTGCTGAGCAGATGGTAACAGACGTGTGGGTTATTTTTTCAATAGATACTATTTCACCACCATCAAGACCTGTCGTTGGGCCACCAAAGTCATTCCAATCTGACCAATGACAATTACATTCAGGGCTAAGAGTAAGAGTGCTTGCTTTTAATGTTGTGGATGTTGTAAAAGTGGTTGAAGTTGTAGATGTCTGTGTTGCTGAAATTGTAGATACGTTTGTAATATTGGAGGAATTCTGGACTGAAGTTGTTTCAAGCAGTGGTGTAGTCATGCCAGATGGTGAAGGCCTAGCAGCAGAAATTGTTGTTGAAGGATTTGTGGATATGCTTGTAACAGTGGGGGAACTATGCACTGTTGATGTTGTAGTAGGAGGGGTAGACATGGATTGTGTTTTCATGCTTGTAGTTTTGGAGTAATTCTGGAGTGTTGGTGTTGTAACATGTTGTGTCAACCTGTTTGTTACAGAAATTGAAGGTGTAGTCGAAAACTTTGTTGAAGTTTTGGTTGTAGTTGTTGATATGCTTTTACTTGTGTAAGAAATAAGGCTTGTTGATGTTGTGGTCGTTGGTGTAGTAGTTATGCCTTTTGAAAACGATGGTGAGGGTGTATCTGTAGAGATTGTTATTGGAGTTGTGGATATGCTTTTACCAGTGGGGAAACTCTGGACGGTTGGTGTTGTAAATTGCTGTGTCAAGTTGCTTGTTGAAGAAACTGAAGGTATAGAAGAAAATATTGTTGAAGTTGTTGCTGTAGTTGTTAATATGTTTGTAATGTTTGAGGTAATAACATTTGTTGGTGTCTTAGTTGGTTGTGTAGGCATAATAGTTGAAAAGTTTGGTGAAGGTGTACCAGCAGAAATTGTTGTTGGTTTTTCTGTAAAGCTTGTAACGGTGGAAGAACTTTGGTCCATTGATGTGGTACTTGGTGGTATATGCATGCGTGTTGATGATACTGTTGTAGCAGCTGTTGTTAAGGATTGTGTTGTGATGTTTCCACAGTTTTCATCACAACACAATGCTCTAATCTCATAGTCATAGCATTGCTGTACAAGGCCTTGGTGTTTGTTCAAGCAAACGAATCCATCTTTTGTATTGCATTTCACAACCTGGCCAAGCTGTGTAAGAGGAACACCAGGATAACGTTTTGCACGGCATTGTATATCCTTTAGTTCTGAGCAGATGCTAGGAGAGGTGCCAGTAATTCTTTCAATAGGTACTATTTCTCCACCATCAAGACCTGGTGTTGGGCCACCAAAGTTGTTCCAATCTGACCAGTAACAATTACATCCAGGGCTAAGTGTGAGGATGCTTGTTTTCAATGTTGTGGATGTTGGGGAAGTTGTTGATGAAGTTGTAGATGTTTGTATTGTGGGAGTTGTAGGAATGTTTGTAAAATTTGAGGAATTCTGGACTGATGATGTTCTAGTCAGTGGTGTAGTCTTGCCATTTGAAAACGCTGGTGAAGGTGTAGATATTGTTAAAGTTGTGGGTATGCTTTCACCTGTAGAGGAACCATGGACTGTTGGTGTTGTAATATTTGGTGTAAACCTGCTTGTTGAGGAAATTGAAGGTTTGGCAGAAATTATTGTGGAAGTTGCTGCAGTAAATGTTGATATGCTTATGCTTGTGGAGTAAATATGGCTTGTTGATGTTGTTCTTGGTTGTGTAGGCATGCTGTTTGAAAAAGTTGGTGAAGGTGTACTAACAGAAATTGTTGTTGATGAATCAGTTGATATGCTTGTAACGGTGGAGAAACTTTGGTCTGCTGATGTTGTACTTGGTGATACACGCATGTTTGTTGATGACATAGTCGTAGCACCTGTATTTAAGGACTGTGTTGTGATGTTGCCACAGTTTTCATCACAACACAATGCTCTAATCTCATAGTCATAACATTGTTGTGCAAGGGCTTGGTGTTTGTTCAAGCAAACTAATCCATCTTTTGCATTGCATTTCACAACCTGGCCAAGCTGTGTAAGAGTAACTCCAGGATAAAGTTTTGCACGGCATTGTATGTCCTTTAGTGCTGAGCAGATGCTAGAAGAGGTGTCAGTTATCCGTTCAATAGGTACTATTTCACCACCATCAAGACCTGGTGTTGGGCCACCAAAGTCGTTCCAATCTGACCAATAACAATTACATCCGGGACTAAGTGTGAGGATGCTTGTTTTCAATGTTGTGGATGTTGGAGAAGTTTTTGATGGAGTTGAAGATGTTTGTACTGTGGGAGTTGTAGGAATGTTTGTGATATTCGAGGAATTCTGGATGGAAGATGTTTTAGTCAGTGGTGTAGTCTTGCCAGTTGAAAACGCTGGTGAAGGTGTAGATGTTGTTAAAGTTGTGGGTATACTTTCAACTGTAGAGGAACTATGTACTGTTGGTGTTGTAACATTTGGTGTAAACCTGCTTGTTGAGGCAATTGAAGGTTTGGCAGAAATTATTGTGGAAGTTGCTGCAGTAGATGTTGATATGCTTATGCTTGTGGAGGAAAAATGGCTTGTTAATGTTGTACTTGGTGGTGTAGGCATGCTGTTTGAAAAAGTTGGTGAAGGTGTACTAGCAGAAATTGTTGTTGATGAATCTGTTGATATGTTTGTAAAGGTGGAGAAACGTTGGTCTGCTGATGTTGTACTTGGTGATACACGCATGCTTGTTGATGACATAGTCGTAGCACCTGTATTTAAGGACTGTGTTGTGATGTTGCCACAGTTTTCATCACAACACAATGCTCTAATCTCATAGTCATAACATTGCTGTGCAAGGCCTTGGTGTTTGTTCAAGCAAACTAATCCATCTTTTGCATTGCATTTCACAACCTGGCCAAGCTGTGTAAGAGTAACTCCAGGATAAAGTTTTGCACGGCATTGTATATCCTTTAGTGCTGAGCAGATGCTAGAAGAGGTGTCAGTTATCCGTTCAATAGGTACTATTTCACCACCATCAAGACCTGGTGTTGGGCCACCAAAGTCGTTCCAATCTGACCAATAACAATTACATCCGGGACTAAGTGTGAGGATGCTTGTTTTCAATGTTGTGGATGTTGGAGAAGTTTTTGATGGAGTTGAAGATGTTTGTACTGTGGGAGTTGTAGGAATGTTTGTGATATTCGAGGAATTCTGGATGGAAGATGTTTTAGTCAGTGGTGTAGTCTTGCCAGTTGAAAACGCTGGTGAAGGTGTAGATGTTGTTAAAGTTGTGGGTATACTTTCAACTGTAGAGGAACTATGTACTGTTGGTGTTGTAACATTTGGTGTAAACCTGCTTGTTGAGGCAATTGAAGGTTTGGCAGAAATTATTGTGGAAGTTGCTGCAGTAGATGTTGATATGCTTATGCTTGTGGAGGAAAAATGGCTTGTTAATGTTGTACTTGGTGGTGTAGGCATGCTGTTTGAAAAAGTTGGTGAAGGTGTACTAGCAGAAATTGTTGTTGATGAATCTGTTGATATGTTTGTAAAGGTGGAGAAACGTTGGTCTGCTGATGTTGTACTTGGTGATACACGCATGCTTGTTGATGACATAGTCGTAGCACCTGTATTTAAGGACTGTGTTGTGATGTTGCCACAGTTTTCATCACAACACAATGCTCTAATCTCATAGTCATAACATTGCTGTGCAAGGCCTTGGTGTTTGTTCAAGCAAACTAATCCATCTTTTGTATTGCATTTCACAACCTGGCCAAGCTGTGTAAGAGCAACTCCAGGATAACGTTTTGCACGGCATTGTATGTCCTTTAGTGCTGAGCAGATGCTAGGAGATGTGTCAGTTATTCGTTCAATAGGTACTATTTCACCACCATCAAGACCTGGTGTTGGGCCACCAAAGTTGTTCCAATCTGACCAATAACAATTACATCCGGGACTAAGTGTGAGGATGCTTATTTTCAATGTTGTGGATGTTGGGGAAGTTGTTGATGAAGTTGAAGATGTTTGTACTGTGGGAGTTGTAGGAATATTTGTAAAATTTAAGGAATTCTGAACTGATGTTTTAGTTAGTGGTGTAGTCTTGCGAGTTGTGGGTATGCTTTCACCTGTAGAGGAACTATGGACTGTTGGTGTTGTAACATTTGGTGTAAACCTGCTTGATGAGGAAATTGAAGGTTTTGCAGAAAATATTGTGGAAGTTGCTGCAGTAGATGTTGATATGCTTATGCTTGTGGAGGAAATATGGCTTGTTGATGTTGTACTTGATGGTGTAGACATGCTGTTTGAAAAAAATGGTGAAGGTGTACTAGCAGAAATTGTTGTTGATGAATCTATTGATATGTTTTTAACGGTGGTCAAACTTTGGTCTGCTGATGTTGTACTTGGTGATACACGCATGCTTGTTAATGACATAGTCGTAGCACCTGTATTTAAGGACTGTGTTGTGATGTTTCCACAGGTTTCACCACAACACAATGCTCTAATCTCATAGTCATAACATTGCTGTGCAAGGGCTTGGTGTCTGTTCAAGCAAACTAATCCATCTTTTGCATTGCATTTCACAACCTGGCCAAGCTGTGTAAGAGTAACTCCAGGATAAAGTTTTGCACGGCATTGTATGTCCTTTAGTGCTGAGCAGATGCTAGAAGAGGTGTCAGTTATCCGTTCAATAGGTACTATTTCACCACCATCAAGACCTGGTGTTGGGCCACCAAAGTCGTTCCAATCTGACCAATAACAATTACATCCGGGACTAAGTGTGAGGATGCTTGTTTTCAATGTTGTGGATGTTGGAGAAGTTTTTGATGGAGTTGAAGATGTTTGTATTGTGTGAGTTGTAGGAATGTTTGTAATATTCAAGGAATTCTGGATGGAAGATGTTTTAGTCAGTGGTGTAGTCTTGCCAATTGAAAACGCTGGTGAAGGTGTAGATGTTGTTAAAGTTGTGGGTATGCTTTCAACTGTAGAGGAACTATGGACTGTTGGTGTTGTAACATTTGGTGTAAACCTGCTTGTTGAGCCAATTGAAGGTTTGGCAGAAATTATTGTGGAAGTTGCTGCAGTAGATGTTGATATGCTTATGCTTGTGGAGGAAAAATGGCTTGTTGATGTTGTACTTGGTGGTGTAGGCATGCTGTTTGAAAAAGTTGGTGAAGGTGTACTAGCAGAAATTGTTGTTGATGAATCTGTTGATATGTTTGTAATGGTGGAGAAACGTTGGTCTGCTGATGTTGTACTTGGTGATACACGCATGCTTGTTAATGACATAGTCGTAGCACCTGTATTTAAGGACTGTGTTGTGATGTTGCCACAGTTTTCATCACAACACAATGCTCTAATCTCATAGTCATAACATTGCTGTGCAAGGCCTTGGTGTTTGTTCAAGCAAACTAATCCATCTTTTGTATTGCATTTCACAACCTGGCCTAGCTGTGTAAGAGGAACTCCAGGATAACTTTTTGCACGGCATTGTATGTCCTTTAGTGCAGAGCAGGTGGTACGAGAGGTGTCAGTTATTCGTTCAATAGTTACTATTTCACCACCATGAAGACCTGGTGTTGGGCCACCAAAGTCGTTCCAATCTGACCAATAACAATTACATCCGGGACTAAGTGTGAGGATGCTTGTTTTCAATGTTGTGGATGTTGGAGAAGTTGTTGATGGAGTTGAAGATGTTTGTACTGTGGGAGTTGTAGGAATGTTTGTAAAATTTGAGGAATTCTGGACTGAAGATGTTTTAGTCATTGGTGTAGTCTTGCTAGTTGTGGTTATGCTTTCACCTGTAGAGGAACTATGGACTGTTGGTGTTGTAACATTTGGTGTAAACCTGATTGTTGAGGAAATTGAAGGTTTGGCAGAAATTATTGTGGTAGTTGCTGCAGTAGATGTTGATATGCTTATGCTTGTGGAGGAAAAATGGCTTGTTGATGTTGTACTTGGTGGTGTAGGCATGCTGTTTGAAAAAGTTGGTGAAGGTGTACTAGCAGAAATTGTTGTTGATGAATCTGTTGATATGCTTGTAACGGTGGAGAAACTTTGATCTGCTGATGTTGTACTTGGTGATACACGCATGCTTGTTGATGACATAGTCGTAGCACCTGTATTTAAGGACTGTGTTGTGATATTGCCACAGTTTTCATCACAACACAATGCTCTAATCTCATAGTCATAACATTGCTGTGCAAGGCCTTGGTGTTTGTTTAAGCAAACTAATCCATCTTTTGTATTACATTTCACAACCTGGCCAAGCTGTGTAAGAGGAACTCCAGGATAACGTTTTGCACGGCATTGTATGTCCTTTAGTGCTGAGCATATCCTAGGAGAGGTATCAGTTATTCTTTCAATAGGTACTATTTCACCAGCATCAAGACCTGGTGTTGGGCCACCAAAGTCGTTCCAATCTGACCAATAACAATTACATCCGGGACTAAGTGTGAGGATGCTTGTTTTTAATGTTGTGGATTTTGGAGAAGTTGTTGATGGAGTTGAAGATGTTTGTATTGTTTGAGTAGTAGGAATATTTGTAATATTTGAGGAATTCTGGACTGAAGATGTTTCAGTCAGTGGTGTAGTCTTGCCTGTTGAAAACGCTGGTGAAGGTGTAGATGTTGTTAAAGTTGTGGGTATGCTTTCCCCTGTAGAGGAACTATGGACTGTTGGTGTTGTAACATTTGGTGTAAACCTGCTTGTTGAGGAAATTGAAGGTTTGGCAGAAATTATTGTGGAAGTTGCCGCAGTAGATGTTGATATGCTTATGCTTGGGGAGGAAATAGGGCTTGCTGACGTTGTACTTGGTGGTGTAGACATGCTGTTTGAAAAAGTTGGTGAAGGTGTACTAGCAGAAATTGTTTTTGAGGAATCTATTGATATGTTTGTAACGGTGTTCAAACTTTGGTATGCTGATGTTGTACTTGGTGATACAAGCATGCTTGTTAATGACATAGTCGTAGCACCTGTATTTAAGGACTGTGTTGTGATATTGCCACAGGTTTCACCACAACACAATGCTCTAATCTCATAGTCATAACATTGCTGTGCAAGGGCTTGGTGTTTGTTCAAGCAAACTAATCCATCTTTTGCATTGCATTTCACAACCTGGCCAAGCTGTGTAAGAGGAACTCCAGGATAACGTTTTGCACGGCATTGTATGTCCTTTAGTGCAGAGCAGGTGGTACGAGAGGTGTCAGTTATTCGTTCAATAGGTACTATTTCACCACCATCAAGACCTGGTGTTGGGCCACCAAAGTCGTTCCAATCTGACCAATAACAATTACATCCGGGACTAAGTGTGAGGATGCTTGTTTTCAATGTTGTGGATGTTGGAGAAGTTGTTGATGGAGTTGAAGATGTTTGTACTGTGGGAGTTGTAGGAATGTTTGTAAAATTTGAGGAATTCTGGACTGAAGATGTTTTAGTCATTGGTGTAGTCTTGCCAGTTGTGGGTAGGTTTTCACCTGTAGAGGAACTATGGACTGTTGGTTTTGTAACATTTGGTGTAAACCTGATTGTTGAGGAAATTGAAGGTTTGGCAGAAATTATTGTGGTAGTTGCTGCAGTAGATGTTGATATGCTTATGCTTGTGGAGGAAATATGGCTTGTTGATGTTGTACTTGGTGGTGTAGGCATGCTGTTTGAAAAAGTTGGTGAAGGTGTACTAGCAGAAATTGTTGTTGATGAATCTGTTGATATGCTTGTAACGGTGGAGAAACTTTGGTCTGCTGATGTTGTACTTGGTGATACACGCATGCTTGTTGATGACATAGTCGTAGCACCTGTATGTAAGGACTGTGTTGTGATATTGCCACAGTTTTCATCACAACACAATGCTCTAATCTCATAGTCATAACATTGCTGTGCAAGGCCTTGGTGTTTGTTCAAGCAAACTAATCCATCTTTTGTGTTACATTTCACAACCTGGCCAAGCTGTGTAAGAGGAACTCCAGGATAACGTTTTGCACGGCATTGTATGTCCTTTAGTGCTGAGCATATCCTAGGAGAGGTATCAATTATTCTTTCAATAGGTACTATTTCACCAGCATCAAGACCTGGTGTTGGGCCACCAAAGTCGTTCCAATCTGACCAATAACAATTACATCCGGGACTAAGTGTGAGGATGCTTGTTTTTAATGTTGTGGATTTTGGAGAAGTTGTTGATGAAGTTGAAGATGTTTGTATTGTTTGAGTAGTAGGAATATTTGTAATATTTGAGGAATTCTGGACTGAAGATGTTTTAGTCAGTGGTGTAGTCTTGCCTGTTGAAAACGCTGGTGAAGGTGTAGATGTTGTTAAAGTTGTGGGTATGCTTTCACCTGTAGAGGAACTATGGACTGTTGGTGTTGTAACATTTGGTGTAAACCTGCTTGTTGAGGAAATTGAAGGTTTGGCAGAAATTATTGTGGAAGTTGCCGCAGTAGATGTTGATATGCTTATGCTTGGGGAGGAAAAAGGGCTTGCTGACGTTGTACTTGGTGGTGTAGACATGCTGTTTGAAAAAGTTGGTGAAGATGTACTAGCAGAAATTGTTTTTGAGGAATCTATTGATATGTTTGTAACGGTGTTCAAACTTTGGTCTGCTGATGTTGTACTTGGTGATACACGCATGCTTGTTAATGACATAGTCGTAGCACCTGTATTTAAGGACTGTGTTGTGATGTTTCCACAGTTTTCATCACAACACAATGATCTAATCTCATAGTCATAACATTGCTGTGCAAGGCCTTGGTGTTTGTTCAAGCAAACTAATCCATCTTTTGCATTGCATTTCACAACCTGGCCAAGCTGTGTAAGAAGAACTCCAGGATAACGTTTTGCACGGCATTGTATGTCCTTTAGTGCTGAGCAGATGCTAGGAGAGGTGTCAGTTATTTGTTCAATAGTTACTATTTCACCACCATCAAGACCTGGTGTTGGGCCACCAAAGTCGTTCCAATCTGACCAATAACAATTACATCCGGGACTTAGTGTGAGGATGCTTGTTTTCAATGTTGTGGATGTTGGAGAAGTTGTTGATGGAGTTGAAGATGTTTGTACTGTGGGAGTTGTAGGAATATTTGTAAAATTTAAGGAATTCTGAACTGAAGATGTTTTAGTTAGTGGTGTAGTCTTGACAGTTGTGGGTAGGCTTTCACCTGTAGAGGAACTATGAACTGTTGCTGTTTTAACATTTGGTGTAAACCTGCTTGTTGAGGAAATTGAAGGTTTGGCAGAAAATATTATGGAAGTTGCCGCAGTAGATGTGGATATGCTTATGCTTGTGGAGGAAAAATGGCTTGTTGATGTTGTACTTGGTGGTGTAGACATGCTGTTTGAAAAAGTTGGTGAGGGTGTACTAGCAGAAATTGTTGTTGATGAATCTATTGATATGTTTGTAACGGTGGTCAAACTTTGGTCTGCTGATGTTGTACTTGGTGATACACGCATGCTTGTTAATGACATAGTCGTAGCACCTGTATATAAGGACTGTGTTGTAATGTTGCCACAGTTTTCACCACAACACAATGATCTAATCTCATAGTCATAACATTGCTGTAGAAGGGCTTGATGTTTGTTCAAGCAAACTAATCCATCTTTTGAATTGCATTTCACAACCTGGCCAAGCTGTGTAAGAGGAACTCCAGGATAACGTTTTGCACGGCATTGTATGTCCTTTAGTGCTGAGCATATCCTAGGAGAGGTATCAGTTATTCTTTCAATAGGTACTATTTCACCACCATCAAGACCTGGTGTTGGGCCACCAAAGTCGTTCCAATCTGACCAATAACAATTACATCCGGGACTAAGTGTGAGGATGCTTGTTTTCAATGTTGTGGATGTTGGAGAAGTTGTTGATGGAGTTGAAGATGTTTGTACTGTGGGAGTTGTAGGAATGTTTGTAAAATTTGAGGAATTCTGGACTGAAGATGTTTTAGTCAGTGGTGTAGTCTTGCCAGTTGTGGGTATGCTTTCACCTGTAGAGGAACTATGGACTGTTGGTGTTGTAACATTTGGTGTAAACCTGCTTGTTGAGGAAATTGAAGGTTTGGCAGAAATTATTGTGGAAGTTGCCGCAGTAGATGTTGATATGCTTATGCTCGTGGAGGAAATATGGCTTATTGACGTTATACTTGGTGGTGTAGACATGCTGTGTGAAAAAGTTGGTGAAGGTGTACTAGCAGAAATTGTTGTTGTTGAATCTATTGATATGTTTGTAACGGTGGACAAACTTTGGTCTGCTGATGTTCTACTTGGTGATACACGCATGCTTGTTGATGACATAGTCGTAGCACCTGTATTTAACGACTGTGTTGTGATGTTGCCACAGTTTTCATCACAACACAATGCTCTAATCTCATAGTCATAACATTGCTGTCTAAGGCCTTGGTGTTTGTTCAAGCAAACTAATCCATCTTTTGCATTGCATTTCACAACCTGGCCAAGCTGTGTAAGAGGAACTCCAGGATAACGTTTTGCACGGCATTGTATGTCCTTTAGCGCTGAGCAGATGTTACGAGAGGTGTCAGTTATTCGTTCAATAGGTACTATTTCCCCACCATCAAGACCTGGTGTTGGGCCACCAAAGTTGTTCCAATCTGACCAATAACAATTACATCCGGGACTAAGTGTGAGGATGCTTGTTTTCAATGTTGTGGATGTTGGAGAAGTTGTTGATGGAGTTGAAGATGTTTGTACCTTGGGAGTTGTAGGAATGTTTGTAAAATTTGAGGAATTCTGGACTGAAGATGTGTTAGTTAGTGGTGTAGTCTTGCCAGTTGTGGGTATGCTTTCACCTGTAGAGGAACTATGGACTGTTGGTGTTGTAACATTTGGTCTAAAACTGCTTGTTGAGGAAATTGAAGGTTTGGCAGAAATTATTGTGGAAGTTGCTGCAGTAGATGTTGATATGCTTGTGGAGGAAAAATGGCTTGTTGATGTTGTACTTGGTGGTGTAGGCATGCTGTTTGAAAAAGTTGGTGAAGGTGTACTAGCAGAAATTGTTGTTGATGAATCTGTTGATATGCTTGTAACAGTTGAGAAACTTTGGTCTGCTGATGTTGTACTTGGTGATACACGCATACTTGTTGATGACATAGTCGTAGCACCTGTATTTAAGGACTGTGTTGTGATGTTGCCACAGTTTTCATCACAACACAATGCTCTAATCTCATAGTCATAACATTGCTGTGCAAGGCCTTGGTGTTTGTTTAAGCAAACTAATCCATCTTTTGTATTGCATTTCAAAACTTGGCCAAGCTGTGTAAGAGGAACTCCAGGATAACGTTTTGCACGGCATTGTATGTCCTTCAGTGCTGAGCAGATGCCAGGAGATGTGTCAGTTATCCGTTCAATAGGTACTATTTCACCACCATCAAGACCTGGTGTTGGTCCACCAAAGTCGTTCCAATATGACCAATAACAATTACATCCAGGACTAAGTGTGAGGATGCTTGTTTTCATTGTTGTGGATTTTGGAGAAGTTGCTGATGGAGTTGAAGATGTTTGTATTGTGTTAGTTGTAGGAATATTTGTAATATTTGAGGAATTCTGGACTGAAGATGTTTTAGTCAGTGGTGTAGTCTTGCCAGTTGAAAACTCTGGTGAAGGTGTAGATGTTGTTAAAGTTGTGGGTATATTTTCACCTGTAGAGGAACTATGGACTGTTGATGTTGTAACCTTTGGTGTAAACCTGCTTGTTGAGGAAATTGAAGGTTTGGGAGAAATTATTGTGGAAGTTGCTGCAGTAGATGTTGATATGCTTATGCTCGTGGAGGAAATATGGTTTGTTGATGTTGTAGTTGGTGGTGTAGGCATGCTGTTTGAAAAAGTTGGTGAAGGTGTACTAGCAGAAATTGTTTTTGATGAATCTGTTGATATGCTTGTAACGGTGGAGAAACTTTGGACCGCTAATGTTGTACTTGGTGATATACGCATGCTTGTTGATGACATCGTTGTAGCACCTGTATTTAAGGACTGTGTTGTGATGTTGCCACAGTTTTCATCACAACACAATGCTCTAATCTCATAGTCATGACATTGCTGTGCAAGGCCTTGGTGTTTGTTCAGGCAAAGTAATCCATCTTTTGTATTGCATTTCACAACCTGGCCAAGCTGTGTAAGAGTAACTCCAGGATAACGTTTTGCACGGCATTGTATGTCCGTTAGTGCTGAGCAGATGCTAGGAGCGGTGTCAACTATTCTTTCAATAGGTACTATTTCACCACCATCAAGACCTGGTGTTGGGCCACCAAAGTCGTTCCAATCTGACCAATAACAGTTACATCCAGGGCTAAGAGTATGGGTGCTTGTTTTTAATGTTGTGAATGTTGGAGAAGTCATTGACGGAGTTGTAGACATTTGTGTTGTTGGAGTTGTAGGAATGCTTGTAATATTGGAGGAGTTCTGGACTGTTGTTGATGATGTTTTAGTCAGTGGTGTAGTCATTCCAGTTGAAAAAGTTGGTGAAGGTTTAGATATTGTCGTTGGAGTAGTGGGTATGCTTTTACCAGTAGGTGAACTATGGACTGTTGATATTGTAAATTTTGATGTAGACCTGCTTGTTGAAGAAACTGAAGGCGTGGCAGAAATTACTCTGGAAGTTGCTGCTGTAGTTGTTGATATGCTCATGCTTGTGGAGGAAATATGGTTAGTTGATGTCATTATTGGCGGTGTAGGCATGCTGTTTGAAAAGGTTGGTGAAGGTGTACCAGCAGAAATTGTTGTTGATGAATCGGTTGCGATGCTTATAACGGTGGACAAACTTTGGAATGCTGATGTTGTATTTGGCGATATATGCATGCTTGTTGATGACATTGTTGTAGCAGGTGTATTTAAGGATTGTGTTGTGATGTTGCCACAGTTTTCATCACAACAGAAAGCTCTAATCTCATAGTCATAGCATTGCTGTGCAAGGCCTTGGTGTTTGTTTAAGCAAACTAGTCCATTTTTCATATTGCATTTCACAACCTGGCCAAGCTGTGTAAGAGGAACTCCAGGATAACGTTTTGCACGGCACTGTACTTCCTTTAGTGCTGAGCATATCCTAGGAGAGGTATCAGTTATTCTTTCAATAGGTACTATTTCACCACCTCCAGGACCTGTTGTTGGGGCACCATAGTCATTCCAATCTGACCAATGGCAAATACATCCAGGGGTAGGAATAAGAGTGGTTGTTTTCAGTCTTGTGGATGCTGGAGAAGCTGTTAAAGCACTTGTAGTAAATGCTTTTGTTGACAGAGTTGTTGATTTGCTTGTAACAGTGTACAATTTTTGAACTGTTGGTGTTGTTGGTGGTATAGGCGTGCTAGTTGACAAACTTGGTGAAGGTGTAGAAGTAGAAGTTGTTGTTTTTGGAGTTGTAGATATGGTTGTAGTAGTAGTGGATGTACTGAATGAAAATAAGGTATTTTCTGGAACAGTTTCTGTAGTGTATTTGGCTGACATTCCTGGAACAGTTGTCTCTGCAAAAAAATATTCAAAATGAAAATAATTAATGTAATAACACTTTAACAATCATTAAGCCATTTTCTGCAACGAATTGCATGCAGGAATGTAGCATCTGCTTTCTCAAGCCTTATGATTGGATATGACACATTTCTTATTTGGGCCATTCTACAGAATTTGTTCAAAGTCAGAGTTGAAAACATCTTCCGTAAAATGTGTCTTTTTGTGTTATATGTATGCAAATTGTTTAATATCCAAGGTACACATTTATAGTAATTGTGCCTTCCCTTTCGAAAGGGAACTCGCGCTGCGTCAGCTGACGCTACGGGGAACGCCTCCAGCGTGACAGGTGCCTGAAATCACAATTACAAAACGTCAATCCTATTGACCGGCGACAGCATATGACGTCATCAAGGTGCAACCAGGAAGTATAAAAGGGCGCCTTGCCAACATGACAGTATCTTTTCGTCTTCAGGGACTGTTTGCCGATTTCACGTAAAGCGTCAAAGAAAGTTACAATCGAGAGAATGAAGTGTGCTCAGAAGCAACACCACTTCCGCAGATGTGTGGACCCGTGTACCAGGTATCTTACACCTGAGGATACACACACACTCTGTGTTTACTGTCTGGGTGAGGAGCATGCACGGGAAGTTCTAGAGGGAGCTTCCTGTGCAAACTGCGAGCGTTTTCCCCTGAGGACGCTCCGCTCTCGTCTGGCTCTCTTCTCGAGGGGAGAGAGTTCAGCATCTGGGGACGGCCCCGCTCGAGCTGAGGCTGAGCGGCGTCTGAAGTCCTGGGGTTCCCAGATGGATCTGGCTCGTCGTCTGGAGACTGGTGTGGTGCTTGCAGATGACGATCCAGATTGCGAGGGGCAGACATCGGAGGAGGAGCGGGATTTGGGCTCCTCCTCCTCGTCTGCGGCTCTTCCGACTGAGCAAAGGATGGATGAAGAGGTTGGTGAGTCAGCTGAGGCTGAAACCTCACATCCATCCTGTCCCATGTACGGGGAGCTGGTGGAGGTCATGGAGCGCGCTGCAGGTAGACTGCAGCTGCCGTGGCAGCGCGCGAGGAGAGAGGTCGTGCGTCCAAATCGTTGGATGACCGGTTTCTCTCCGCTCATGACCGCCCAGCTCCCGGGAGTCTTCCATTTCTTCCAGATCTCCATCAACAGATCTCGAAGGGATGGAAGAAGCCTTATTCAGCCCGCATCCATCGGCATCAGCGAGCTAACTTCGCTGATGTCGAGGGACTGGCTGAGGCTGGATATGTGTCGTTGCCACCCGTGGACGAGACGTTTGCGAACTATCTCGCCTCTGGGCGGCCATCGACACTGAGGGCTCCCACCCTGCCGACCAAACCTCTTAGGACAACTTGACGTTTAAACGGCAGGGCGTACATGCCAGCGGGTCACACTGGGGCGGCTTTGCACACCATGGCGGTGTTACAAGCCTACCAGGCGGACCAGCTGAGGGACCTCGATCAGGGGGAGGGACTAACCCCTGATGCGGTGACCGAGTTGCGCCGGACCACGGATCTCGCTCTCCGGGCTGCCAAACAAACCGTGTTTGCCATCGGTCGTTCGATGGCGGCGATGGTAGCCACAGAGAGACATCTGTGGTTGAACCTGGCGGACATCGGGGAGAAAGAGAAGTCCTTTCTCCTGGATGCCCCGGTTTCGCCCTCTGAATTTTTCGGCACCTCTGTGGAGGCGGTGGTCGGAAAGTTCAGGGAGGCGAAGGCGCGCTCGGCGGCATTTAGAACATGCATCCCGCTGAGGTCCGGGACCGCGCCCAGGCAGCCGGGTGTCCCTGGCCCGTCACGATCTGAGGACTGGAGACGGGACCAGCGAACCAGCGTCGCCTCTTGAGCGCCCCCTCTGTGGAGGACTGGTGCGCAGAGAAGGCGGGACACCCGCAACAAGAAGAGGAAGGAAGCCGGTGCTGGTAACCGGAACCAGCGCAGGCAGCGGACTCCGCCTCCCAGGGCGCGCAGATGAGCGCTGCCTTTTTCCCTTCCTCCTGTGCTTTCCCCTGGGCGCTTTACATCAGGCCGGTGGGCCAATGATGAGCAGAAAATGTAAGATTCTGACGGCCCGCCTGGTTTGTTTGGTGAAAGCGCCCCCCCTCAGGATGGTGGTCGTATACTAGCTTGATGGCTGGGTTGAAGCGCCGAGAAGAGCGAGTGGTGAGTCCCCCTCGAGAAGGATGAAACATTTTCTACTAATGTTTTCAGGACTCCGTTTTTTGCTCTCCTGAGAGGGCTCGGGGGATTATGGAACCTCGCTGGACATCGCAGGGCCTGCAGCTCCCCGTGAGTAAGCTAAGAACGATCTTCTTTGCAACATTATATGTTTGTGCATAATGCTATACTTTAGCTAGTAGAGATCTACCGCCTCTCCGTGTTATCTCTCTCACTTATGTGAGTGTTTGTATTTGCCGCTCTTGCTCGCGGGCTTGTGGCGCGCGGGGGCGAGTTGTTTGTTTTCCTAGCTTTAAGTATAAAGTAGCATTACGACCTGGTTAAGCACTAATGCGTGAGCTGTAGTGAGATCTGCGCCCAGCCCTGTTGGGCTTTTAAATGGATTTCGGGGCCCCGTTGTTTATGTAAGGGGTGATAATATTTCTTTCCCGAGCCCTGGGTATATCTAGTGCAGGTTTAGCACCGCACCACTTGGCCTAGGCTTTGCTAAGGATGGGGGGCACTTCCTTTAAAAGCAGGTATGTCGCCCTAGGCCTGTCTTTAAGTATAAGAACAGTGCTTGTTTTTCTGCATCCTTGATTCAGCCTCCTCTTATTACAGAGTAGTCCGACCAAGGCCCGCCCCCTTCTCTGCGTTCTGGGGTTTTTTAGTTATGCAGTGTAGGTGATGCAGCAGGGATAGCGACCTTGCCAGTGGTCGTGGGGCCGGGCTGAGCGTCTTTCGCTGTGTGCGTCTAAGACTTTAGTTTTGCTGTGCCCCGCCTTTCAGAGCTGGTGTGGCCGCCACCTTCTGGCGGCCCCCGGCCTCATCCTGGAGGATGGTACGGCCGGTGGGTTACATTTTTGTATGATGTGTTTTACCCTCTGCTCTATGTCCTCTGCTCCACCTTCTTTAGGGCTCGGGTCGAGCTGAACATCGCAACCTTCTGCATGGCGGTTTGACCGAATGCTCCCCTGAGGTCCGAGCATTACCAATGGCTGACGTCCTTGCACGAACGGCAGACCGTTGTATAAGAAAGTAAGTCGGCCGCCCTGAAGCAGGTGACGTAAGTTGTACTCCCCTCGCTTTAGAGGGTTCCTAAGCATTTGTTTGCTGAGTGCACTGCTGTTGGCAATGTGATTAGGTTCATGTCTGTAGGCACTGCCCTGTGAGACTGCGCTATCGCAGAGGCCCTTTAGCCTCTCGGATGGAGCCAGCACCAGGTGCGGGCGTGTTAAGGCCAGCTGGTTGTGAGTAGCCAGCTTGGGCAGTCTGGGCAGCAGACTCCAGGAGGGAGTCTCGACGTCGCGACTATAAACCATTGACGTCAAACTTCAGCGACAATCTCGTCAACTAGTAGGCCTCTTTGGCCTCCTTGGGGATGAGTCCCCAGGTGATATCTGGATGTCCAGTTCTTCTTCAGCAGCAGACAGCTACCATCAGCCTGGGTGCAGCAGCCAGTCTTCTGTCCACGGCAGGGTTCATAGAACCTGCATACCTCCTATTTGGAGGTAGGCCCTGCCAGGCCTCCCTGAGGGGTAGGCTCCCGTTTTTGGGTCACCTTGGCTCAGGTGGTGGGCCCCTCCAGGCCCCCCTGAGAGCTTGCTGTGAATAGCGGGCCACACTCAGTCTCCCCCGAGGGGGCATGCCTGAGGTGTCAGTCCCTCGAGGGCTGGCACGAGCTGCTTGTAGGTGGAAGGCGTTACCAGGCCTCCCTAAGGGCCTGCTGTGGGGTAAGCAGGCTCACTTGACCTCCTCTGAGGAGGTGTTCCCGGGCTCCAGGTGGCCGAGGTCCCTGGAGGCTAGCACTTTCTGCCATCAGGTCGTAGGCACCGGGCCTCCCTGAGATCGTTCCCCGGTCCCCAGTTTCGGTGACACGTGGTAGCAGGGGTTGCTAACAGGTAGCAAGCGGCACGGGCTTCCCTGGGGGATTCGCTATTGGATTGTAGGCCTCACCTGGCCTCCTCTAAGGGCATGTTCCGGTTTCGCAGTCACTAGATGAGTCTAGTCACTGTGAAAAAGCTATCTCTAGCGCACCTATTGTCAGGTGGTAGGCCTAACTAAGCCTCCCTGGAGGAACGCCCAATGACTAAACAGGTGGTAGGCCTCACTAGTTCTCCCTGACGGAGCGAGTCCCTGTTCTCCCAGCTACCTCGAGGGCTAGCTCGACTGCGGTCAGGTGGTAGGCCTGCTAGGCCTCCCTGAGGGCGAGCAGTCAGCACAGGTTACCAGGTGGAGGCCCCTTCTGGCCTCCCTGGGGGACGAGTTCCCTAGGAGGGAACACACAACTGGCTTTACGCTGACAGCTGGAGGTCACCTGCTATCAGGCGCCGGTTTCCGGCCGGTAGCACCTGAAGGCGGTGTTCATATCCTAGCATGACGAGACGACGCTGTTACTATGCGGCCCCTACAGGAAGGGACTCTCATAGATTGCCTACAGCATGGTTACCTACCAGTCAGGCTTGGAAACTCCTCTCAAGTGAGAGTCTTCTGTGAGCTTATAGCCGCTTGGCACTGATCCATCGGTTGTAGGCCCCTCGAGGCCTCCCAGCTAGGATCAGCCTGTAGGCCTGTTCGGCCTCCTGAGCACTTTTTAAAATAAGTGCTTGGTAGATCCTAGGATTGAGCGGCTAAAACTCTCCTCGCTAGCAAGGGTTAGAAAGCACTTCGCTGAGCGCTGCTCTCCAGGATAACCCGTCTCTGAGGTCCGGCTGGTGGAGGACACTGCCTTTTTGCAGTACCCTAGCAGGATGTCTCTCCGGAGGCAAGTACCAGAGGCTCTGTACTTAAACAGACAGGGGTTGGCCGAACTGATGTGTCCCACATAGAGGTCGCTAGGTCAGGCCTCCCTGGTGGCATTCGGTGAATTCTTCCCGAATAGTGACTGGCATGGGTTCCCTCGGGTCCCCCTGCCACGTTCCCTTAAAGGAACCCCTTCTGTCGAATGGGCTGGTTCCAGGCCTTCGAGCGGCCAGGGAAGGACTTCATATGGTATGCGAAGGTTCCTTCTCAGGTTTATAGCTTGGGCTTTGACCGTAGGGAGCGCTGTCACTGACAGCCTAATGTGACCAGAAGGGGAGTGGTTCAGGCATTTCAGTTGAATTTGCTTGTCCTGACAGTTGTCACTGCCAGTGGGCATGCACTCCTTTCGGCATGGCGGCGTTGGTATATCGTTCCCCGTAGCGTCAGCTGACGCAGCGCGAGTTCCCTTTCGAAAGGGAACGTCTCTGGTTACGTATGTAACCTATGTTCCTTGAGAACAGGGAACGAGACGCTGCGTCGCTTTGCCATGCCTCAAGGCTTGCCTGCCAAACAGTCCCTTCAGACGTTTAGATACTGTCATGTTGGCAAGGCGCCCTTTTATACTTCCTGGTTGCACCTTGATGACGTCATAGGCTGTCGCCGGTCAGTAGGATTGACGTTTTGTAATTGTGATTTCAGGCACCTGTCACACTGGAGGCGTTCCCCGTAGCGTCAGCTGACGCAGCGTTTCGTTCCCTGTTCTCAGGGAACATAGGTTACATACGTAACCAGAGACGATTCGTTCTCATTTTCAGAAACTTTTAGAATATTTTTCCTCTTCCCAAATTTATCTCTACCGAAACACAATTGACCTATTAAGAGCTGTCTTGTCAATATATTTTTTTGTTATTTTATTAAAAGGTTTTCACAGGTAAATCAATAACAATTACAATTTTAACAATATCTCAAGTGTAATTTATGAGATTTGTTGTATTTTGAATCCAATCTTTCTTTGTAAAAGGCATAAAGATAATCATACTGATTTCAAAGTTAAGGATTCATTAGTTTGAATACACATTTAACCAAACACTATCATATCATCTTAGTTGATAAATCAATATTCTTTATTTTTGACAAAACATCCCATGTTTCGGTCGTGGCTGCACATTTTCGGTAGTGACAGTAATGTTTTGGTAGTGACCACATCACATTGCAGAATTTTAACTTTAATTTAAAACCTGAATGTTATTGATTAACACCCAAAAACAATGATGTCACAACCAAAACTTCACCACGTTTCGGTCGTGACTGTTTCGGTTGTGAACATTTTAGATAGTTTTGAGCCTAGCTCAAAGATGCTAATCAGCACATGGTTACCTAGCACAGTTCTGAACAGTTAAAAACAAAATTGTATGGAATAACACCCAAAAATTATTTTAACTCAGGGAGACATAAAATTATATAAAAAACTAAAAACTTTTTGTACTTAAGAAGATAGTAGTAAAACAGTTACCAGTTGTTTTACTGGAGAAGTCAAATATAGTAGTTGGAATATGGGTTGTTGTTGGATGTGATGTTTGACAAGTGTAAGAATCTTTTTGAATTATTCCATGTTCTTCACAGACAGCTGTCATGCAGCTGCCAAGTCCATCTGTAGTATTATATATTGCATCACCATACATATATTTTTTCCCTTTGAATATGCAGGTGCAAGCTGCAAATTTAAGAATTAAGACATTTACTCAATCAGTTAAGTGTAATTAAAGATAAAAGACCAGAGGAGTAAATATTTTTTCCTACCTGTTACATTGTATTTGCATTTGATCTCCATGGAATCGCAATAGCTATAGAATAAATAATTTTAAAATTAAAACAAGATTTAATGACAGTAGGCTGTAATTCTCGACATGAAATAATAGCATACCATATTTGACAGTTTTCTGTTGAAGGAACCCTCTCATGATTGCCGTAATGTTCCCCCTGTTTATCATAGCAGCCACATTGCTCGCTTTTAACACATTTCATTGTATCCTCATCAAAGTAAGGATGTCCAGGGGGACATTTGGGGTAGCAACCTTATAAAAGAAAATACAAAACACAGAATTAATTATGTTACATATATGTGACATAGATTGCTAGTCAGGGGCATCGTAAGGCTGATCAGGCCCCAAATGAAATCTTTGCTGTTTGAGAAGTCCTCTAAAGGAGACTTTTTAAAAAAAAAAATAGGCAACTTAACCTTTTTTTAACCATATTCTGTATTTGAAAAGATGAAAAGATGAGAAATCTCTCAAGCTTCTTTAGCCAAAAAAGATTCAAGGGCAAGGGGGTGACATTTCTTGTGGAATTCACATGGAGTACATATTGACTGTTTGGTCGGACAAAAGAATTAAGATGAAATTTTTATTCTTGCATTTAGACCAAGGGCAGACAGAAATGTTTACTTAAACTACACAGAATTTTATAGCTTTACTGAGAACTGTCTCTAATAAACAGTGATGGTAATAACGGCGTTATAGATAAACAGCATTACTAACAGAATTATTTTGTTCAGTGACGAGTAATCTAACGAATTACTGTTTCTCCCATTACAACGCCGTTAGCGTTACTGGAAATAAAATGCGGCGTTACTATAATTGAGCTCCCTGAAGGGGTTTTCATCTGAACAGGCTCTCTGTCAGTCGGACCTGCAACGTTTTTTTTTTTCCTCTGGTTGGTTGGTGTGTGTGTGTGTGTGTGTGTGTGTGTGTGTGTGTGTGTGTGTGTGTGTGTGTGTGTGTGTGTGTGTGTGTGTGTGTGTGTGTGTGTGTGTGTGTGTGTGTGTGTGTGTGTGTGTGTGTGTGTGTGTGTGTGTGTGTGTGTGTGTGTGTGTGTGTGTGTGTGTGTGTGTGTGTGTGGGCGTGCGTGCGTGCATGCCATGCGTGTTGGGGGCTGGGAGAAAAGGTTGAGGTTGATAGGTTGAGTTCACACACACACACCTATGACACACACACGCATACACACAGTCACACACCATCGACCAGGAGGAGTCAGAGCGATGGCAAGTCCAATGACTTCAAAGGTAGCTTTCGCAAACTGGAAGTATAAGCGCTACTTTTCCCTCGTTGAGGTGAAAGGTAAGAATGTTTATGAAAAGTGCAACTTATGCCCAGGAAGAAATAGTCTCTCCACATCGCTGGCAAGTAATTCTAATCTAATGAAGCACCTCACATCATCACATGCTGCACCAAAATAGTAGCTAAAAACCCAGGTGATAACGTAAGCTCCACAAGGAGTAGTATAGTACTGGTAATATTTACAAAATATTTACACTATAGTAGGTCTACTGATAATATTTACAATAATGTATTGCATTTGATAGGTGTCTCTAACATTGTCCCACAGCAACTTTACAATAGTGTAGATTAATGTACAATGTTTTATAATAATAATTTATTCTGTTAGGTGTCCAATTCATTCATTTAACATATTTAATATTGGGGGCATCCAAATTATTTGACATATTTGAACATTTGAAAGAAAAAAAAAAGTAACACAGTAGTTACTTTCCCTGGTAATTAGTTACTTTTATAATGATGTAACTCAGTTACTAACTCAGTTACTATTTGTAAGAAGTAACTATAACTAATTACTTTTTTAAAGTAACGTGCCCAACACTGCTAATAAATATATAGTTAAATTAAAAGTTCAGATAAAAAGTTCATCTGTGCCAGTTTATTATTAAAAACAACATTAGGATTGTCGTAATATCGTAATGTCTTCATGATGCTCCCCATTATTTATCCGAACGTTCTTATTCTCCTCCTCGCTCTCTCCGATCATCTGACTTAAAACTGCTTACTATAGGCTACTTCATTTTCGTCTTTCAACAATGGGTGGTAGATCATTCAGTGCTGTGGCTCTGAAACTCTGGAATACTCTCCCTCTTACTCTTCCTGCCACTGCTACTATATCCTCATTCAAATCTCAACTAAAAACTTATCTTTTCTTACAGTATTTCCAACCCTCCTCTACTAAGTGTCCTGCTGTTCTGCTAAGTACTGTATTGATGATGCTTATGTTGGATGCTGTGTATGTGTTATTTTCTTGTACAGCGACCTTGAGTTTGGGAAAGTCGCTTTATAAAAAAAACATTTTATTATTATTAGTATGTGAATAGTACAGATTACAAGATTTTTACAATTAAGTTTCTGACACTGTCACACACTATTACCTGCTCAATATATTATTCTGGTTTTATATATATTTGAGTTTCAATAGGTGTTCATGTTGTCTTAGCCGTTTTATTCCTCTTATCTGTTTTGATGTGTGTATGTCTTTAAATGTTACTGGGTCTGCCTGTCATGTGACTGATCACATGACAGGAAACAAGAAATTGCCAGCATAAAGGAGGCAGCATGGCAAAGAAAGAGGGTCTTTGTCAAAAACGACCAATGGTGATCACCAAACAACTGGATTGAGGAGTTACATTTAACGGACTTACCATTCCAGAAAACCACATCACTTTTCATTGGATTATCACTTCCCTGGACTTTGTATATACACTGGTAGACATTTCTCACATTCACTTTGGGACTAGTAACTAGGATTCTTATGGACTGTTTTAGGGTATGGTGTAAACGTTAGGGATGGGCAAATTAAGCCTCATGAAGCAGAGAGGCTTTAACCTGATTGTTCCAGGAAAAGATTCAAAGCTTTGAGAGTGTCGAAAAATGTGCCATCTGGTGTTTAGTAAAAATTAAGCAGCCAAAACCCTGTGAAATAAGCTTTGTCAGACAAAGCAGCCACCACACATTCCATAGACAGTTTCCTGTTACGTGCACAAATAAAAGCCTAACAGTGCCTGTGTGTGTGTTGTATTTCTCTACATTCAGATAAATTCATTTAATCATTAAACTGTGGCATTTAATGCCAGTATGAATATCAATATGATGTAATAGAAGAATAATGTACACATATATGAATTGTTTAATTTTCCTGAAATAATGTGTATTCTTCATATTACTTGAATGACTGGGTATTTAAAAATGTAATTTAATAAGTCTAAATGAAAACTTACTTGTAAAGTAAAATCTGGGGTTTCGAACATTCCGACACGCAAAATGAACCGTGCGCGTGACTGGATAGAAAGTGAGGCTTCATTTGTCATTCATTGGTCACGTGATATCTACGTTAACAACACAAGCCTCGAATTGTGGCTTCATCTGGCACAACCATTTATGCTACTATGCCTCGGTTCAAATGCCACATCACTAGCAAACGGACTCCAACCTTTTAACAGCCTAAGTTATTGTAGTTTTATTGTGTTGTTTTATGTTCATTGGGAATTTTGTAAATACACTTTATTTATTAATTTATTTATACATGCATCACCCATCTCCCTTAATTGGATTTGTTACACTCAACCGTAACAGAACGACGTACCTAGAGAAGATTAAAGCAGCAAAAGAGAAAGAAAAGTGTGGATATACTTGCAGTTCGCTTTTTGCTCAAGAGGGGGATCACTCCCTCGAGGATCATTCAAAAGACTTCTTAGATCTGGGGTGCCTCACCCATTACCCAGACCAGTCCAGATACGCCCACCTGTGGAAGGTCCTCTAAGGAGCTTTGCTGCCTATGTGGAGCGGATACTGGATCAGTGTGACGTTCACCGTCTGCCCCATTGATGAGGACATCGCCAGCCCCGAATCCACCATAGACCCAGAGCCCAGCCAGCCTTCAGCTATGCCCGAAACAGACCAGATGCAAGAGCCCACCGTAGACTCGGAGCTCAAGCCCACCACAGAGCAAGAGCCAGAGCGTTTGCCAGATGCCAATTTCATCCCAGAACCCATCGCAGAGTCTGAATAGGTGCATGAGCCGAGAGGATTTTATTGGAGTTCATCAGCATGGATTGGAGCCCCACCCACATTCCAGTCGCTAAGGGCCAGTCAATGAGCTGGGTCACCACTAAATAATTATTTGATGAGCTGGATAATGAAATGTTTCAAGGGCTCCAGTCTGGTAGCTGGTCCCATCTAGTCCCCAGCTGTCTTCGGTTCAGCTCAGTCCCAAGTCTCCTTAATCACTGCTGGTTCTGCCCAGTCCCAAGTCTTCTTTGTCTCTGCTGGTTCAGCCCAGTCCCAAATCGTCTTCGTCGCTGCTGGTTCAGCCCAGTCACAAGTCTCCTTTGTCGCCATTGGCTCTGCCCAGCTCCAAGTCTGCTTTGTTGTCATTTGCTCTGCCCTGCTCCAACTGGGTTTTCCGGTCGTCAGCTCTGCATTGGGCTATGGATCCCTCATCTCCACCTCGAGCCTCCGAGCCAGGGACTCCACCTTGGCCCTACGACCCATTGGCTTCACAATGGTATGTCATCCCTCAAGCTCCGCTGGTCTCCCTCATCCCTCTGGCAGGCCCCTCCCTTCCTCCAGTTCCGCCATGGTCTTCAGTTGCACTGACTCCGCCTAGGGCTGTCTAGTCTACGTCTCCATCTCAGACACGCATGGCTGTGGCTCTGCTTTGGCCCTCCAGACCTTCTATTACACCTGGGTCATCCTCTGGCTACTCCCTCCATTGTCTCCTTCATGGCTCCTCCCTACATCAACTCTGCAATGGTGTTCCCTTATGCAAGCCCCTCCATGGTCAAGTCTATCTCCAAATCCTCATCCATCTCTGGATCCCCCTCTTTCCTTCCTCTGTTGTCCTTTTAAAGCGCAATTTATATATGTCTAGCCCGCCGTGCACGCTCTTATATGTAGCACAAAAAATTCCAAAAGGCCGTAAATGTCTCAAATCAAAACAAAACTATGTTTGAATAGGGCCGCTTAAGTGCAAAAGGCCAGCAATAACAAATGAGTGCAGCACAACGCGCCTGTTCTTTTAAACAGCCATGGTTATAATTCAAATACAATTTACTAAAACAGTATAAATTATAAATAAGTGCAAAATCTAAATTAATCCAACTACTAGCAAGTAATACTCTAAGCAACACAACAGAACAATTATTTTGGCCAAGATAATCATGTTGAGAAAATATGTTATTTGTGACAGTCCTGGCCCTACAATGAAACTGTTCCTACTATCTGTTTGAACCCCATCATACCATTATTGGATTTTTTTTTTTTTAAGTGTTTTTGTTGTTGTTTTCAGTTATGTAAAAAAAATGTTTTTACCTTCAAGTGCTAGTATCTGACTTGAGCACTGCCCAGTTGGATTTCTGCAGGTCTGCATACAGGGACCTCCGCAAGGTTTGTATTGCCACTCACATTCACCCAAAGGGTTGTAATAATCACAGAACAATGCTGTAAGAAAAAAGAAAGAAAGAGGAAAAATGTTTTGTGCTGGTCTCTTATATGTAATTGTTTTTCAGTGGTTCAAATTAAACTGAGAAAATGATCAGTGACTCACGGCAT
Organism: Gobio gobio; assembly: GCF_949357685.1. Taxonomy (NCBI): domain Eukaryota; kingdom Metazoa; phylum Chordata; class Actinopteri; order Cypriniformes; family Gobionidae; genus Gobio; species Gobio gobio. The sequence goes on from NC_137098.1 coordinate 16,428,440, forward strand.
ATTTTAGGTGTTCTCCAGGCAACACAGGTTCCAGCCTCATTACAGGCTTGTGCATAGGCTGCTATAGCAGCGCACAAACAGTCACGATCCCCACCGCTATCACAAGCACATGAGTCTCTCACACAAGCATTATAAAAATGACTGGGATCCACCTTAATGAGACAAATGCAATTTGATTATCTATACAAGAACAATAGGGTATTGTACAAGCTCACTGTGTTGTTAACTTACTTGAGAATGACATGTTGTAAAGACCTGACTTTTAATGACACTACATTGTTTCTGAGCCCATGATTCCCTGTAAGGGTTATTTAAGCAGGGATTTCTAATTTCCATAGCAACAGGACAGCTAGAGGACTCTTTCCAATCATTTCCAAAGTCCAAGGGTTTAATTACCACCTCCTGACTTCTCAACATGAAGTCGTTGTTTGCGTTCCCATCATAGTTCCCGCAAAGACCACAAACAGTACCCTGAGATAGAACAAGAGGCATATTAACTAACTTATCATATATCAAAAACATTCAACCGCTTTTCAAGACAACTAAATCTAAACAATAAACTGTAATCTCTGAGGCATATACTTTTGTACTGTAGTCTCTGGGGCAGTTATTCAGTCATTGACTCTAAATTTATTTCTCACCTTAAAGTTTGGACTGAGTTTGATGAACATATTTGTCTTTTGGTCCCACATGACAATTAGACCATTATTTGCCTCAATGACCATGTAAATTCCTCTTTTCCAAATTTGATAAGGAATGTCCACCCCCTCATCTCTATGAAGAATCTGATAACCTCCATCTGTCAATTTGAATTCCTTGTTCTAAAAGAGTAAAATATGTTTATTTATCAGCCACCTGTGTTTATATATAAACAAAAACTGAAATATAACTTAAATCCAAGGACTCTCACCCCAAGGAAGACTCTGACAGCCTTAGAGCAAGTGGTGCCAGTAGTTCCACATGGTATGTTTTCGGTGAGAACACTGAATGTACCACTGGCATTGGAATGACCACAATGATCCTGTAAAAATCACACAAATTTGTCTCTGTATTTATATTAAAATGTATTATCTTTTTTCTTACATGTTAATAACAATAGGGAAATCCCTGGACTAAGCTTGGGGTCTGTCATTCAATTTGTAGTCGCACCAACATTTCAACTGCAGCTATATTTACTATGATTATTATTATTTTAATAACATTATCATAAAACATTTGAAAGCAGAATTTTATGCAAACAAATAAAACCAAAGTGTATTGTGTCTTGTATAGATTTATTCTGCACTTACTCTGATTAATGTGTATTCGCAGTCTCCATCAAAAGTGTATCTTTTCCCATCAAATGTAATGTAATGGCCGTCTCCATAAACTGTGCAGGTTCCATAGCATAGGCTTGTGCTACATTGCCATTTCCTTTCCTTACAGGTACTGCACATACAGATATAAATGTTGATGTAAGTATTCATTAGTATGTACATAAGTTGGTGATTTCGTATGAATGTGTATGATTCAACTTATCATTTGTTATAAACTTTACTTTGTAGGCAAAACGTTACCATGAAGGTCCACCCCTAAACCTAACCATCACGTGGGAGTGGGCAGATCGTACAAATGGAAAATATATAATCGTGAAAAAAAACCTAATTAGATAAGAGCATTTAGAAAAAATACTCTATATAAAGATGCATAAGTGTATAAGAGAATGAAAGGGTAATCAACAATGCAAATTCCAAAGATGTGCAACAGGTATGATGCAAAATGTATTATTGGATACATTTTTTTACAATACATAATTGACATAATTGGCCTTTGGCCAGCTAACAGTCTATGAAAATCTTTTAAAGGTTAATGTACTTGGTTACCAAGGAAACAACAATATCAGTAAGGAGCATGCTTGACAAGAAACATGAGTCAAGTGTTTTCTTCAAACAAGAAGAAACAGAACATTTTTAATTATTATTTAATTAACTATATTTTCCAATCAAATGGCAACTTTGTAAAGTTATGCAAAAAGCATACATGTGTTTAAATACATTTACAGTTAATTTAATTCAACAATGTTTGCATTGCACCAATAATGTGATTATTTCCAATAAAGCAAGTTTACAAGTTTACATGACATAAGCAAACACTCAGTTGTGTCGCTTCACTGCAACAATTCTCAAAGTGTGGAGCATACCTGCCAGATGTTTTAAAGGCATCTTCATGCACACAGAACCTCGCCTTTTTGGCTACTTTGTCACAACTGCTTTTCGGCTATTATATAGCAGGGAAGTATACAATTTCGGATGCAGCCATAGTGATGGGTGAACACACTTTGTGAAGCTTTGCGAATCATTTGTTTCGAACCAGTGATGGTATTAAACTGCCAAAGTCATGTGATTTGAGTAAGGATTCGTTACATCTCAAAATGTTGCAGCTCTGTGAACGCATGAGCCAGTGTCCACATATGATTTTTACCTGATCAAGGATCAGTTTTATAAATTTGTAGACATTTAATGACACATATGTATAATAAAAAAGAAGAGTTAGTTAAAAGTCTCTTATTGGTCTGATTACCAAGCTCTCCGTAAAACAAACAAAACAAACCATACAATTTAATAAAATAACACTTGTTATGATTTATTCATTGCATTTAATAGGACTTCGAAAAAACATTTGCAGTTGGTTTGTAAAAGGTGTATTTATGCATGTTTGAACTAGTTGAACTAACATGTTTTTGCTGCATGTATGTTGTTCTGACCCAGCCGGCGCTTCAAAATAGTAAATCATTTTGTGAAGCAATTGGTTCAATTGATTCAAAGTTTCAAAAAGCTTTGTTTCTCCCATCCCTATAGGAATAGAAGTGGTTTAAAGTGTTTACATATCCATTTATGAATAAAATCGACATAAGCCACATATTTTGCTACTAATATGATTACTACGATTTTGAGCTTAAATAAATAAATTTGATCGAAGTTTACAAGAGGTAAAATTTTATTTCAATAAAATGTAGTCAATGATTTTGTTATGAACGTATATTTTGAATCAGTTAAATGTGCAGTATGTAATTTTGACAGCTTGTGGTTAAAATTAGTTCAGCATTCTAAATTCGAAATATTGGAGATGATTTGTAACGAGCGCAATAAACAATGGAAAGTGACAAAAGAAAGCCTTACACTGCAAGTTGATCAGCTAATGTATACGCTTGCAATGTACTTAAGATCTCATTCCTACTAGTAGCCTAGATATATTAGCTAGCTAAATTAGCCAAATCAGCATTTGTTTTAAAGTGTTTCTGGGCTTTAAGCTGTCTCCATCTCTCAAACGCATCTCCAATATTTATATGCATTTTAATATGCTTCTGTTCATAGATCTTTTTAGATGGATGCTGAGGCTTTTTAGGTCGGGTAGAATCTACAATCTCAGAACCAATTTGTTTCCTGCCATCCATGGATGTAATACGTTGTCTTTTCCACCAACTAGCAAACCGAGGCATCGGAATACTATTTGGTAAATTGGTAGCGGGCGGGATCACACAGACCAAAACAAAAACAGACATTCCAGTAGATAGAATAACTGGCTCTAGCATTTTGTTTCAGAGAAACAAATATTTGAACTTGGCTTGTTTCATAAATCTCTGCATTTTATGCTTTAGTACAGTCCAAAAAAAAATATCACAAATTAACTTAAGAAATAAAGCAACATACAGTACATAAAAATATATTCACCATTCTTTACAGTTACTTCTGTAAGTTTGTCCAGGTTTGTATATTTTTCCATTGTGGATGCAGGGACACTGATTCTTGGCAATGCAGCCTCTACCAGTGAGATCATCAAAAAGGTATCCTACAACATAACATATAATGTAGCCATTTGCTTAATTTGGAAATAATTTTTTTCATTGTAAAACTATAAAAACTGTACATTTGAAATCAGATTATACCTGCAGGACAGAAACACCCATCGATACAGTGGTCCTCACAAATATGACCTCTGTCAGGGTTTGAACAAGTGTTGATACAAGGGTTTCCACATTCTTGATGCACCATATTGTGGTAAGGACATGATTTACCTAAAGAGATGTATAATGCTGAAGCCATTCACACTTCAAATAAAACAGATTTGGAACAGGCTGCTGAAAAGTTTGAACTTACCACAGAACTGCTCAGTCTTCCACAAGTCAGGCTTTCCACCTGCCTGTTTACATTGACGAGAGTATTCCAAGATGGTTTTGCAAAAACAAAAGGATCTGGTCCTCTTGGTGCAGTAGCACATGTCCAATTCACAGGCTTTGATGAAGGAGTCAAGAGGTACGAGGTCCTTACAGCTATTGAAAGATGGGCCTGAGAGCAGCTGCTCACATACTGATGTCTAGAAAAAGCATGAAGCAAGATACAACATAAACACCTGGGGTAAGCATTTGATAAAGACTGGGTATCAGAAATAGTGGTGTTTAACCCTCTGGAGTCTGAGCTGTTTTGGGGCCCTTTAGAAGTTTTGACATGCTCTGACATTTGTGATTTTTTTCAGTTGCTTATAAACATATTAATGGCAAAAGTGTAATTACACTGTATTCAGCACAAACTGGGCTACCATAATATGTGAGTAACATGTATGTACATGATTGTATTTTTGAGAGTATAATGTTTATGCGTGGTTTTTGAAAAAAAAAAAAAAATTTGTTTTAAAATTAAGGCCTCAAAACACACAATAGATATGTGTCCACAAGACTTTGGACTAATGGGTGTTGTTGACTAGAGTTTTTGCTTCAAACTGATATGAGATTCAATGACAGAGTTATTTGAGTCTCTTTGGCACTGATAAGAAAAAAAACAAGTTGATCGCGCCGGCGCGACGCCGACTCAAGGGGGTTTATAATAAATGCAGTGTATTGTTCATATTTCGCAATTCTGACTTTATATCTCGCAATTCTGACTTTATATCACGCTATTCTGATTTTATATCATCCAATTCTGACTTTATAACTCGTCATTGCGAGTTTATATCTTGCAATTCTGAGAAAAAAATAAAAATATTTTTAAACACTGGAGGAAGAAGAAGATAAATAAGAGAATGAGAGGCTCTCATTTTACACACTTTCAATCCTTTCAGATGTTGTCAAAGAGTCGGCCAAGCATGGAAAATTACGCTTTTAACATTTCTCGTTGGTAAACATAAAAAACTTTTCAAAAAATCTATTTTATGCTTTAATATGTTCCTCAAAAAAACCACTTAAATATCTTTCATTGTTTATAACCTGCTTCACATTAGCAATGGTAGATAGCTGGATTTCAAGTTTGTAAGATACAGCACTTGTTTTGGGTCACTAACGTTCCGTTTGCAATGTATGGAAGCTTGTTTCCGCCACAGAATAAAAAATAAAAAAAGGTAATTGCAACTTTTTATCTCATGATTCTGAGTTTTTTTACTCAAAAGATGCATTAGCGACTGTGGTCTTTGGCATCATTATTAGCACGCCCGCCTCCCACGTCAGAGACCACGGTTTGAATCCTGCTTGGAACGGGTTGAGTAGCACATTCGGTGCCGTGACCCAGATGGGAGTGACGTTTAGGGGGGTGAGTGTAATGGACGTAGGCCAGTAAGAGTAAGAGTGCATGTAAACCTCAGTCCACTGGCCTCAAGAGGTGCGCTAGCTGCTGCAGTGTCCTTGTTAGGTGCCCACCTCCCACACCAGAGACCACAGTTCGAATCCCGCTTGGAACAGGGGAGTGTAACTGTCGTAGGCCAGTAAGAGCAGTGCCAGTTTATATCACACAATTATGAGAGAAAAGTCATAATTGTGTGATAAAAAGTTGCAATTACCTTTTTATTTTTTTTTATTCAGAAACAAGCTTCCATACCAATGCCGTAAGTTCTAAACCACAGCAAAAATATAAATTCTGTTTAGTCATTTCTGTGTGGCTTGGTCTGGAAACTATCTGAGCCACTAAAGACAAGATTTATATGAAAAACATTAGTCACATTTAAATGCTGTGGAAAGTGTAATGGGCAACGTTTAAATATAATGAAATAAATCTAGATTTTGCTTCTAGCTTTGCTTGAAATTGTTAACAATTATATCCCGAATAAAAATGTTTTTTTTATTTTTATTTTTTACTGTAGGTTAACCATAGGTTCATGCTTGTTTCATTACACGGCTGCCATTGGGCAAATAACATTTGCAAGAACAAAGACAATAACAAAACAAAAATAAAGTAATAGAAACATTAGGTTTTTTTTAATAGTGATGACACATACACAAAGAACTTACCATTTTTTTGCATGCTTTTGTTGAACTGATTTGTTCCATACAACTCTCTGTTGAACTATCCATCTTTACGAAGTGTCCATAGTCATATATAGATTTGTAGATCCGGGCGGTTTGTAATTGATCTTAATTAAAGGTGAGTTTCATATAATTATCCATATAAAACATATTTTATCTCATAGTGAAGCATGAAGTTGTGAAATCAGGTTGAAATAATTATAACATTTTGTAATGTGAAAATTTGTATCCAAGGAGATATACTGTATGTATATATATATAGTTTATACATAATTAAACAAGGAGTATGTATTTATTAGTTACCATATTTGATTAACTTATTGCGTGACTGGATGCCATTGAAGTTTCCACACAAACCGCAGATCTTATTTTGGTACTTCATGTCGAATTCAACCTGAAAAAAAGCATTTATAATATATAATATTTTACATATTTCTTGCTAAACATCTGGAATTTTGCATATTGATATCCTACTCACTGTGAAAGAGTCATCCTCATTCCATTTGGCCACTAGTCCGAGCTTAGCAGTGACTTTGATGTAAGAGGAACTCTTATCAATGAGAACACCAGAGTGGCTAAAGGGCAGAGTCATCCTAACACAAAACATACATTGAATCACAGCCTTTCAAAAAAAGTTGTTGTAACTTTAATTAATAACTTTTACTTACAGTGATCCATCTACCCTGACAGAGTTTTTGGTGAGCTCCACTACAGTGCTTTTCAACTTCATTGTGATGTTAGTAATAGTTGGTTGGTCCTTTACCACTTTTCGCCTCATCTGAATGTTGAAATCCTCATAACTGCTCCCACACATTGCACACATGATATAATTACAAGTGGATGGTAGGTGGAAAATGTCTCCATCAAATTTCTTGAAGTGGTAGTTACCCCATGTGCTACAGACTTGTTTGTCTAAGAGGTGGGATGACAGAATTTGCTATTAATTTACAAACAAAGCCATCTGAGGCTCTTATTTTTAATTCAACTGAAAATGTATTGGATGTGTTTAGCAGTTACATTGAATAACCATTCCTGTGTAAATATGTTTATTTATGTATATTAGGTTTGGGAATCTTTTGGAATCGCACGATTCAAATAAAAATCAAGATTTTGAATTTGATATATGCATAGATTGGATTTTGGGTTTGAACTTGTTTTTGATTTTCTTTTCTTTTTTACAATTTCAAAACAAAGCATCATGAAGCTTCGAAGCGTTATGAATCACTGAGCCGAATGATTCAGATCGCATGTCAAACCGCCAAACTGCTGAAATTTGGCGATTCAAACCGCCGAATCGACTCAGTGATTCATAACGCTTCGAAGCTTCATGATGCTTTGTTTTGAAATCGTCATCACTATGTAAGTTGTTATTTAGGGTTTTTTTGAGCACAAAAACTATTGTCGCCGATTCATACAGTTATTTTAGAACCACTGTAGTGAGATGGACTTTGTAACGACGTCTTTAGTACCTTTTAAGGGTCTTGAGAGTGAACGGTGCCATTGAGCCAATGGAGGACTTTCAGAGCCATCAGATTTCAACTAAAATATCTTAATTTCTGTTCCGAAGATGAACGGAGGTCTGACGGGTGTCGAGCGACATGAGGGTAAGTAATTAATGACAGAATTTTCATTTTTGGGTGAACTAACCCTTTAACAAGCAGAATCACTGAAGGACAGAGAAACAAGAACTACAACTTTCTTCAGCCACAGCCTTAGATTAAATCAACTGAAGATAAAAGACATTAACTCTCACAAGATCTCAGCAGAGGAGGATTAATCAACTCCACACACAGCATTACCAGCTTCACGCATTACCAGGGCCATGCAGAGAGTTCGTCAGGGGCAGGGGCTCAAATGTAAAAAAGGGGCAATATATATATATATATATATATATATATATATATATATATATATATATATATATATATATATATATATATATATATATATATATATATATATATATATATATATATATATATATATATCCTTATGCTCATCAAGCCTGCTTTTATTTAATCAAAAATACAGAAAAAACAGTAGCCTAATATTGTGAAAAATTATTATATATACTTTTTAACTTTTTATTAATCAAATAATCTTGAAAAGAGTATCGCAGTTTCCATCATTGACATTAAATCCTCATATTAGAATGATTTCTGAATGATCATGTGGCACTGAAGAGTGGAGTAATGATGCTGAAAATCCAGCTGTGATCACAGGAATAAATTATATTTTAAATTATTTTAAAATAGAAAACCATTATTTTAATATATTTCGCAATATTGCTGTTTTTTATCAAATAAATGCAGGCTTGATGAACATAAGAGACTTCTTTCATAATGCTACATAATATTCAAAAATGGTAATAACTCCTTTCCTTTCATGTAACCATTTCGCCAGGCTACACTTCGCTTAATGTAGGTGCCGGTGGCACTTGGGTTTTGTTAACTTTGATAGTTTCATGAAATAGTAAACGGTGTATCAATATACATAAATACAAGTGAATTCAACACTACTTACCATTAATGCGACGTTTGCTGCTGTGGGTTTGTGCAGGGATTTGTTTGTTGTCTGTTAAAATCCATTTTGTCAGTGATGCAATTTATAAAATTAGACAAACCGCAGTAAATCGTTCCACAAACGTTAGTTCGTCTGTCCATGTAATTTTCAACCGATTTATGAATAAGAACAGACAATTACTGTTTCACATCGCCCAATGGAATTTCAACTTGCTTTGCCAGATCACGATTGGTTGGTGTATATACATGACAAACGGGCATTGGTGAATTGTGTAATACTTTAAAATATATAGCTAATATATAGATTTGTACTTAAATCAACACATTAGCTCTGATTATGGATGAAAAAAAAATATTGGCTTACTTTTTTCCCGTGAGGCCACACACTCTCTGACAGGACCATATTTGGCTCGAGAGCCGTTTCCGAACAGTGGAAAATCAGCAGTCAATCAAAACGCACGCAACCCATAGCAACGCGTTATGGTAACGCCTCAACAGAAATTGTCCGACTTTTGAGCCGTTCGTTACTATTGTATACATTGTCATGTTATAATAATCACATTTATTTAGTTTTATTGACCACGATATTATCATTGATATTTGGCTGAGAGGGGCACTTTTGATTCATTTTGAAAAAGGGCAGGGGCTCGAGCACCCAAAGCCCAACCCCCCCCCCCCCCTGCACGTGCCTGCGCATTACTAACCAGATTGAGTTTATATCTGTCAGACGTTCTTATTCATAATTAACAGAGGTTTAGATGTTGATGATTTATTGAAAATAAAAGTTTAGTTTGATGTCACCATAATGGTAATCGGTGTTTCCTTGATCGGAGTTGGCCTCTTGACCCTTGACTTTTTAACAAACTTTTGTCTGGCTGTTTGTTATGACATGAACAGCAAGAAAGAAAAAAAATCAGTTGATGTTGGCTCATTGATGATAAGAATATAATCATCGTGTTGTGGCTTAATTCACTGATCTTATGTCTGACTTTTATATGGGTGACATTTGTTATTAATTTCTGTTTGATTATTATTGTGATTCTACAGCAAGAGGCTCAGCACAGTTTAATCAAAAATGATCAGAATTCATTGTACACCAAACATTTTCAACTCCTGCAAGAACAACTCACACTTAAACATCAAGAATCATCCTATATGAATCTCAACAATGGTAACATGTTTCTATGCCGCAATGTATTCTGGGAGCCATGGGTGAGTTTTGTATGATGCACCCAGAATACATTGCGGCATTAAGTATGTCACCATTGATGAGATTCATATGCTGATTATTGATGTCTGTGTGCCTAAAACTTTAAAAGTGTTTATAAACAGGAGTGGAAAAAAATTGTACGTAACTTTTTTTAAAACATTCAGTTCATCTGATGAAAACACTGCTGGATATCATGCTGTAGAATCATGTCATTACTGTAATCAATGATTCTCATGACATAAGCAAACACAACTTTTCACAAATTTTCTCTTGCTGTTCTCGCCATAACGAACACAACTACAGCAACCAGAGAAAATCTGATGTTAAAAAGAGAGCCCAACTAAATCAAACACTGTTCACCATAATGGTAACTTTATTATTTTCAATAAAACATCAACATCTAAACATCTGTTGGTTCTCAATAAGAGCTTCTGTAGACGTCTGACAGAAATAAAGTCAATATGGTAAGTAATGCATGAAGCTGGTAATGCTGTTTGAAATAAATTATAAATTATTTATAGCTATTTACTATTCGTTAAAATACTGATATGGAACCAACTGTTGTCTGTGCGCTTTCTTATCTGTCCCCGGGTGCTGCGCAGTTATTTGTTCTGTCAACATCACATTATTAAATGTATAGTTCACTCAAAAATACTCACCCGTCACCCTCATGTCGTTCCAAACCCATAAGACCTTCGTTCATCTTCAGAACACAATGAAGATCTTTTTGATGAAATCTGAGAGCTTTCTGTCCCCCCATACAGCTACGCAACAACTTTGGCGCTTCAAAAAGTTGATAAAGAGATCCTAAAACGAATCCATATGAATTGAGCTGTTAAGTCAAAATTTTCTGAAGAGACATGATCACTTTATATGATGAACAGATTTAATTAAGGCTTTTATTCACATATAAACATTGATCAGTTAACAGTAAACAGTTCTAAGCTCAACGGAGCCTGCTTGACGCGGGAAATCAAACCTCATTGGTTCTGGCAGAAGCTCAAACGTGCTGCATAACACAAGACTTAACCTCACTGGTTATTGCGAAAGCTCAAACATGCTGTGTAACACTAGAATGAACATCATTGGTTCTTGCGGAAGCTCAAATATGCTATGTAACACAAGAATTAACCTCATTGGTTCTTGCAGAAGCTCAAACATACTGCGTAACACAAGACTTAACCTCATTGGTTCTTGCGGAAGCTCAAACATGCTGTGTAACACGAGAATGAACCTCATTGGTTCTTGCGGAAGCTCAAACGTGCAACGTAACACAAGAATGAACTTCTCGGTTACGTATGTAACCCTCGTTCCCTGAAGGAAGGGAACGGAGACGTTACGTCAGTTACTGATGGAATGGGGGTTTTGCTTAAAAGCCAATCGCCTTTGAGATCTACAAAACAAGCCACTGGCATGAATATGCCATGGCTCTGCGGAATTTGCATATCGCAACTCCGACCCACTGCGTGGGTATATAAGGGGGTTACATGCATAACCGAGACGTTCCCTTTCAGTCAGTACACTGCGAGTTACTTATCGTAACAATAGAATTAACCTCATTGGTTCTTGTGGAAGCTCAAACGTGCTGCATAACACGAGAATGAACCTCATTGGTTCTTGTGGAAGCTCAAACATGCTGCGTAACACACAAGAATGAACCTCACTGGTTCTTGCGCAAGCTCAAACATGCTGCGTAACACGAGAATGAACCTCATTGGTTCTTGCGGAAGCTCGAACGTGCTGCATAACATGAGAATGAACCTCACTGGTTCTTGCGGAAGCTCAAACGTGCTGCATAACACGAGAATGAACCTCACTGGTCCTTGCGGAAGCTCAAACGTGCTGCGTAACGTGAGACTGAACATCACTGGTTCTTGCGGAAGCTCAAACGTGCTGCGTAACACAAGAATTAACCTCATTGGTTCTTGCGGAAGCTCAAACGTGTTGCATAACGCGAGAATGAACCTCATTGGTTCTTGCGGAAGCTCAAACGTGCTGCATAACGCGAGAATGAACCTCACTGGTTCTTGCGGAAGCTCAAAAGTGCTGCGTAACACAAGAATTAACCTCATTGGTTCTTGCGGAAGCTCAAACGTGCTGCGTAACACGAGAATTAACCTCATTGGTTCTTGTGGAAGCTCAAACGCGCTGCGTAACACGAGAATGAACCTCATTGGTTCTTGCGGAAGCTCAAACGTGCTACGTAAGACACAAGAATGAACATCACTGGTTCTTGCGGAAGCTCAAACATGCTGCGTAACACGAGAATGAACCTCATTGGTTCTTGCGGAAGCTCAAACGTGCTGCATAACACGAGAATGAACCTCACTGGTTCTTGCGGAAGCTCAAACGTGCTGCATAACACGAGAATGAACCTCACTGGTTCTTGCGGAAGCTCAAACGTGCTGCATAACACGAGAATGAACCTCACTGGTTCTTGCGGAAGCTCAAACGTGCTGCATAACACGAGAATGAACCTCACTGGTTCTTGCGGAAGCTCAAACGTGCTGCATAACACAAGAATTAACCTCATTGGTTCTTCCTGAAGCTCAAACGTGCTGCGTAACACATGAATTAACCTCATTGGTTCTTGCGGAAGCTCAAACGTGCTGCGTAACACGAGAATTAACCTCATTGGTTCTTGCGGAAGCTCAAACGTGCTGCGTAACACGAGAATTAACCTCATTGGTTCTTGCGGAAGCTCAAACGTGCTGCCTAACACGAGAATGAACCTCACTGGTCCTTGCGGAAGCTCAAACGTGCTGCGTAACACGAGAATTAACCTCATTGGTTCTAGCGAAAGCTCAAATGTGCTGCATAACATGCGAATGAACCTCACTGGTTCTTGCGGAAGCTCAAACGTGCTGCGTAACACAAGAAAGAACCTCATTGGTTCTTGCGGAAGCTCAAACGTGCTGCATAACACAAGAATGAACCTCATTGGTTCTTGCTGAAGCTCAAATGTGCTGCATAACACGAGAATGAACCTCACTGGTTCTTGCTGAAGCTCAAACGTGCTGCATAACACGAGAATGAACCTCACTGGTTCTTGCGGAAGCTCAAATGTGCTGCATAACACGAGAATGAACCTCACTGGTTCTTGCGGAAGCTCAAATGTGCTGCATAACACGAGAATGAACCTCATTGGTTCTTGCGGAAGCTCAAATGTGCTGCATAACACGAGAATGAACCTCATTGGTTCTTGCGGAAGCTCAAAAGTGCTGCGTAACACAAGAATTAACCTCATTGGTTCTTGCGGAAGCTCAAATGTGCTGCGTAACACACGAGAAAGAACCTCATTGGTTCTTGCGGAAGCTCAAACGTGCTGCGTAACACAAGAAAGAACCTCATTGGTTCTTGCGGAAGCTCAAATGTGCTGCGTAACACACGAGAAATAACCTCACTGGTTCTTGCGGAAGCTCAAATGTGCAGCGTAACAAGAGAATGAACCCTTTATTGGTTCTCACACGTCAAGCGAATATGCTTGAGCTTCCATTTACCATAACGGATGTGTTGATGAATGTTAAAATGTGAATAAAAGCCTAAATTAAATCTGTTCATCATATAAAGAAAAATTTTCTCTTCAGGAAATTTGGACTAAACAGCTTCATTCATATGTATTAGTTTTACGATCTCTTTATGAACCTTTGAAAGCATCAAAGTTGTAGTTGTGTAGTTGTCAATGGAGGGACAGAAAGCTCTCAGATTTCCTCAAAAAGATCTTCATTTGTGTTCTGAAGATGAATGAAAGTCTTATGGGTTTGGAACAACGTGAGAATGAATAATGACAGAATTTTCATTTTTGGGGTGAATAACCCTTTAGCAGAGGTTTAGAATATTAACCTTAATTTTTGAAATATATAAATCGATTCGAAACGTTAGAGGATAGAATCGCAATTCATATGTGCATAATTTTTTTTGTCCTACTCCTAATTACTATATATATATATATATATATATATATATATATATATATATATATATATATATATATATATATATATATATATATATATATATATATATATATATATATATATATATATATATATATATATAGTCATCTCTTTTACACTTATAAAAAATGTAAGTGTAAATAAATTATGAAATTATGAATAACCTTTTATCATTTGAGACCATATATTCTGGTCATTTGTTGAATTATGTCACGCTGACATCATTGATCATTGTCAAACTAAGATTATCTACCACAATGCCTTCAAACTATTTTTAGAAATACTAATGCCTTTCTTAAGGATTGCTTAAATATGAATTGTATCTCTGGCTTATGGTGTCACAATAGAAGAAGACAATAGAAAAAACTGGAAAAGCAGGGCTGGGAATTAAAAAAGGTCCTGATCAAGCAGTCAAGTTCACATAAAAGAATTTGTACGTTCATTTACTTTACTTAATATGTAATATTTATAAAATATATATATATATATATTTACCTGTCTTTGAGGCGCTTAGTCCAATGTACAGTAATATCCATTGAAGCATCCATATCCTTTTTCTGGTACATCTCTCCATGCTTGCCCTGTGGATTTGTGGATCATCCACAGGTGTTTGAGAATGGAAAGCGCTTGTGTTTTCCATTTTATACCACCCGCTTTTGTGTGAAGGTCTAGGAGGGGCTGAACATAGTTATGTGTCAAAATGTCAATAACCCTCAGAATAAAGGAATGTATGATATGACATTTTAAAGAAAAAGTGTGCTCTTGTGCTCAATTACATATTGTAACAATTTGAAATCAAACTGTACAGTTTAAAACAACAAAGTAGGTTAGTTGGTTATATCATAAAGTAATATTATTGGGATGTGATAGTGGAATATTAATCTCTTGCTAGTAAATATCACAAACAATTGCAAAAAAATGTCAAGTAACGCATTGAATTAGAGTAATAAAAAAAAACTGAAATAGTATTTTCTAGTAAAACATCATCTAAAAATATAGTAATGATTTAAAACTTCTAAAAAACACAATTTACCGGTTTTTTAATGTGTAGTTGAAGTACAATGTAATATAATCAAACTGACATTTGTCTGATTATGATTTTTATGATTTTAATACTTGAAAGTTTTGACATTTTCACGCAGTGTCCTTGATAATTAGGCTCCTTTGAAATGTTTAGGTGTGTTAACTTGATGCGTTTACCTCATTTTGATGGGACATTCTTGAAAATCTCTGCAGATGTGTATTAATAAAAAAAGATAGATTGCCAATAATGCTCCTCGGCTAAACACTTCTGCTTCAATTTTCTATTGCCTTTCTTTCTTATCAACAGCAACCAGTTTAGATCAATTAGAATAGCATTAGAAGTTTGTTAATTACTAAACATGTAACCTAAAATAAATAAATCATACTGAACATAATGGAGGCATAATGGAATAGTTTGGCCAAAAATGAAAATTCTATAATAATTTATCCACCCTCATGTCATTTCAAACCTGCCAAACACAGATGGAGATATGTTGAAGAATGTTTCAGCTGTTTTTTGTTTTGTATTATGAAAGTCAAGTTTTATTATGAGAGTTGAAAGGGGCATGAAGTTAGTGTGAAATGAATCCAAGATATATTTAAATTCTTTTGAAGAAACAAAATATAGATTTGTATTACGCTCTAAAAAATGCTGGGTTGTTTCAACTCAAATTTAGGTAAAAAATGGACAAACCCAGACACTGGGTTAAAATGTTTAATTACATTTTAACCCAATGGGTTTGTCCATATTTTACCTCAATTTGGGTTTGACCATATTTAAATTTATGTTTGAGGGTGACACTGATCCACCCAATCAAAGCTGACTGCCAGAATATAGTGAACGTTTGGAAATAAAACAAACCTGCAAAATAATCATAGCTCATAAACATCATATATGTTATATATGCAGTCTAAAAATGTTGGGTTGTTTCAACCAATTGTTGAGTCAGATATGGACCAACCCAACTGTTAGTTAACATCTTTTAATTACATTTTAAACCCAACTGTTGGAACATGGAAACAACCCAGCATTTTTTAGAGTTTATTGAATCTGAGAGAATATTGATCTGCTTATAAACGGATCTGCTGAGCTAAATAGAGTCACAACAGCTATTCTGTTGTTGCCATCAATGCCATGTGTTGCACCATCCAATGATCAGTACAGATAATTGGTCCACATTGTTTCTTTGTCACATTAATTGAAGATATGAGAAATGGATTTTACCA
The DNA here is from genome assembly GCF_949357685.1 of Gobio gobio. NCBI lineage: Eukaryota > Metazoa > Chordata > Actinopteri > Cypriniformes > Gobionidae > Gobio > Gobio gobio. Next base: position 16,444,646 of record NC_137098.1, read on the forward strand.
TGGAAAGGTGGTGGGTTTGTCAGCTGTCTGTTCTGTTTTTAATTAACGTTATTCCTTCAAGCTGTGGTTAAAGCGTGTTCCATCATACCCAAAAAGACTTGAGGCCGTAATTGCTGCCAAACTTGCTTCAATTTTATTCAGGGGCCCAAACTGAGCAAAAATATGTAATTTGGTGCAGTTGCTTATATTTATACGCCCAAAAGTAAGATGAAATTCTGATAACTTTATATAAATCAGTGAGATCTTTATGACAGTATTTCAGACTACTTGCATAATGCATATACATATCAGTTGACATTCTGTATCTGCCAATAATATGTCTTGGTAAGATTATATTTAAATGCTTAGTTTTATGATCAAAGCTCTGTAGTTTTAAAACATATAATGCAATGCAATACAATGATGATTGAGAGATGAACAAATTAACGTTCCTCAAAAGCCGGATGGATTATATTTGATACTCATATTTCAAAAAGATTTTTGTAAAAAAAAAAAAAATGATGCATGGATAATCAAGTAAACCTCAAGTACTGTAAAGTTGCTTCAGGTTAGTAAGTGTCCATCTTGAAATATTACTAACAATATAAAAGTTATTCTCACGTTTACACAGTAAAAAGACACGTGAATCACAAGCTGAATGTGGACATTTTTACAATTATACTAAAAGGCCTGAAATAAAAAATGTATGAATTATCAATCAGGCGACGGAAGGCATGTAGTAGATTGTGTGCAACATGTTATTCAAGCAAAATTGCGATAATGTTGATAATTTAGAGGCCTTAAAGGGTTAGTTCACCCAAAAATTAAAATTCTGTGATTACTTACCCTCATGTCGTTCGACACCTGTAAGACCTCCGTTCATCTTCGGAACACAAAAAAAACCTAAATAACGACTATGAATCAGTGAGCTGATTCAGCAGTTTGGATTGCCAAAGTCCCGTGATTTCAGCAGTTTGGCGGTTTGACACGCGATCCGAATCATGATTCGACTCGCTGATTCTTAACGCTTTGAAGCTTCATGATGCAGTGTTTTGAAATCGTCATCACTATGTAAGTCGTTATTTAGGTTTTTTTTGCGCACAAAAACTATTCTCGTCGCTTCATAAAGTTATTGTAGAACCACTGTAGTGAGACTTTGTAACGACGTCTTTAGTACCTTTTGTGGGTCTTGAGAGTGTAAAGTGCATTGTGCCAAAGATGAACGGAGGTCTTACGGGTGTCGAACGGCATGAGGGTAAGTAATTAATGACAGAATTTTCATTTTTGGGTGAACTAACCCTTTAAATATGTGTATCAAATATGATACAGTAAGCTTTATAGAGTTGAAGCATAAACAAGAAAATGGATACATTGTCAAAGATGCAGATAAAAGGGTGATTAAAATGTGTGCAACTTGAACACTCTCTACCACTGGCCAGCCTCTTCTGGTTGTCTGGTTACTGCTGCCACTTTATTAATAAATGTCCTTTCATAAATCACCTTAAATATAGGCTTACAAATAAGCAGAGAAGGTTGGATTGACAGTTGAGATAAATGCACTCAGAATACAGAAGTCTCGGTCCTTCCTAAGGTCTCTTCTTCATCTCTCTCTCACACACACACACACACACACACACACACACACACACACACACACACACACACACACACACACACACACACACACACACACACACACACATATACATACACATGTAATATTATTTGATGTGTTATAGTAACTCCATCAAATATCCCTCGTGGGCCTAAAAAATTATACTAATAGATTAACTATTTCAGAAGCAATTTTCTAGAGTTGTTTTTTTTTTCATTATTTGGTGGTTATTTTTAAATATGAAAATTTAAACACCATACTCAAATCAATAAGAATACAACAATTTAAACACTATACTCAAATCAACAAAATAGTGGCACTATAGTATTATTTACATTGTAAAATTAGGAAGGTACGGCAAATCTGACAGTGGCTATATATATATATATATATATATATATATATATATATATATATATATATATATATATATATATATATATATATATATATATATATATATATATATATATATATATATATATATATATATATATATATATATATATATATATATTGTTAAGTGATCTTACTTTTAGTGACTCTTGTTACTCACTAGACCACAATCTGCTGATTGTTCATTTGAAACATTGTCATTACCATTAGAGATTGTTTTTTTAATATTTTTACTATTTTATGCCCCGATAAATAAACCAATAAGCCTACTAAATGTAAAGATAAATGGATGAATGAAAAAGATAGACAAAATGGTTAAATATCCTTACCTTTTTCATATATACATTTTTAAAATCTTATGTAATTTGATTGTGATTAGTGACATTTTAAATACATAAACACATAAAGGGTAGCTGAACACAATTGAATTTGGAATTAAAATTAATTCACTACATTTTACGGGATATGGGTGGACTCATAGTATTGTAAAACTGACAATGAATTGTCTAGCATGTGCCCTAAAATATTTGCCAACGCAATTAGACGTCAGTATGTCAATATTTATGCAGCCTTTTCTTTAGCAAATATTTGACACGTTGAAAACTCCTAAATGAATTGAGAAGAAACAAAACAGATCTGGTTTTCTCATACTATGTTTTCCTCAGTTTTGGGTTTAAGCCATTTCATATGCTAACATAATCAGAGTTGTTAAAGGAGGATCTACAAGTTATTGAAGTTTTTTTTCTTCAATAAAAAATAAATTACAGTTATTTTTGTGTTATTAACCAGACTGTGTCTATATGTGTGCGTTAAACTGAGATCAATCCACATTTTATGTGCACTCAAAGCAGAAATACAGATATTTTCAAAGGTTTCACAAACTTATTCTTACCAAGGGGACTCCAAATGGGACTGATATAAAATATTATTTTTTGTATTCGTTCATTAATTCAAATATGTAGACATTTCATGGTGATAGAAGCAAAACAATACTTAAGCTTTCCTAATATTCTTTGAAGTGTATTAAAATGAAAGAAGTACACATAAATGAAGTAAACAAATGACTGCAGTTTATTTTGACTTTTATTGGCCTCTGTGTTTTGAACTCCAAGTAAAATCTTTACATGCAAAGTTCAGACATACAGTAAACACTTCCCTGCTGTGCAAGTACATGCACTATATATATTTATATATATACAATTGCATCATGATTGAAAGAAGAAATTTATACCGATAATCATTCACAAACGAAACTGGCAAATGTGGTTTTAAGTATTAGACTGGTGTGCTATATTTTGTTTGTTTTTTGAAAATGTCATTGATACAATCATAGATAGCTCTGTATGTAAAGGTGTCATGAAAAATACAGCATCACTTTCTTTTTTTAAATCTAATTGACTTACTGGATTAAAAAAGGTTCATGTTCAACCCGATCTCACGGAAAAACAACTATTTTACAAGGTGGCAATTTCGTATGAGTTTGTATGAAGTGCATCTTATGAATGAGATCGTATGAAAGCATACGAATGAGATTGTACAAATTTGCCATAAATTCGACAAAATGTAAAATAGTTACAAATTGCCATGAGATTGTGTTGGTCATGTCATGCTTTTTTTTTCTTTCTTTTTTTCTGATATTCCTTGAGGTTCACTTATAATACTTGGTCTAAATGTATTAATATGTGAACATTTTTCGACCAGTCTCTGACCCTACAATCGCTCCATTTTGCGGACCCTTATAAATGACCACTGTTATACTTAAATAATAATCCTAATTTCACAAAGTGGTGATTTTACTTTTTTTGCTGAGTAGTAACAATACATGCTCTTTTTGGAGGATGTTTTGAGTTCTGAAACTTTGAGTTTTTTTTAATAGTACCTTTTATATATCAAAATATCAAGGAAAACATGATTCCACATGACATGACTCTTTCAAATTTTCTGTGATGTCAAACAACAAGCAACCACACTTCTGGGTTCTTCACACGAGCAGCTTTTAGTGATTGACATGAGCAGTGCTGCGGTTCTAATGATCTGTTTTGGCATTACATATTTGGAGCTGTGGCCCATATATAAACAGATGCCATGCTCATGGGGACCTGGGTTTGAGTCTGGCTCAAATCATTTCCTAGTCCCTTTCCTGTATTCTCTCCCTAAAATTGCTTCAACTTGATTCAATATTTCATTTGTTGGATATATAACAGGATGTTCTAAAGCCTGAGGTATGACAAAAAAGTAAGATAAGCAGATAAGCAATGTGTCTTTATTGCTTAAATACACATTTGAAAACTCTCTGGAGCTTAAGTTCAGTATGTGGACATTAGAGGTGTGCGATATACCGGTAGACACGATTATACATTTGTCAGTAGATTTTGGTACTATCGTCTCTAACGTCTGCTGCATCGCCACGAAAGCTTTGCAGAAAGTTTGCATGGATTTTTGAGCATTTCGTTTTAAAAACAAGTGATTTAAAACCCTTGAAATGCAATAAGCAGCCAAAGATAACTCATTTTGCTATAGAGAACATGTGAGTACTAAAATAAGTTATTTTTGCTGCCTAATTGGGAGATTAAATACACACACTTATGTGTCAAAATGGACGTCTTAGCAAGTATCCTCGTAAACACAGTCATATGTCTTAAGTGAATGTAAACAGTTGAGAAAAATATGAAACAGTATATTGGATCAGTGAATTCTGTCTTAAAGTGACAGCAGCCCAATAAGTCTGCTGTCATCTGTGTCATTGATGTTAATCAAACAACAAAAAAGATCAAATCTCTTAATGCTCTTGGCTGAATCACTTTTGTCTCACTTTAATATTAGAATAAATGTATATTTAATTTTCTAGTCCTTGAAGTTTTTCAGGTAGGTCTATTTCTTTGTTCTATTGTAGTTTGTTGTCCTTTTTCTTGTAATTAGTTTCTTTGTTCTTATTTTATCACTGACTGTTTACTTGTCTTCAGCAAGCTTGAGTTTTTTATATTGATTTGATATTGATTTGTCCAGGATCAGTGAATTCTCATAATTTGTGTATAAAACCTGAATTTGTCTTGATCCAGCAATCTTGAAGAAAAACTTCAAAGCTCCAAATTTTTTTTAGTAACACAGTGTTTTAGGTCATCAATTTAGCTTTTTTTAAGATCAAATTGAAACGCAACAGCTCTGTTTCTGGGTTCCTGAACAACCTTGAAGTGTCGCTGCCAAGCGTTTGTTGGTAAACAGTAATTTAATCTACGGGGAGTAAATCAAACAAAGAAAATGAATTGCATTCACTATGATCACAGACACTCTCATGCAGCTGGCTATAATAGCAAAAAAATGGAAATGTTGAGGTCATTCCATTGTAAATGTGCTTTCCTGATGCAATCCTGTGATTAGACTGCAGTCACAAGACAAACAGGCTGCAGGTGACTAATTAATGTGCCTTCACAGCCATTAGACTATTTTTGTCTATTCTTTTATAAAGTAATTTCATTTGTCCGTGGAAGTTACTGTCTTCACACAAGGCATTTGTATTTTCAGCTCATTATAGACCACAAATAAGATGCATGTTTGAAAGGGTTTCGTGGAATAGTGTGCTTACATAGAGGTGTTGTTATAAACCAGACATACCAAGCAATGTGTTACAAAATTGCATTCATTAGAAGATTACCTAACCTAAAGTCTAAATGTATCCTTGTCAAACAGATCGCACAAAATTATTTGTAATGGTTTAAAATTCTTAAACATTCTTTGGATTTAGTCATATCTGTGCTGTGTAAACATCCCTACATGTTGTTTGCCTATCTGTTCGAAATAATTATTTTGATATTTTTGAACAAATTGTGATGTTGAAGGTGTATAAATAAGTCAATAAAGTGTTAGTTTTGTTAAAGTGTTAATGTTAAAGGAAGTAATTTGACCTGACATTCTATATGGCCTGTAAACATTCTTAGACTGGGTAAAACTGTTTAAAATAGGGCTTATATATTCTTTATCTGCCTCTTTTTTTTTTAAGGAGAAAGACATTCATAATTCTTTTTAATAAGAGGTTGCTAAGAGACATGATATTAACGCATTCCCACATCAAGGTAAATATTTGGAGTTTTTCTTTCTACAGTTGTTCTTAGACAATAACTTAAAAAACACAATGCTACTTTGGCCAGATAAGGGAACATGACATGACATAACTGTGCAGTTATTTTACTTTTCAATGCTAACCGATAGTCGTTTGTGTGTAGGTCACAGTGAACAGTAGAGCTCCAGACATCACATTTTGTTCTTTGAAAGCATATCATGTGTCAGCCGGACAAGAACAAGATCAGTTTAGCCCAAGATATGCATTAGTGGAGGGGAATGGAGTTGGCAAATGAGCCAAGTACAACTTAAGGAAGTTAAACCGACAAATGCATGCACAAAGCTTAAAGAGCCTAATCACTTGAGATGTGATTCTCGTTGAAAAGAGTATGCCAACGCTCAATCTTCTTGTCTTTGTTCTTTAGGCATTCATACCAGTGCTTCAAACGCTCACCTTTGGCAGTGATTCCCAGCTGGCAGCCTCCTGATCATGAAATATTAGTGGTATCAAAACATTCAGTGTGCATTACCAAAATGTGATTTTTATTTTCAATAGAAGAATGAAATGAAAGTCAGTGAAGAATTGTCCATATTTGAAGTATAATGACAACCGTTTACACCTAGTATCAACATGTTTTCTGGTTGATCCGATCACAAGTAGACTAAATATTATGTGTAAATGGAATCAAGCCGCTCCTCCATGAACTACCACCTTAACGTGGTGGAGGGGTTTGAGTACCCGAATGACCCTAGGAGCTACGTTGTCCGGGGCTATATGCCCCTGGTAGGGTCTCCCAAGGCAAACAGGTCCTAGGTGACGGGTCAGACTAAGAGCAGTTCAAAAACCCTTATGATGACCAATAAAAGGAGGACCACACTCCTCGAGAGGGGATGGACTCTTCACCACTCTGGAGTTGCCCATGGGGAGAGGCGGCGGGCTGGTGTGGGTTTGCTTATAGCCCCCCAGCTCTGCCGCCATGTGTTGGAGTTTACCTCGGTGAACGAGAGGGTCGTTTCCCTGCGGCTTCGGCTCGGGGATAGGTCTCTCACTGTTGTGTGTGCCTACGGGCCAAACAGCAGTGCAGAGTCCATAAGCTTCTTGGTTTCCCTGGGAGGGGTGCTGGAGAGTGCTCCGACTGGGGACTCCGTCGTTCTACTGGGGGACTTCAACGCCCACGTGGGCAATGACAGTGAAACCTGGAGGGGCGTGATTGGGAGGAACGGCCCCCTGGATCTGAACCCGAGTGGTGTTCAGTTATTCACTTCTGTGCTAGTTACAGTTTGTCCATAACGAACACCATGTTCAAGCATAAGGGTGTCCATCAGTGCACATGGCACCAGGACACCCTAGGTCGTAGGTCAATGATCGACTTTGTGGTCGTTTCATCTGACCTGCGGCCGTATGTCTTGGACACTCGGGTGAAGAGAGGGGCGGAGCTGTCAACTGATCACCACCTGGTGGTGAGTTGGATCCGATGGCGGGGGAGGAAGCTGGATAGACTCGGTTGACCCAAACGTACTGTGAGGGTTTGCTGGGAACGTTTGGCCGAGTCTCCTGTCAGAGAGATCTTCAACTCCTGCCTCCGGCAGAGCTTCGACCAGATCCCGAGGGAGGCTGGAGATATTGAGTCCGAGTGGACCATGTTCTCCACCTCCATTGTCAAAGCGGCTGCTCGGAGCTGTGGACGCAAGGTCTCCGGTGCCTGTCGAGGCGGCAATCCCCGAACCCGGTGGTGGACACCGGAAGTAAGGGATGCCGTCAAGCTGAAGAAGGAGTCCTATCGGGCCTGGCTGGCTTGTGGGACTCCCGAGGCAGCCGACGGGTACCGGCAGGCTAAACGGACTGCAGCCCGGGTGGTTGTGGAGGCAAAAACTCGGGCCTGGGAGGAGTTCGGTGAGGCCATGGAAAAGGACTATCAGCTGGCCTCGAAGAGATTCTGGCAAACCGTCCGGCGCCTCAGGAGGGGGAAGCAGTGCCCTACCAACGCTGTTTACAGTGGCGATGGGCAGCTGTTGACCTCGACTGGGGATGTTGTCGGACGGTGGAAGGAATACTTTGAGGATCTCCTCAATCCCGCCGTCACGTCTTCCATCGAGGAAGCAGAGGCCGGGGGCTCAGAGGAGGACTCGTCCATCACCCAAGCTGAAGTCACCGAGGTGGTCAAGAAACTCCTCGGTGGCAAGGCACCGGGGGTGGATGAGATCCGCCCTGAGTACCTCAAGTCTCTGGATGTTGTGGGGCTGTCTTGGCTGACACGCCTCTGCAGCATCGCGTGGCGGTCGGGGACAGTGCCTCTGGGATGGCAGACCGGGGTGGTGGTCCCTCTTTTTAAGAAGGGGGACCGGAGGGTGTGTTCCAACTATAGGGGGATCACACTTCTCAGCCTCCCCGGGAAAGTCTATGCCAGGGTACTGGAGAGGAGAATTCGGCCGATAGTGGAACCTCGGATTCAGGAGGAACAGTGTGGTTTTCGTCCTGGTCGTGGAACACTGGACCAGCTCTATACCCTCTACAGGGTGCTGGAGGGTTCATGGGAGTTTGCCCAACCAGTCCACATTTGTTTTGTGGATTTGGAGAAGGCATTCGACTGTGTCCCTCGCGGCGTCCTGTGGAGGGTGCTGGGGGAATATGGGGTCCGGGGTCCTTTGCTGAGGGCTGTCCGGTCCCTGTGTGACCGAAGCAGGAGTTTGGTCCGCATTGCCGGCAGTAAGTCAGACTTGTTCCCGGTGCATGTTGGACTCCGGCAGGGCTGCCCTTTGTCGCCGGTTCTGTTCATAATTTTTATGGACAGAATTTCTAGGCGCAGCCAAGGGCCGGAGGGTGTCAGGTTTGGGGACCACACGGTTTCGTCTCTGCTCTTTGCGGATGACGTTGTCATGTTGGCCCCTTCTAACCAGGACCTTCAGCATGCACTGGGATGGTTTGCAGCCGAGTGTGAAGCGGTTGGGATGGGGATCAGCACCTCCAAATCCGAGGCCATGGTCCTCAGTCGGAAAAGGGTGGCTTGCCCACTTCAGGTTGGTGGAGAGTTCCTGCCCCAAGTGGAGGAGTTCAAGTATCTAGGGGTCTTGTTCACGAGTGAGGGGAGGATGGAACGGGAGATTGACAGACGGATCGGTGCAGCTTCTGCAGTAATGCGGTCGATGTACCGGTCTGTTGTGGTGAAGAAAGAGCTAAGCCGTAAGGCGAAGCTCTCGATTTACCGGTCAATCTACGTTCCTACTCTCACCTATGGTCATGAGCTTTGGGTCATGACCGAAAGGACAAGATCCCGGATACAGGTGGCCGAAATGAGCTTTCTCCGTAGGGTGGCTGGGCGCTCCCTTAGAGATAGGGTGAGAAGCTCAGTCACTCGGGGAGGAACTCGGAGTAGAGCCGCTGCTTCTCCACATCGAGAGGGTACAGCTGAGGTGGCTCGGGCATCTGTTCCGGATGCCTCCTGAACGCCTTCCCGGGAAGGTGTTTCGGGCATGTCCAACCGGGAGGAGGCCCCGGGGAAGACCAAGGACACGCTGGAGGGACTATGTCTCCCGGCTGGCCTTGGAACGCCTCGGTGTCCCCCCGGAAGAGCTAGAGGAAGTGTCTAGGGAGAGGGAAGTCTGGGCATCTCTGCTTAGACTGCTGCCCCCGCGACCCGGCCCCGGATAAGCGGAAGAAGATGGATGGATGGATGGATGGAATCAAGATGACGTAGACCAAAACCCGAAAAACGGTTCAGTTTCATTGCCCTGGTAAACACAAGCTCAATATATTTTCATGTTTTATTCTATGATATAAAATACATCAGTAATACCCTATTGTGGTTTTCTAAAAGATTTATTGGTCTTGAAAAAGGTGGTTTCTAACAGGTGTCTAAATGGGACAACAGAGGTTGCCAGGGACATTAAACGTCATCACATCAAACTCAAACTTTCAAATGTTTTTTTTTTTTTAAATAAAGACTGAAAGAGTTAATAGAAACTTAATGTTGGAGATGTTGAAGTTGTATGACCCCGGTGTAGCTTGTTTATAGCCTACGTTAAGCGTTTTACTTCTGATTGTATTTAGGCTTCAAAATACGTAAATTGTGTTAGTTTGTGAAGATTACCATGATGAACAAAATCTTTAAGAACCTTTTGTTGGTAACAGAGTTTCTTTTCTACAGTCATCCAAAAAAAATTTTGTTGAGGGAACCTGAGTGATGCTAACTTCCAGTTTGGCCTTCAAAAATACACTATATTGCAAAAAGTATTGGGACACCCCTCCAAATCATTGAATTCAGGTGTTCCAATCACTTCCATGGCCACAGGTGTATAAAATCAAGCACCTATGCATGCAGACTGCTTCCACAAACATTTGTGAAAGAATGGGTCGCGAAGAGTGGGGTCAGTGCATGCTGAGGCGCACAATGCGCAGAAGTCTCAGACTTTCCGCAGAGTCAATAGCTACAGACCTCCAAACTTTGTGTGGCCTTCAGATTAGCTCAAGAACAGTGCGTAGAGAGCTTCATCGAATGGGTTTCCATGGCCAATCAGTTGCATCCAAGCCTTACATCACCAAGAGCAATGCAAAGTGTCGGATGCAGTGGTGTAAAGCACGCTGCCACTGAACTGAGACATGTTCTCTGGAGTGACGATTCATGCTTTTCTCGCAATCCAATGAATGAGTTTGGGTTTGGTGGTTGCCTAAACCCAGTTGCCCCTTCCTGTTCCAACAGGACTGCGTACCAGTGCACAAAGCAAGGTCCATAAAGACATGGATGAGCGAGTTTGGTATGGAGGAACTTGACTTGCCTGCACAGTGTCCTGACCTCAATCCGATAGAACACCTTTGGGATGAATAAGAGCAGAGACTGCGAGCCAGGCCTACTCGTCCAACATCAGTGCCTGACCTCACAAATCCGCTTCTAGAAGAATGTTAAAAAATTCCCATAAACAAACTCCTGAACCTTGTGGAAAGCCTTCCCAGAAGAGTTGAAGCTGTTATAGCTGCAAAGGGTGGGCCAACTCCATATTAAACCCCTACGGATTAAGAATGGGATTGTCATTAAAGTTCATGTGCATGTAAAGGCAGGCGTCCCAAAGCTTTTGGCAATATAGTGTACATCATCACTGCAGTGCTCTATATCCAATCACCACTGACCACTATAAGGTTAATGACATATGGCTTTAAAAGAAAAAAACATTAGACAGATAATTGGAAAAGTTCACATATAGTGGCCAAAAGTGATGTCTGGCTTTGAAAAATTGTCATCTTCATCCTCTCAAATATTATTAAAGATTTGTTAATAGTTATGTCGACTGACAAATAGGGTCTCACCTGGGAGCCCCAATCACCTCTGAATTTTAGAAAAATGGCCAATGGGCTTGGCGAGTGGAATTTTCATGCAGAGCCACTCCCCCGTACATACAGGTCTATAAGATGGTGGCATGCATCCACTCATTCAAATTTTTGCTTCAGAGCCGAGTGGTTGTAGACAGCGATCACTATTTTCAGTCACCAAGCAAAGATAACAGTGTGCAACGGAGGAGATCTCTCTCGCTGGTGGAGAGGGTGCATTCAGCAGGTTTCGCCATTCATAAAGAGAGCGGTGCACAGTTAAGTGCAGCGAAATTCCCCATGGGGCAACCCAGCATGTTATTCGTTGCTCCTGGTGAGGATCAGATGTTGATAGCTGCATCAGAGAGTGGGATATTGTCCTCTGTAGAGAAAGATGAGGCTGACCTTCCCTGCTTGGGCGTAGTCACTCATGCAGTGTTCAGAGAGATGCAGAGCTGCTTGCCTGTGGGCATCAGACTCGAGTGAAACCTTGTCCTGAGCGATCATGGTTGGATGATTGGATCCTTGGTTCAAAGCCACATTCCTGTGCATGAGGAGGTTCAGAAGTCATGAAAGGCACCTTTTATTGCCTGAACCCTCCGGGCGATGAAAGTTACAGTTTGAAATATGTCATTGTTGAGGACTTTGCCAGCAGTTCTCGGCAGTCCAGAAGTAGACTGAGGCAATAAATCACACCCTACCCCAGCGTGATATCTCTGCTACCAGGCCACCGCGGGCTGCCCCAAAGTCTGCTTGTTACCGAGGGCATCCCCCTTCGGCTTCTACCAGTGGTGGTAGACACTAACACTCAAGCCAGAGCTCCCTCTTCCCGTCAGGAAGACCTCTCGAGATGCCTGATCGGCTCCTGCAATAAGGGTTGGAGCGGAGGCTGGCCCCACTCAACCATTGCGGCACATTACATTGCAGTTGTCGGCAAGTCGCTAGGAAAGCACAGGTTCTTGAGAGGCAAAAGAGGTCAAATCCCCCCAGACTGCAACTCATCTCCTCCTGTGATCTCTCTGTGGTCCTTTCTGGTCTGCAGAGAGCTCCATTTGAGCCACTCGAGCCAGTTGAGCTTAATATCCTGTTCCTAAAGATAACGTTCCTGACTGCGCTCACTTCCATAAAGAGGGTTGGGGGACCTGCAGGCATTTTTGGTCAGCGAATCATGCCTTTTCACTCTTTTCACCTGATCCTGAGACCCCAGCCTGGAAACGTGCCCAATTGTGCGGAAATAATTTTTGGCCAGGCTGTCATACAAAGAAATTATGAACACATGCAAAAACAGGAGAGAACCTTTTTTTGGCCACGACTGTGCATGCAGAAGACATGTTAATACCAGGTGTAAACAGCAGTTTGTCTCACCTGACCAGATCAACCAAGACAAATGTTAACACCAGGTGTAAATATGGATTCGGAAAAACTGGGTACAATGACATATTATAATGTAGATTATAAAATAACAGTAAATACCTATATAATCATTGGATTTGCCAATGTCGTAGTCCCATACTGAGATATCAAGAGTCTTTTTAGCCAGCTCTGCATGCTTAATATCATAGCTGAATTCCTGCAAAAGAACAGTGCACATGACAAAGCAAGGGGAATCTTAGAAACACGGTAAAAAGATCAAAACAGCAGGGAAATATCAGAATTGGAACAGAACACTAACAAGGATTCACATTGCTACAATGTTGAACCAGATTATTTAAACACAACAACTGGAAAGAGATTACAAATGGAAGTAATGGTCAGCATTGCAGTTGTGTTGCAGGCTCATTTACAGCCAAATGCACATTTCAATTAGGGTCATAATATTAATTATAAACATGTATAATTATAATGTTGGTAGATTAAAATATTTAATCATGATTAATCACAATTTAGACTTAAATCGCAGATTTTGAAAATGCTGACTATAAATACTTAATTTTCTGTTAAAATACAATATGTAATTAACATTTTGCATATAAAGACAAAGAAGCATTAAAATAGGCCATTTTTTTTTCTTTTTTCTTTTTTTTCAAATCAAGTAACAAAGTTTTCCAAAGTCAGTGTTTCCAAAAACATTTTTTGTCAGTTGAAACCCTTTGACATAAAATATTAACTAATATTAACTTAAAATATTAAGTAAATATGAATTAGTAATTTTAATTCATATTTATCCTCTTTTTTTTTTGAATGAAAGAGCAATTTCAAATAGGGTCACCATGTTTAACGTGAACATGCTTAAATACTAGGGCAGTCAGTAGATTAAAATATTTAATCATGAGTATTTACACGATTTGTAATCACAATTAATAATAATTTTGCTATGAAGTGCTGAAATTTGTCTATATATACTTATTTTCCTGACAAAATGCATTTAGTTAATTCTGAAGAAAAGAAAAGAAAACTATATGTAATTAACATTTTGCACACAAAGCCTTTCATTTAAAGATAGAAAAGGATTAAAATAGCCAAAATGAAAAAAAATCATAAATACATCATGTTGACATAAAATATTTAAGTACCCCTGTGTTAGCCTGGTCTTACCAGACTCTCGTACATTTCATTTGTACAGAGAGTCTGACCACTCTCCATTGAAAAAGCGTTTACTTCCTTGAAGGTGGGTACTCTGTTGAAGTTTAAAACTAATGGATCTGCCCAGAGCCGCTCTGGATCTGCCATAACCAATCGCTAATGTTTGGTCGTGACGTATGTCATGCGCCGTTCGCCTCTGTTTCTCACATGGAAGTCCGTAAAAATAACTTTTTGCAGATTGTGCACGCCACCTCAGTGATAAAACCTAAAACTTGTGCATTCGGATTGTGATTTATTCACAGTGGAGGGGAGAGTTTTGTGATTGGGAACGCGCTGCTCACGTGGTCCGTAACATGATTGTATGGTGTAAATAAAATGTCATATGCTTGGTATGATAAGAATAAATGATGCCGTAAATAACGGCCCAATTCAAATGTTTACGTGCTTTTCTTCTTTTTTTTTTGAGCAGTGATGAAATTGCTCTTGTAAATACTTGCCAGCATTTAAAGAAATACAAGTAAACAGTGAATTTTGAAGTGATATATTCTTGAAAAGTCAGAGATGTGGATTCGGACAGCAATTAAATGACCACACGACCTTGGTGTTTTTCTAAAACAGTAAGTAATTCGGCCGGGGATTTTTACGCGGGTGGTGGGAGACAGATGGCAATAAAATCACTCACTAGCCCATGTAAATGATGACAAGATCTTCTGACCCCTCCTTCACCACTAAAGGAGCGAGCTAGAAAATCAAACCCCGTGGGGAGGAGGGCCATAACATCATGGCCACCAACGGAACTCAGCAAAGATTGTTCTTGCTCCGGCTTTAACTTCTGGATATTCGGCAGCGGTGCCACAACGGAATGAATGGCTTCGCTCGCATCTTTCTCCGCCACCATTACTGAACTACAACTCAAACTAGCGCACGACATCAACGTCATCATTCTCAGCCACTCCCTCTGTTCGCTGATTGGACCGGTACAAATTTGTTCGGAGAAAACCTAAGAATATACCGCAGTCCCAGACGGAGTACTGAAGGAAAATGAAAATTGAGCGGAAGTACGTAGAAGGCTAACCCTGTGTTGTTTTTATTTTGAAATGTTTGAATATATTGAACATTGAATTTTAGCACAAGAATGCACAGTATTTTAGACAAACGCAATCCAGAGATTTAATCCAAACTGCAAATGCGCTTGAAGACCCAAATTAGCCAGAGATTAATGATCACAATTAGAAGATCTTGGCATATGTCATAATCGCAGATGTGTAATGTCCACATTACAAGTGGACAACATACCTCATTAAACTCTGGGTTGAGTGTCTTCTTCTTGGTCTGCGTCTTGTTTTTTGCTTTCTTCCCCATATCAGGTTTCAGACATCTATTCATAGAAATATGCACATTTTCAAGAATTTGGTTTCATTTTTAATAGTCTTGAGTAAGTGTTTTGTTTTTAAAAACAAAAATCTAATTCTATGAGAAATATACAATGCTTAGTAACTGTACAGTAACTAATTATACTGTACATTATGATTTATAAATGTTAATATTGTTTAATGCCTTAACTTATATGAGTGTTTCCTAAGCATAATAAATACTGTATCATGTATATTAACATTGAGTAGAGAGAGAGAGACACTCACATTTTGACAAAGGGATCAGAGTATCCATTTGCATCCATTGCTGCTAAGTGAACACAGCGTATAACACCTACAATGAGACGACCCAGCTGGGTGTTGTACATGAGGGATATCAGGATACGTCCTCTCTCTTCCAGCTCAGTGCCATCCTTCCCAGTCTACACAGGTACAAAAATAGTAGTGTGGTTAATGATAGCACAGGAGTGTTTATTGCAAATGTACTTATTGTAGAAACACCTCATCCTATGGATGCACATGGGTGTTAATTAATTCTGCTACTGCTGATATTTGCAGTTGATACATATAAGAATGAAGTACAAAATACACAGGATCCACAAAATAATGGAATCGGTACATAAAAAGCTCCAGTGTAAAAAGCCTGGGGTTGGGTTTGTGTGTCATCTGGTCTAATCTGCAAACCTCTGTTAATGATACCCTTGAGAAAAAGAACTGCACTTAATTGTATTGAATGTGTACTTGTGGTGTACTTTAAATTTCAAAAGCATGTTTTTAAAAAGCTGTGCTTGCAGATAATATAATATTAATGACTTAAAGGCAACTTAAAAAGAGTGCATTTTCATGGCAATGTTGCCAAACATAAGTCCACTTTTAAAAAGTATTTTTTAAATTTTAAATATTTTTTAGTACTATTTTGTCATGCTCTAAAGAAGTGCACTTATTTTGATTTGTTGACTAACATACTAAGGCACATGTAAAGTACTTTATCGTAATTCTAACTCTAGAATAGTATTACATATTACATTTAAAAATTAATAGATTTTAAATGTACTAAATTGCAAATTCATAATTACAAACATATGACACAAGTTTCAATAGAAATGCCATTAAGGTGTATTTTACCACACCATAAATGCTTGTCAGTACATTCAGCAGTAACTTATTTCAAAGATAATACTAATAATTATGAAACTACAAATAAAGATGTACTTAAGCCTATCATAATTGGGTCAAAAAAGCACTCTAAATTTCAGCTAATTGCATTTAATATAATTTGACACTATAATGTATTTTTATTTAATTGCAACTAACGTGCAATTAAGTGTCCTTACTTTCAGTTTGCACTTAAGTATATTGTTATAAAGTATTTGTGTAAGTTCCTCTTTTAAAAGGATGTTAAAGTGTGCTTCTTTATATAATTAGCCTGTATAGTAATAATATAACAAAAATTATAACGCATATATTGCAGACAGGTGCCATTCTGTAAGCAAAATGTGACCTTAATCTTAATGCAAATACATTGTTAGGTGTTTTCAGTAATTAAGTATACCTCTATAAATATGAGTATAAATATTTACCTCATCCTCATAGAGGGTGATTCCTCGTGCACCACCTGCAGTTGATGTTCTTTTTGTCTATGCAAAGAGAGGCAAAACATTTTTCATTATGTATTTAAAATGAATATATATTCAGCTAATTCATCAATGGTTGTCAATAATAAGCATGTCTGTGTGGGGTATATGAGTATGAAGCATAAAAGCACTCACTTGGACAACTCTCTCTAGACACACATTAAAGTTTTTCTTCTGATTGAACTTGAGTTTTTTCAGTGCAACTCTGGTTTCTCCGATAAACTCATTGTGGCCAAACTTGTCTTCGTCACAGACAGATATTCTGCACAGACATAAGTAAAATCCTTTAAATAGTTAAAAATATATCTGTGATTACTGGATGTCCAATACATAAAAAATATATCTAATTTTTAACACAAGAATGGTTAAATTTTTAGTCTCTGATAAGCTAATTAACTGTCTGTAACTGAAACTATTAAAAAACGAAACTATAATTTTCAGCAGTTGAAATATAGTTCAAATAAAATATAAATAGTAGATGAACAATTTAAAGTTAAAAAACACCAAAAATGTTGCAGTGGCAGCTAACTAAAATAAAATAAGATTAAGCTGAAGTATTAAAAAAAAAAAAGAAAAAAAAGAAAGCTAGATCGAAATATATAAAAATGACTATTTACTATTTGAGCTAAATCTTTCCACATCATCCACTCATTTAGAAAACATGCCAATTTATTTTGAGTGTGACTAATATAAGAAAGGAAAGAACTTATGGCAAATGTACTATAGCACTGTGTGTGACTGTACAAAAGTAGACTTAAACCTGAGGGTCTTGCGCTGCATATCCTCATCTGTCAGCCCGTGGTACACCAGCGTCTCATTCCAGTTTGGGTTGCGAGTGTTGCGTAGGGTCTTGGTACGTAATTTATTTGACTGTATTGACAAAAAAGATGCTCTGTTTAAACATCAGTGCTTGACCAGAATAAGTATAACTTTTGCATAATTGAGGCCTTTTTTCATAAAGCTAGTTGGTTTTGAGTTGACAAAACTGATAAGGATCAGTGATCTCAAAACGCCACTGTACATGCAATAAAGTTACTCAGAGCATGAATGTGACGTTGTGAATTTACAAGTGAATTTATTTAGTTTAGAATTAGTATACGGACTACAAAGAACATCCACAAAGATCTTAAGAGAAAACATATAAGCTCAGCCATTTTAAAGGGGTGGTAAACCATGATTTCACTATTCTAACTTTAGCTAGCGTGTAATGTTGCTGCTTGAGCATAAACAACATCTGCAAAGTTACATCGTTCAAAGTTTAAAGCAAAGGGAGATATTTGCTTTTAAAGAAATCAATTTCTAAGGACTACAGCAAACGGCCGGTAGGCGACTACAGACATTCCTCCAGGGTTGCTGACATCACCAGCCCCAATATTTACATAAACCCCTCCTCTGAGAATAAGGGGGGCGAGGCCATTTTGTATTGCTGCGTTGTTGTGGTTAGTAGGCTGGAGTGTTGGTGCCGCAATGCCGACGAAACGCTGTTATTTTCATCCGGATTGCGGGTCTGGGGTACTTGCTTTGTTCAGCCTTCCTAGGGACGGGGGTGCGTTGCAGAGCGTTTAACATACAGCATGTTATATGCATGTGTGTATAAGACAGCTAGAGGGGAACAGGTCGCATTTGCAACAGATATATGTTGCCCATCATAAATCAAAGCACGAGACAGACAGGGGTCGGAGGAGAAGACTGGAAAATGTGTCATAATGGACAATATTCGTCTGTATTTGCAATTCATGAGCCGCGGTTCAGCTGCGCGAGACAAACACTGCCAGTGTGTAATGCACAACGGGCGCACGCGGCTCCCGCTGCACATTTCACGGAGGAAAGCTTCCACAATCTTCGCGAGTTCAATTAAGGATTCGCACAACGGCTTGTCCTGAAAGATGGATTTAAAAACAGAAGCTGTTTACGGGCCACAACCTGTCCGCATGATTTATTTTTCGTCAATGTGTTTTCCTGTAATAGTTCGTATTGTTAATTGTACGTTGTAGCAAGGAAGTAAACAGATGACAACACTGTTCTGCAAACCAGTCTGTTAAATGCTCATTCATACTTAACGTTATCCGACAAACACCTAACGTTACAAACACTAACGTTAAAATCTCAACAGCGAACTTGGCATTAGTGTAAATGATTCTTTGATTAGAGCTTTTATGTATTGTTTATCTACAGGCATGCTAAACATGGTTCTGTGTGTGATTTGGCTACTAGTAAAGCCAATGTTTAGAGTCCGTTTTTGGTTAATAGTTCTTGCAACAGATATTTGGCTATAATCATTCTAAAAATACAAAAGTTATGGTGCCATTCAGTAGCGATTAATAGATCCGCAGTCTTTACTCTTGAGGAATGAACAGGTTCTGCTCGATCATCTTCACTAAAATGTTCTGGGTCTGATTCGGGCTCAGATTGGTGTGGTTTTATTGACGCCATCGTTTCTAATACTGACCAAAGCACAGTCTACCGGTAAAGGTAAGGGGCGTGACGTTTCCGACAAACGTGTACTAGGCGGTTAGCGAATCACAACACACTGGGTCAGCTAACCAATCTGTGCCCATTGCGTATTTTTGAGGGACTGGCTTCATACAACCCGGACACCATCAGACCGTTTTTACAAGGAGGGACAGAGCAGTGTAGAATAAAGGTCAAATATATAAAAAATAATGATTTTTTTTAAAAACGAAGCATGAACACACGTTACAGTGCACCCCAAAAACACAATCAAGCCTTCGAAAGAATGTGTTTTACCACCCCTTTAAATGCTAAAAAAGGAATGACGTCATCAAGTATATACTTTACATTTTAAATGTCTGTGGAGGAGCTACATTCTGGAGATATGCATCACTTTGGCATTTGTTTTACACAAAGTAACTTATTTACAATAAATGACTCTGGGACCATTTCCGCCTGGATTTGGCGTACCCAAATTGAAAAGCTTCCCATACAGTGGTCTAAATACACAATTTGGCGTCATTTTACAGGAAACCCTTTGAAGCTCCATAATACACTGCTAAAAGTGATAAACATTTAAGTATGTTGTATGAGCTGTAATACCTTTTTGATGTTTTGGTTATAAATTCATTGTTGAATTTTTGTTTATAATTTCATTTTTGAAAATGTATATCTCAGGCTCTGTGTGCTCTAACACCCTGCAGACACTGCATACATGATACAGACAAAATATTTTTTTCCAGTATTTGCTGCCATCTAGTGTATTGCTGTCTGCAGGGTGCTAAAGCACACAGGGCCTGTATTTATAACCCCCAAATCAATTTTATTACATATTATTAAATGTTTAACACTGTTTGCAGTGTTTTATGTAACGTCAAATGGTTTTCTGTGAAATGACACCAAAATTGTGTATTTAGACCACTATATGTTGGTATGGGAAGCTTTTCAATTTGGGTAGGCCAAACCCAGGCCGGAAATCCCCAAAAATGGTCCCAGAGCTAAGGAGGTTAATTGTACAGCCGTGGCTAAAAGAAGTGTTTCGCAAAGTTTGCTGCTTCAGTATTTGTAGATAATTTTTTGGTATACTGGCAAACAACATTAAGCATTTCAAAAGTTGGAATGGCTTTTATTGGCAAAAACAGCAAAGAGTCAATACAGTGTTGACCCTTCTTCTTCATAACCTCTGCAATTCGCTCTGGGATTCTGGAGCATTGACCACAGGTTCTCTATGGGATTGAGATCCGGGGAGTTGCCTGGCCACATATCCAAAATGTCAATGTCTCTGAGCCACTTCATTATCACTCTTGCCTTGTTACATGGATCATCACCAGATACCTCCTGGATCATTGGGAGAAGGCTCCGTATGATACCATTCTTTATTCCTGGCAGAATTTTGAGAGAGCCCACTCCCTTGGATGAAAAGCAACCCCACACATGGATAGTCTGAAGATGCTTCACTGTTGGCACAACACAGGACTCATGTAAGTGTTCACCTTTTCTTCTATGGGCAGAGACAATAACTTTGCACCAGTCTTCTGCTGTCCAATCCCTGTACTTCCTGCAGAATTTCAGTCTGTTCTTGATGTTTTGGAAAGAAGTGGCTTCTTTGCTGGCCTTCTTGAATCCAGGCTGTTGTCCAAAAGTCTTGGCCTCACTGTGCGTGCAGATGGACTCAAAACCACCTGCTGCCAATACTGAGCAAGCTATGCATTGGTAGTGACACAATTCTGTAGCTGAATCCTAAGGAGGAGACAGTCCTGGTGCTTGCTGGACACTCTGGGACATCCTGAAGCCGTCTTCGCTGCTGGTTAACCTCTCTCATTGAAGTTCTTAATGATCCGGTAAATGGTTCTTTCAGGTGCAATAATCTTTGTAGCAATTTCCTTGCATGTGAGGTAATTTTGATGCAAAGCGATGATGGCTGCATGTCTTTCTTTTGAGGTAACCATTGCTAACAGAAGAACACAATGATTGGAAGCATTTCATCCTTCCTTTTATAGCCACAGTCTGCTCTTATAATCAGAATGTTAGAGTGATTTCATCTGACTACTCGTTCACACTTCCCCATGTGCTGATGGTATGATTAGTGAGATGGTGTTAGCTCATCATTTTGTGCCAAGGCCAAAAACAGTGAAATCTGGGTTAATTGAGTTGGCCAATGAAGCTTTTTGCAATTATTTAAAAATGTATCTGATTCACAAACAATGTGAATCAACACCAAAACAACCGAAGCAGCAACCTTTGCAAAACTGCCAATACTTTTGTCCATGGTTGTAAAGCCTATTTAGGTTACACTTTATTATGATAGTCCACTTAAAGGAGCCATAGAATGCATTGATACAATATTTTAAATTGTTCTCTGATATCTACATACTGTAGAGGTATGTGGCTTAGGTAAAGGCAAAAATACTCCAGATACGGTTATACATGTCCATTGGGTTTGTCCCTTGAATTAAAAAGGGCTGTTATTACCTTATTTGGAAGGGTCATGAATAATAATGTTGAGCTCTGCTCCGATTGGCTGTTTCACAGCCAGGCTCATTTCAGTACTTCACACAAGTGCAGTTCAGCAAACACAATCGCAAATAGTCGAGAGATCCATGCTTGGATTTATTACAGTTCATCACTGAGAAGGTTTGATGGCAGATTTTGTCGCACAAACAGCACAAGCGGCTCGTGAGTCGTGACAGAACACAGACCACCCGAATGACACTAAGCAGAAAATCTTAAATGTAGATTGCTGAAATGCAGCTTATTTGTTTATTATTGGTGTTTTCAGATCATACGCACGCGCGATAGAGAGAGCTTGCATGCACATGGTTGCCAGATTGCAAAGTTTAAGTAGAACACCGGATAGATGTGTTCATTGAACAGAAAAGCTCTGATAGGGGGATTTAAATTGTTGAAATCTGACAACCGCAAGCACAAACGCTTGAACGCTCCAGTCACATGTCAACTAACATTAATTTGCAACTACATGTCAAATAAGTCATTAGTGTATCAGTAGACCGTTAGATTAGGGTTAGGGTTAGTAGAAGTTAACATGTACAGTACTTATAGTCGGAAGAATGTCTGTTGGGGGAGCATCAAAATAGCAGATATTACATAGACAGTCTACTAATAACAGGCTACTTATACTCTAATGACAGATAGTTGACATGTAGTTGCAAAGATACTTAAAGTTAATAGAATTTTGAATGTGGACTATATAAATAAAGTGTTACCCTTATTTTTATTATTCTTCATATTTATATTAATTTAGATATTAAGTTTAATATTATTGTCAAAATATGATTTCTCATGATTAATTCCTTATAGGTTTGTAGACTTAACATGTAACTTGAAAATGAACACAATAATAGACCAGCAATTATTAAAAAAAATTAACAAAAACGACTGGTCAAACTACAATCAAACTTAACCGGGTAGCCACTTAAACCTGATTTGTGAGACTGGCCTCTATAGTATTAGAATGTTTTCAATATAATTTTATTAAAGGGGTGGTAAAACACATTCTTTTGAAGGCTTGATTGTGTTTGTGGGGTGCACTGTAACATGTGTTCATGCTTCGTTTAAAAAAAAATTGCCTTATTTTTCATATATTTGACCTTTATTCTACACTGCTCTGTCCCTCCTTGTAAAACGGTCTGATGCTTTCCGGGTTGTATGAAGCCAGTCCCTCAAAAATACGCGATGGGCTCAGATTGGTTAGCTGGCCCAGTGTGTTGTGATTCGCTAACCGCAGTGCACGTCGGAAACGTCACGCCCCTTACCGGAGGCTGTTCAGTATTAGAAACAACGGCGTCAATAAAACCATATGAGCTCGAATCAGACCCAGAACATTTGAGAGAAGATGATCGAGCAGAACCTGTTCAGTCCTCGAGAGTAAAGACTGCGGATCTATAGTGATCGCTACTGAATGGCACTTTAACTTTTGTATTTTTAGAATGATTATAGCCAAATATCTGTCGCAAGAACTAACCCAAAACAAACACTAAGCACTGGCTTTAACTAGTAAGTTAGCCAAATCACACACAGAACCATGTTTAGCATGCCTGTAGATAAACAATACATAAAAGCTCTAATCAAAGAATCATTTACACTAATGCCAGGTTCACTGTTGAGATTTTAACGTTAGTGTTTGTAACAATAGGTGTTCGTCGGATAACGTTAAGTATGAATGAGCATTTAACAGACTGGTTTGCAGAACAGCGTTGTCATCTGTTTACTTCCTTGCTACAACCTATTACAGGAAAACACATCGATGAAAAATAAATCAGACTTACAGGTTGTGGCCCGTAAACAGCTTCTGTTTGTAAATCCAGCTTTCAGGACAAGCCGTTGTGCATATCCTGTATTGAACTCGCGAAGTTTGTGGAAGATTGTGTTGTCCTCCGTGAAATGTGCAGCGCGCGCGTCGTGCATCCACGCACCGGCAGTGTTTTTTCACGCAGCTGACGTTGTGCAAATCTGGTATTGAAATCGCGAAGACGGTGGATGCAGGGAGCCCTGCGCGCGCCTGATTCCCCGCTGACTCAAACACACGTGCATATAACATGCTGTATGTTAAACGCTCTGCAACGCACCCCCTTCCCAAGGAAGGCTGAACAGAGCAAGTACCCCAGACCTGCAATCCGGATGAAAATAACAGCGTTTCTTCGGCATTGCGGCAAAAACACAGCCTACTAACGCTTCCCCGCGGCGATACAAAATTGCCTCGCCCCCCTTATTTCATATTCCCCGGAGGAGGGGTTTATGTAAATATTGGGCCTGGTGATGTCAGCAAAACCTGGGTGAATGTGTAGTAGTCCCTAGCGGCCGTTTGCTGTAGTCCTTAGAAACCTTTTCTTTAAAAGCAAATATCTCCCTTTGCTTTAAACTTTGAACGTTGTAACTTTGCAGATGTTGTTTATGCTCAAGCAGCAACATTACACGTTAGCTAAAGTTAGAATAGTGAAATCGTGGTTTACCACCCCTTTAATGAATACCAGACAAATTATGTAATATAAGTACTGAAATATTACTTTAATAAACAATACAGACATGATTCAAAATTATTAATATTTGAGAATGGCAGGCATCACATTAAAAAGCACACTATCTCACCTTACTTGCACCTGGTAGTAGATGAAGCTTAATATATGGATCTGCCAGTCCATTTGAATCCATTGGCTTTAAACCCTACAAAAAAATATTAAAATAGCTTAAAATCAAATACATAATCAATACAGTGCAGTATTCCTGATATAACATTTCAAATTTTGACCATGATTGTCATTCTGGCCTATAATGTTTAGACTTGCAAATACAGAAGGGAAAAAAAACAGAGAAAACCCCAGTACAAGACTAAATACAAGCACAACACTGCTCAGGCAATCAGATTCAAGGTCTGGAATTACTGTTGCATGATGATAACTACATAATCACAATAATATTACAACATAATTAGCCCACAACAATAGACACAATTTTTTTGTGCAAGACTTTGACTTTTAATATAATAATGTGAAGGCTGAAGATACCTTTGCTTTAATAATGTTGCAATGGAGGCTGCTGTTCCCTTGGTCATATAGTAAAGTGAACTCCAGTGCTCCCAGAGTTGCTGAAACAAACAAAATATATTGCATTAGGCACAAGCATTTCATTAGGTTTGAATGCATGAGTAGGAAAATCTCACAGGTCTACATTTCAATGTATGCCATAAATAATTGTGTTCCTGTTTTCCTGTTGCATTTCATTTGATTGAAATGCCCGCAAACACACACATATACACACACAAACATGTTTGTTTCACCATATTATTGGGGACATTGCATAGACCTCTACTGAATTTATATCCGGGCAATGATATATGACACAATACAATACTAGATTTAAATAAAAAACATGTTTTGGCTGATTTCTAAGCCTTTTTAACTATAACATGTCCTCTCTAGTTTGTTGTCATATTATTTCACTATATAAGTGAGGACATTTGACCCTCACAAGTATAGCCAAACCTGTACACAGACAGACACACACACACACACGTCTGGTTCACTATTTTTGTGGGGACTCTCCATAGACGTAATGTTTTTTTTAATACTGTACAAACTGTATATTCTTTCCCCTTACATTAACCCAACCCCTAAACTACCCATCACAAAAAACTTTCTGCAGTTTTACTTGTTCAAAAAAACTAATTCTGTATGATTTATACGTTTGTTTCCTCATGGGGACCTCAATTTAGGTCCCCACGGGGACACAAGTTTTCCCAAGAAACATACTTAATGTTTAATGCAACAGTGGCATCTAATGGTGTTAAGACAAGATTTGGAAAATCAGATCCAACAGAAGTATTAGTAAAAAAAAAAATCCTTTCAAGCAAAGAAATGTCAAAACAAAAAACACATTTTCTCAAGTGACTTCCACAGAATTTTATGCCAACAACACAATTTAAAATTACAGTTAGACACAGATTGACGCAATCTGCATTAGTTATAAATGTAATTATTCACCAAGTCAGTAAAAATCTGCTTACTTGCTTCATCTGAGTCATAGCTGTTGGCCTCTTCCTCATCGTCCATTGATGGAGCAGCTTGATGCTGGCTGGGTCGAGGGATGACAGCAGACTTTTGCTCCTCCCTCTCTCCAGGATGAGCTCTTTCCTGCACATTAGATGCATTGCTAATGGATTGGTAGGCTCCTCTCTCGGTCTCCTGAGCAGCTGGTAGGGATAAAATTCCTTTTAGACTCTTTCAAGCATATTACAGTTTTTCTGAATTGCTAAAACACATTTCTCAAAACCATCCCCCCCTTTCTCAAAACCTTAAACACAAAACCAAATCAAACTACATTCCGAGAGCATGACCCTACTGGCAAAATCAAACACTGCCTCACATTTTTTTTTATCTGTGCTCAAAATCAAATAATGCTTTTAGATCTTCATGCAGCCAGTCAAAATATAAACACTACAGATAATTTATCAGACACTACATCAAAAAACAGAGAACACAGCATCCAAAGCATGCAGTTACAGAAATAAACCCAGATGGCGTGTTGACACACAAACCTGTCTCCCCTCACTCGTTTCATTTCCTATGGATGAATATAGTTGGTGTTACAGGGCTTGAATTTCGGTGTGGGATTGCACACATATTGTGCATAATTTTACTCAATCCCGCAGATTTTGTGCCCACATAGCCACCTCTAAGTACTATTGAGTTGTTTTACGCTGCTTATTGCACTTAAACAGTCAAATACACACAAAATAATGACAAGATGCCAGTCTTGGCAAGTATTCACATAAACACAGTCAGTTGTTTTAAGTAGGGCTGTCGATTTAACGCATTAATTAGATTAATTTGTTACGGTAAAAAATAATGCGTTAAAATTATTAAAGCATTTAATGCACTTGCCCCGCCTCAAACCTACTTAGGTCATCTAACATTTCATACAGTTGATTGATGAAGAGTACGATGCAGCAACAACTGACTGAGCGATGAAGCCTACTGAATGCAGTTAGAATGGCCTTAAAATTCAAGATATGGGGCAAAAAGGCCTGTTTTAGTCTCAGGGCGTTTTTACACTATTTGTTGTGGTCCACAGACAACAGAGCACAATTGTTCTCACCAGTGCTATGCGCGAATACACTGCAGGCTCACTCTCGCTCGTATACAAGGTAAATCATCAACACTATCATCCCTTACATGTGTTTCATTGAACTAAATATATCGTCATCTTATAAAACGCGTGCGCAGGTTAGGCTACTTTTCTTGCGCACCCGAGTCCGTGTTGCTTTCACATTCACGTGAATCACGGCACAGTTTGGATCTTAAGTTGCACAACCGAACCACCTCCTTCATGTAGTCTCGAATTCGGTACCCCTGAACTCAGCTCCTCCGGGTCCGCATGACAGCTTTCACATTACCAATTTATCATGTGATCCGTGTCCTGTTTCAAACAAAAATGCCAGTGTACTATATACTTTAGTAGGTAGTCTGTACCATAATGATATATGCCAATATCACATACGAGTTCTGTTTATCTGTCCAGAATAGCAAAAGACATTCTGTCCAGTGCAAAAGCGATACTGATCTTACACAACAGTTTAATAAAATAAATAACTAAGTTAACATTGTGTTGTTTTAGACACAATATTGTCTGTTTTGCCAACGAAAATATAAGGACAAAGCAGAACTGTTCATCTCCGACTCCGAGCAATATACAGTGGCGTTTCGTTTCTGAATCTGCGTTTTGAACGAAGCGGGTGAACCAATGATTCAATGGATCATAAAGAGAAGGAAGAGAAACATTTACTTCACTCCTGAACAGTATAATGGATTCAGGTGTCAGGTCTTAAGTGACATAGTAAAAATTATGAAATAGTATAAAAAAAAATATATAGGGCAGTTTTTCTGTCAAAATTGTCGACAATGAATGGCTAGTAACTTTGAAAAAACACTAGCCAAGCAAAAAAGTTAATGTCAAGCCCTGCTAATAAATGTTTAAACCACACCTGTTGTGCTTTATGCATGTTTGTTGTTACCTGGCTGGAATGTGCTGGATGAGTTTGGTCTGGCAGCATGGACATTCACAGTCTTTTTCATCATCCCTGGAGTATTCTGGGGGCTTCCAGTCTCTCCATCTGCCTCTGAGTAACTTTGAGTTTGAAAGTGAGCAGGTTTTGGAGCCACGGGTGGTTTTTGGGTGGTGGGTGGATCCATTTTTGGTTCTGGAGCATATACAACAAACATACACATTCAGCCGTATACATTTAAGAAGCACTGATGCAGATAAGGCTTATTTAATAGAGTAACATTTCAAAGTCAAATCACATTTCAGGGCTCTAAATTGCAACCATTTCAGTCTCACTGAAAATTACTGTGTGCGACTGTGAAAATATATTTAGGCACACAGATGCAAGTGACCTGATCGAGGCTCATGAATAGTAGCACAATACAATCGGCTGGATTTCATGCTTTCAGAGCAAGAGAGAGTCAACAGAGCAAGCGTGGAAAATGTTGTGTGCGACAGACAACTGTCAGGGTTCTGTTATGGGTTAGGGTTATGGTTTGGTTGTTCTGCTCATTGTGTTTTTTGCCAGTGTGCTTAGTTTCTTTGTGTTTAAAGAAATTGGTCTGTTGCACTTAAATCCACCATTTATTTCATCCTCATTTCTGCAACCCGACTGAGACAACACTTCAGAGATTGACAGAGACAGTTTTTTTGTAATTATGTTAGTGAAGCAGGTTAACATGAGCTTTTGTTGTTTCTTTGCTGATAAATTAACTGAAAATATTACATTTGGATTATCAGAAACGGGATCGGAAAATAAACGAGGGCTTGGGGCAAAAATGCCACCAAAATAATAAAAATGCCAACAAAATTCGAGATATGAAGGCAAAAATGCCCCTGAATGAGTTCCTGTTTTTAATATATATAAAATAGTTAAGCAAAATCACATGAGCAAGACTGCTATTTCCCCAAATATCAGAGCAATTGTTTTATACAAGAAGTTATTATAAATTGATGTACATTTTTTTTTTTTTTGACATTTTTGTCTATGTTTTACTTTATTTCACCAATGAAAATACACTCTCTGGACACACCTTCTAATTCATGAATTCAAGCATTTCAATCAGACCCATTCTCACAGGTGTACAAAATCAAGCACCTAGCCATGCAGTCTGCATTTACAAAAAAATTGTTCTGAAGACCTCAGTGAATTTAAGCATTGTATTGTGATAGGATGCCACCTTAGCAATAAGTCAGTTTATGAAATTGTATCCCTGCTAGATATTCCACGTCATCGGTAAGTGGTATAATTGGAAAGTGGAAACGTTTAGGAACAGCAGCAACTCAGCCCCGAAGCGGAAGACCACATAAAGTTGCAAGAGCAGGGTCACTGAGTGCTGAGGCGCATGGTGTGTAAAAGTTGCCAACTCTCTGCTGATTCTATAGCTAAAGAGTTCTGAACTTCCAAATTAATATCCGCACAAAAACTGTGCAGCAGGACCTTTATTGAATGGGTTCATTCCATGGCTGAGCAGCTGCATGCAAGGCTCACGTCCCATGTACAGTGGAAAGTGTCAGATGCAGTGGTGTACAGCACGCTGCCACTGGACTCAGTTGAAACATGTTCTGTGGAGTGACGAATCTGGGTTTGGAGGATGCCAGGAGAACAATATCTGCCTGAATGCATTGTGCCAACTGTAACATTTGATGGAGGAGGGGTTGGGCTAGACCCCTTGCTTCCAGTGAAGGGAAAGCATCAGCATACCAAGGCATTTTGGACAATGCTATGCTTCCAACTTTGTGGGAACAGTTTGGGGAAGGCCCTTTTCTATTCCAGCATGACTGTGCCCAGTGCACAAAGCAAGGTCCATAAAGACATGGTTGGATGGGTTTGGTGTGGAAGATTTTGACTGGCCCACACAGGGCCCTGGAATGGAGAACTGGAATGGAGATTGCGAGCCAGGCCTTCTTGTCCAACATCAGTACCTGATCTCTCAAATGCTCTACTGGATAAATAGGCAAAAATTCACACAGAAACATTCCAAAATCTTGTGGAAAGCCTTCCCAGAAGAGTGGAAGCTATTATAGCTGTTAAAGGGAGACCAACTCCATATTAATGTCTATGTTTTTAGAATGCAATGTCATTACAGTCCCTTTTGGTGTAACGGTCAAGTGTCCCAATACTTTTGTCCATACATACAAAGTCACCGTTGCACATCACAGAGCAAAAGCAGTGTTTTTTTACTGAATGAATCAGCATTTTTTTTTAAATGAATTGAGCGAGTCAGTGATTAAGTGACTAATTCACTTGCTTTGCTCCGAATTGACTGAATCAATGACTCACTCATTAAGACAGTGACTTGCCACCTGGATAATAATTTTCCCCATAATTTCATATTTTATTTATCCAAAATATTGAATTTAAAACATAAACCTCTTAAAACAAGTTATGCAATTGTAACTGCAGTGTAAATGTATTCAAGTCACCTCTCAGCTGCAATAAAAGTCAGTGTAAATAAATCTAAAGGCCACTTCAGATGCAGATTTTGTGCCACTTCAGCAGTACAAAGATTGATTTTGTTGATACTGAAATCACAGTTTGTCCACCTCACCTGCGGCCGGTGCTTGAGATTGCATAGCAACTTTAGGTGCCGCAGGGGTCTTCTGAGGACTGGGATCTTTGGGGCTGGAAACGGCCATAGGTGAGGGTAAGAACTGCTTAGGGAGACCTTTGAAGAACCAGGCTCCGGATCGTTTCCATACCTTTAATAGAAAAATATGCAAGCAACATTTACAGAAAGTTGCACTTTAGATTACTTTCTTATGGTATTGTTATTCCCCTCACCTCTCTTTGTTCACCGCAGATCTTGCAGAGCCATACAGACCGTGGCCGAGTGTTAGTCTGCACTCCACACTTGGTGCACATGTTCTGAGGGGAATAACAGGACATAGTTTTAGAAAAACAGACTAGAAGTGACATGCAGTTTATTAAAAAACAGTATAACAAACAGTGAACAGAATAGAAGAAAAGAAATAAACTTATACACTACTAACTATTCAAAATGTGATTTAATGTTTTATAATCCTCCTGTATGTAGACAAATTGCATTAAAGTTGACATGAAACAAATGTTTTGAAAGACTTTATATTGTTACATATATTGATTGAAACGTCTTCTCGAATTAGAAAAAATGTACGACAGGACTTGATTTTGTCCATGGGAAATTGATTGGATAGTTGGATGATTGTGGTTTGCTATTGGTCGATCTCATGTGAGTGACAGGTAGTCCCGCCCTTGCATTAGTAAACATCAGAAGAGAAGAGAAGAGAAGAGAAGAGAAGAGAAGAGAAGAGAAGAGAAGAGAAGAGAAGAGAAGAGAAGAGAGAAGAGAAGAGAAGAGAAGAGAAGAGAAGAGAAGAGAGAAGAGAAGAGAAGAGAAGAGAAGAGAAGAGAAGAGAAGAGAAGAGAAGAGAAGAGAAGAGAAGAGAAGAGAAGAGAAGAGAAGAGAAGAGAAGAGAAGAGAAGAGAAGAGAAGAGAAGAGAAGAGAAGAGAAGAGAATTTGCAAATGAGGGGGGAAGTTATTTTAATTAAAGAATGAATAATTTATAATAAATACTGCAATATTCTATTTTTAAAAATGTCCATTTTGATTTTGTGGTGACTTTACAGTAACAAAAATGTTCAAGTCAATTTAATTCATTCAAATGATCTTAATATGAGGATTTATTTAGATACATTTTTGATGAATTTCATTTAGATTAGTTTCTCACCTTTTTACAGTCCTCACAAACCACTGATCTATCAGCTCCACCACCCAGCTGCTCGCCACATAAAAGGCAGCGTGACACTCCATCCCCACAAACAGCTTTTTTCATATTGTCCAGACGATTCACCAGACGTCTATCATAAATAAAACACAGTATTCGCATGTATGTATAGATAGATAGATAGATAGATAGATAGATAGATAGATAGATAGATAGATAGATAGATAGATAGATAGATAGATAGATAGATAGATAGATAGATAGATAGATAGATAGATAGATAGATAGATAGATAGATAGATAGATAGATAGATAGATAGATAGATAGATAGATAGATAGATAGATAGATAGATAGATAGATAGATAGATAGATAGATAGATAGATAGATAGATAGATAGATAGATAGATAGATAGATAGATAGATAGATAGATAGATAGATAGATAGATAGATAGATAGATAGATAGATAGATAGATAGATAGATAGATAGATAGATAGATAGATAGATAGATAGATATTGTGCAACCTCAATTTGTCTTCTTTACACTTCTCTATACACGTCAAATAGTACTTCTAATAGAAAACATTGGTAGGGACCTCCATATTTAATCTCTTCAAGTTTACACAAATTAAAGGTTAGATTTTAGTGAATGAAAGACCAACAGGCTAAACTGTAAAGACAGTTTCACATAACTGTTTCACAGCCTGTTTTAATCATATTAAAGGTGCCAAAATCATTGTAGGGTGCTGCATGTAAACTCACTTATTAAATATATATCACACTTTTGATTTTTCTCAGGCCGTCCACACATGATGAACACTAAACTGTTCAAGTTGAAAATATTCAACTGAAGGCCTTATTGAACCTTAATGTATAAGACACTACAAGGTGGCAGTGACAACCAATGCATCAATGAACTCTTTCTTACCCAATCCTCTCTTGCTCCATTGCCTCCATTTTTTCGGCCCGGGCAATTACACTGTTGATGATCTCCTTCTCTTCATCAGTCAGCTCGGCGCCAAGAGGTCCAGACTGCACATGGACACCTTTCGTGCCCATCACAGCATCTGTCATGGTGAAATCACTGGAAACTGTGACAAAAAAACAAAAAAAAACGTGATAAAGATAATGAAATAATCAAAAAGTTCTGTAAAAAAAATTAATTGGCGACTCAGCAGTTTTAATTGGGAATTGTTGACAATTTAAAGCCGTGCTATGCAACTTTTTTAATTAAATACAACAACTTTTTAGTGTAGTACATTTTAGTAAGTTTTGATCTTTACAAGCACACTTTGATGAGCCAATAATAATGATTAATAATTTATATTTCAAAGCTGTTGGGACATTTTTTGCTGGAAATTGCACAGTGCATACGGCATTCACCATGCCTCACATTTATTTTCATAGTAACATAGTAACAAACACTACAAACACAAACACTTCAGTTTAGGGCCCTCAAATATGACACATTATAGGCTATCATTCAATTTATAATAAATATTTATATAAGGCACATGGATGTATTCTAGCTAGGATGCTTCACTCTTACACAAATGAACATAGTGTCCTGCACCCACTAGTAATAAATAAAATCTGGTGTCTGAATCATTTTTGGTTTGACTGTATATGTATGTAAATGAAAGTATGGTCATTTATGTATTTACATTAGTATATTATATAATCTTAACTCAAACTCCTCTAATATGCGTGCTTCAAGTTTCATCTGTGTGATGACATTGCAGGGTCTTTTGAATGAACACATTTTGTCAAGTGAAGAGAACTTCGCCAAATTTCCCCTGCGCAGTGAGTAGGGAGCAGTGAACACTGCGTACGGACCCTGTGAATCAGAATGCAGCTCAGGTTTTGCAAAGACTCGTCCAACACGACCAATAGAGGGCACTACAACAAAGTCGAATGCGTTTTGGGCTGTAACTTAAGGCCTAATTTATGTAACATACAATATGTAACATGATAGATAGATAGATAGATAGATAGATAGATAGATAGATAGATAGATAGATAGATAGATAGATAGATAGATAGATAGATAGATAGATAGATAGATAGATAGATAGATAGATAGATAGATAGATAGATAGATAGATAGATAGATAGATAGATAGATAGATAGATAGATAGATAGATAGATAGATAGATAGATAGATAGATAGATAGATGTGTGTGTGTGTGTGTGTGTGTGTGTGTGTGTGTGTGTGTGTGTGTGTGTGTGTGTGTGTGTGTGTGTGTGTGTGTGTGTGTGTGTGTGTGTGTGTGTGTGTGTGTGTGTGTGTGTGTGTGTGTGTGTGTGTGTGTGTGTGTGTGTGTGTGTGTGTGTGTGTGTGTGTGTGTGTGTGTGTGTGTGTGTGTGTGTGTTTTGGTCCTCATTGCTGTACCTGACTTTCAATGATATTTTAAATTCTATTCATTTTGCACATTGTTGTGTTTTTGTTTATATATATTTGGTTGCATTAAATAAAGATTTATATATTGGGTATAGGTGACATGAAATTCTATTTTATATTACATTAATCAGGAATAATCACATGTGCTTTTAACAATCAATTTGTCATTTTTTTAAATGCTAAAAGCTGCCAGAAAACATTTAAATAATAGTCACCAGTCATTTATTTACATTTTAACCTTAAAAAACGTAATGTTGAACAAAAAAGTTTAGGATTAAAAGAAGTATTTTTGTAACGGATGCTGAAAAATGTCATCGTGTTTACATGTCGCTAATAAGCCCAGTCCAGACTTTTCACATTTTCATTGTAAAAGAAAAAAAAGTCATTTAATTTTGACAAAATATAATATGACTATAGGAGAAATTAATCCTTGATTTATTACTCAGAGGGCTATATGAATAAGAAAACATGGGGTAATCTGCCTAATATAGTTATTATACATAATAACAGTGTTATTATATAGTATGTAGATTAATAAATCTAAACTTAGATCTCATTAAAACTCAACAAACAGTTTTTGTTCTTTAAAAAAAATCTTCAATTATAACACTATATTACACCTCTTATAATTTTATTTTATTATTATTATATTGCAATGAATCAATCAATCAATCAATCAAATCTGTCTACACATTTTAATAGCCTACTCTTTCTTCACATAGCCTACTCGGTCTTTCCACATCACTGCTCTATGCATCTTATAAATCATTTAACATGCTATTTCCTGATTATATTCCTGGAAATGTACAACATAAAGGTTATTTTGAGAATACGTGAGTACATTACTAAAGACCACTCACATGTATAATTAATAGCAGTCAGATTATGGGCATCTGATCAAACTACAGCACTATTATTAAAATATTTTTGCATAGTCATTTGACTGCAAGAATCCACGCCTTCATCAATGTCCTTCTGTGCACACTGAGTTTTACTGTAAGGAAAATACTTGAATTATCATTCTGAAACATAAAGCAGATTGATTCAGAGGCAATCATTTTAACCCTCCACCCGCAAACGAGCAGAATGACAAAATATATGCGATAAGTGTAACTAGGTCATATCTGCAAAAATCATCCAGAAAACACTTATTTTGAGACCCCTGAAAGCAAGTGACTGGTCATAGCCTACTCCCACTGTAGGGGGGAAAAACATGCTGGTAAAGTGAAGCAGCCTATTAATTTATTTCTCTAAAATGCACGAAGCAAGATTGACTGCTGCCTTGCTGCGCAATAAGAGTCGAACCGCCCGCCGATCATGTCTTTATTATCATTAGAGCGGCTTCGCGTGAAAGCACCTGCATCTCACAACGTAAAACACAAGCAAAACCGCATCGATGACACACCTTACGCTTATATTCTGCCAGAAAAAAGCATGTAGGTTTTGACAGTCATACAGGATAAGAATCCATCGATAGAAAGCTCGTTCCTCACATAAATTCATATTTTTACAGAAAACCATTGTTCAGCCGTCATGTCGATATAATTTCATATAGCCCTTACGGATGACTGTGGGCAGAATAAATTTGTCCAGACCGGCGGTAATAGCTCAATTACCATCTCATCCGTGTAAAATGAAAAGATAGCCTACCATTGCATTTTTTTTCATTCATGATTTTTCTGTATTAAATAAATCGCCAAAAAGTCATCAGGATTTATGTGAGACCCAAATGCACAGAACTCTTCGTGTTTTGTCGATTAGGAAATGCTGTCATTGCTTCATGCGTTTTGTTAATAAACATATCTGAAATAGAGCTAAGTGAGAAAATGTAATTTCGAAAATTTCTTGATATCCTTACCTGATAACAACCGCCCACTCTTGAAGGAAGTCGACTGCAAACAATGCGGACTATAGTGAGGTCAGTATTGAGCGGAATCAGCGGCTGCGCATAGAGAAGAGAGCGGGTCTAAACAGAGGCATTGTGCACATCAAAATCAAATACTCTTTTCCTGATTTTCTTTTTAGCAGACGCCTCTCAAGGTTTCCCATGTAACCCTCTTTACTTATTTCACGCCCGTGATACCTTGCGGTGGAAACCCCAGTACTGCCAAGTGTTAAGAAGAGAAAGATATGCTCCCAGCTAACCAAAAATATGCCCTACGAACGTTTCGTTAACGTTCCCATTAAGTTAAGAAGACATTATTTCTGAATGTTCTCTGAACGTTTTTTTTTCCTTCTTCTTGGTAATGCGAACGTTAGGGCGTAGGGGAGAGCGGGGCACAACATAACGCTTTTTTTACTTTCTCAGTTTGTGTAAATCCACTTGGTTCAGAGTATTTCTTTTCCCCCCACATTAATTGCACAAGTGTCTCGTACAATTATGTGGTTTTGTTTGTATACTTTTTTCTTGATTTACCCTGAAAGAATGGAAGTGAAATGTGACAACATGCCCCATAGGTGGGGTGCATTGTAACGAGGGGCACATTGTAACATGACCAAATGACAGCTTAAAAAGTGACCTGATATAATAAAATAAAAAAATCTAAGACAAGCTAAAATATTTTGTAAATAAAATACAATTATTAACTTTTCAAATAAAATAATGGCATATTTACTAGTTGCCATATCAACATTATTTAGGAAAACATTGTGTCTAAATTTTAACATCTTTGGAAGAGATCACTGAACATTTATTTAACCGTAGCAAAAGTACATTTCTTAAGTAGCCTACATTTTTCATCTGTTTTTTGTGTTTATTTAAAATAAGATAAAGCTGATATTATTTTAATCTTATCTGTCAGTTAACAGTTTATATAGTTCTTTAATGCTGATCTAACCAGCAGAAGACACAAGTAGGGTTTAAATCACAGTTGTGCAGGTGGGGCATGTTGTCACACTGCTACATTGAGCCCCTATTATTATATTCTATACTTTTATGAATTTCTCAAGAAACCATGAGAAAAAGGTGAATAAAGACTATGATTGAATGCTGTATAACTGGGTTTTGAGGTGTGTTTGTTGTCAAACTCAAAAATTAGTTTATGTGTAATGATTAAAAAACTAAAAGTTTCGTCATCCTGGCATGTGTGGAAAGCGTTAAACCGTGTTACAACTAACCCCGCGTTAGGTTGTGCCCTGCTCTCCCCATTCCAATTTTGCAAACATTATGGGAGTGTTTCTTTTGAATGTTCTCTGAGGGTAACACTTTAGTAGCCTACTGGGGAACACATATTCACTATTAACTGCGACTTTTGCCTCAATAAACTCCTAATTTACTGCTTAATAGTTAGCTGGGTAGTTTTTGTAGCGTTTAAGTTTAGATATTGGGTAGGATTAAGTGATGTAGAATAAGGTCATACAGAATAAGGCATTAATATGTGCTTTATACATATAAACAGCCAATGTATATGCATGCTAATAAGCAACTTGATAATAGTGAGAATTGGACACTAAAATAAAGAGTCACCAAAAATAGTAGCTAACATTTAAAAAAGGCTAGATGAATGTTCAACTAAAATGTTTTAGAGTGATAACGTTTTGAGAAATGTATTAAAGACCAGATAACTTTGAACAAATGTTCTATTAATATTACTGGAATAGAACCTTGCCAGAGCTTTAGGGTGGTTCTGGAGAACGTCCCCTGTTAGCTGGGGTTTCGCTTCAGAAGGCCTTTATTAACCCCCCGGGGCCATGTGGATTACTTTAATGAAGGATAGATGCACTTTTATGGACTTCACAACAGAAACAGCCATTCACTGCCATCATTAAGCTTGGAAGAGCCAGGACATTTTTAAATATAACTCAGATTGTATTCGTCTGAAAGAAGAATAAAAAGGGTGTCAAAATTGTACCTTTAGGGGTACAACAGCTTGTCGCTGGGGCAGTACCCTTAAAAGGACATATTTTTACCACAAAAAGGTTCATAGTAGTACCTTATTTATACTCTAAGGTACTAACATGCACATTTTAGGAGTAAAAAAGTTACACACATAAAAAAAAGGTTCTATATGGCACCAAAAATGGTTCTTGGCTCGTAATCATAGGGGAACCTTTTTAAGTGCTATATAGCACCAATTTTGGTGCTTCAGTGGTTCTTCAGCGGTTCTACACCGGTTCTTTGACTAAGGTGCTATATAGCACCTCTGAAGAACCGCTGAAGAACCACTGAAGAACCACTGAAGCACCAAAATTGGTGCTATATAGCACTTAAAAAGGTTCCCCTATGATTACGAGCCAAGAACCATTTTTGGTGCCATATAGAACCTTTTTTCTTTTAAGGGTACTGCCCCAGCGACAAGCTGTTGTACCCCTAAAGGTACAATTTTGACACCCTTTTTCTCTGTGACTTGAGGGTTAGTAAATCATGGGCTAATTTTCATTTTTGGGTGAATTAACCCTTTAAAACATGATACAATAAAAATTAACAATAAAAAAAAATCTACAATAAAAAATTTGCAAAATTCTGCAAGTCTGCCGAGTTGACAGCCAAAAGAGCAGACTGAGTCACTTCTCTCAGCATCTTGCACAATGATGGGGAGAATCTTCAGGCAGATCTTTTGAGTATAGCTTGAAGGCCTGTGGGGAAAAAGCTGTTCTCAGTATTTTCGTCCTTGGATGGATGCTTCTGAGAGCTCCATGTAAAACTAGGAATGGATGTTGTCCTTTACAATGCTTTTTTATTTATTTATTGCACTGGAGAAGATCAACATCATAGACAGTGGCATTTTTAGTTTAAGTGTGCTATAAATGAAATGAAAAGCATGACTTGACCAACATTCTTACACCAGTGAAAGAGTGTGTATGATCAGAAATGAGACCTCAAAAGTTTGTCCTTGACGGAAATTGGCATGAACATCAAATGTAGATGTTTGCTTAAGTCTCCTGCTTCTCAGAATTTTATCCTAAGAAAAATGTGAAAACCACTCTCACATTTGTCTCCTAAAGTTTAAGAGATCTCAACGCCTTTTGTTATAAGCTAAAGACTCTGATGCTCCCACATTTTTTTTCTTAAAGAATTTTCAAAAATGAAAATTCTGTCATCATTTACTCACCTTCATGTCGTTCGAAACCTATATGACTTTCTGGTGTGGAACATAAAAGATGATATTCTGAAAAATGTTGGTAACCAAAAGGTTTCGGTTCCAATTGACTACCATTGTATTTTCTGTCAATACAATGAAAGTCAATGGGACCCAAAACTGTTTGGTTATCAACTTATCTTCTTTTACAGTTTTTCTCCATTGGTTTGGCTCCATTGGTCTTGAAACAGAAATTACATTCTCAAAACAACATGGACAAATCTCCAAACCACTTGGCAATTGTTCACAACAGAATAGCTTTTCTCATTAATTTCATAAAATTGCAAATGTCTTAGTACATGTCTCAATGTCTCAGTACATCTTTGCAAATTATTAAGTACAGGTAGCCTACATTTAGCACAATTTCCAAGTGAATAGATCTTGTTGATCTATATTGATTGTTTGATTCTCAGTCTAATGGTTGTTCGTTTCAAAACGTATCAGCGTCATTTCATTGTATAAGTCATCACAAGCACAATAGTCTGTTCAATTGTCAAAATTAGTCAAGAACATAATACCATGAATACCATATATGAATCCCTTGGAAAATTTGATAAATGTATTACAGCAATTGACAGTCAGGTGAAACTAGAACTTGACTAATGAAGGAGGACTTTCACACATCTCAGATGACCAATCAAACGGTATGTTTAGTTACCTGACAGGTGCTGTCCATGACTGTGAATGCTGCCAAACATATATGTAAAGAGCTTGACCATGCAGGACCAGTACAATTTCTGAACATGGAGGCACCTGGCCAAGTATATGAACAAGGGCAACTGCCTGCTTGAGGAAGAGGAAGAGTGAGGATGAGAGGGGGAGCCTGTGGAGGAAGAGGGGAAGAGAGGGGAAGGGGGGATGAGAGGGGTAGAGAGGGGAAGAGAGGGGAAGGGAGGATGA
Organism: Gobio gobio; assembly: GCF_949357685.1. Lineage (NCBI taxonomy): Eukaryota > Metazoa > Chordata > Actinopteri > Cypriniformes > Gobionidae > Gobio > Gobio gobio. The sequence continues at coordinate 16,484,620 of NC_137098.1, forward strand.
GAAGGGTAGAGAGGGGAAGAGAGGGGAAGGGGAAGAGGTAGACCTGGAGTAGGATGTGGCCAAAGAAGACTGGGACCAAATTTATCAGATGCAATTCTACTGATTTCTCATGGGTTGACATTGAGAGAGGCTGGACAGAGACTTCAGCCCAACCTCAGCAGAAATAAAAAAAAAAACCTTTGAAAATGCATGAATGAATCGAATGATTTTACAAATGTGGAGAGAAATAAATATTTTAATCAATATGCAGTACTGGTCTTGTGTGTACTGTTTGGTCAATATATTCATATACTTTACTCTAACAATATCTCTGAAAAAAATAAAAACCCAGATTATATCATTAGAAAAGTAGAATTTTTTACAATATTACAAGTGTTTACAGTAAGATTGAGAATAGCAGCGTGTGGATGGCCAGGAGGGTGAGGACGGTAATTTTCATAGTTTTTTTGTTTGTGTGTTATATTACAGTAAATTATGCTGTATACATTTTCTTTTTACTCTGATTTATGGAAGTTACTTTATGTGTGTGAATAATAATGGTTACAATTTCCTTGGCAGTATGAGTGCAATGTGTGATGTCAAACCTTGGAGGCTACTCTTACCCTAAAATCCTATTTCTTTTTTTCAGTTTTATACACAATTGTATTCTGTTAGCTAGACAAAAATGAAGAACTGGGCTAAGACTGAAAGGTGGACATGAGGGATATTTCAATGGTCCTCTGCCATGGTGACAAACATCTAAACATTTTGACTTGCAGTACTTACACAATGCCAAAGGGACGAAGCATTTTGGGGGCACTGACTGTTTAAATGAGAAGGAAATTTAGTTTTGACACGAGTGAACTGTTTTGAGAGGGGTATGAGCGTTTGCAGGTGAACCATGGTGTGTTGCCGAACCATCCACGTTATTTTGGCAAAAGCACCAAGAGTGTTGAGAATGTGCGGTCTGTTTCAAGAAATGAGCCAAAGCAATTGAGAAGGATCTTTGCCATTTTCGTGCCATTTTACTATTTATATGGGAAAGGAATTTAGTTCTGAAGCATGAGTGAACAGTTTTGGGAGAGATGTTAGCTTTTGCAAGTGAGCTATAGTGTTGTGCTGAACTGTAAGACTGTTTTGCCAAATGATCTTTCAATTTTGAGAATGTAATTTCTGTTTCAAGAAATGAGCCAAACCAATGGAGAAAAACGTCTCGGTTACGTATGTAACCCTCGTTCCCTGAGGAGGGAACGGAGACGTACGTTAGTGACTAACGAATGGGGGTTTCGCTTAGAAGCCAATCATCTTCGAGTATTCAACAGCGCCCAATGGCAGTGCCAATGCCATGGGCATGCGGAATTTGCATGCGTAACTCCGCCCCACCTCGTGGGTAAATAAGGAAGTACGCTGGCAACATCGCATTATGTTACTGCTGCAGGAGCCAAGACTGAACTCCGCGTTCCAGGCAGCACAGCTGACGTGGCAAAGGAAACGTACGTCTCCGTTCCCTCCTCAGGGAACGAGGGTTACATACGTAACCGAGACGTTCCCTTTCGTTCAGTCACTACGACGTACGTTAGTGACTAACGAATGGGGGTTCCAATACAACAACGCCACTCAGCTGTCATCCAGTGCCCTGCGTAAGTGTGAGTACCCTGTCGTAAGACTAGTACGGACGAAGGACTCCCACTTATCACAGGATTACCAAGGTACACTGGGAAGCATATCCCAGTGAGGGAATGCCAAGATGCCTACCCGTAGGGAGGACTTAAGAACACACATATGACCCGCTAAGGGCTGCATATGGAAGATCTCTAGGGTACCAGCCGAAGGTGGATTTTTAACCCTAGGGGTGGCAGGGACTTGCCAAGGGAAAGACACCTGCTCGCTGAGGAGGCTTACGGTGGAAATACTCGTGTGGGGGTCGCCGGAGGGGAACCATGCACACGGAGCACCTGGCCGGACATGAGGGTCTGGGCTCGAAAGGGCAGACTGAACTGATGTCGGCGTGAGCAGTGCTGGAGGAGCTCGGGGCTCTCGGGGAGCTCACCTGAGGGAAAATATCGCACGTATCCAGTCCTTGGAGTGGAATGGCGAGCAAGCGAAGACACCTGAGCCTGGCCCATACCGGCCACCCGTAGGGGCGAGTACATAGTCGGACACTGGCTCCACTCTGAGATTGTAGAATCTGGCGAATGTGTTGGGTGTCGCCCAGCCTGCAGCTCTGCAGATGTCTGTTAGCGAGGCGCCATGCGCTAGAGCCCAAGAGGAGGCCACACTCCGGGTGGAGTGTGCCCTCACACCAAGGGGACATGGTCGACCTTGCTGCTGGTAAGCCAAAACAATGGTGTCCACTATCCAGTGAGACAACCTCTGCTTTGAGAGAGCACTTCCCTTCCGCTCTCCACCATAACAGACAAAGAGCTGGTCTGAGGTCCTGAAACATCGCGTACTGTCTACATAGGCGCGGAGAGCGCGTACTGGACAGAGCAATGCCAAGGCTGGGTCTGCCTCCTCCAAAGGCAGCGCTTGCAGGTTCACCACCTGATCTCGGAACGGAGTGGTGGGAACCTTGGGCACATATCCGGGCCGGGGTCTCAGGATCACGTGAGAGTTAGCCGGCCCGAACTCAAGGCACGCTTCGTCAACCGAAAATGCTTGCAGGTCCCCGACCCTCTTAAGCGAGGCCAATGCGGTCAGCAGAGCCGTCTTCATAGACAAGAACTTAATCTCAGCCGACCGCAAAGGCTCAAAGGGAGGCCTCTGCAGAGCACTTAAGACTACTGAGAGGTCCCAAGAGGGAACGAGAGGAAAGCGAGGAGGATTCAGTCTCCTCGCCCCCCTCAGGAACCTGATGATCAGGTCATGCTGCTTACTTACCTTTTTGTCTCCCAGGAGATCGTGGTAGGCAGATATTGCGGCCACATACACTTTAAGGGTGGAAGGAGACAGCCTTCGCTCCACCCCCTCCTGGAGAAACGATAGCACGGACCCGATCTGGCATTTCCAGGGGTCTTCTAGGCGGGAAGAACACCATGTGACGAAGAGGTTCCACTTCAACGCATAGAGACGTCGCGTAGACATAGCTCTAGCGGAAGTGATGGTAGCGACCACCGCAGGTGGAAGACTACTCAAACCTGCCGCGTCCCGTCCAGAAGCCACACGTGGAGCTTCCAGAACGCTGGACGCGGGTGCCAAAAGGTGCCCCGTCTCTGAGTGAGGAGGCTCAGAGGAATAGGCCAGGGAGGGGCTGTCGCAAGGAGGATAAGTTCTGAGAACCAGGCCTGGCCGTGCCAATACGGGGCGACCAACATGACCTGCTCCTTGTCCTCCCTGATCTTGCACAGTACCCGTGCAAGGAGGCTCACTGGGGGAAACGCATGCTTGCGTAGCCCTGGCGGCCAGCTGTGCACCAGTGCATCCGTGCCAAGGGTGCCCTTGGTCAGGGAATAATACAGGGAGCAATGGGAAGAGTCCTGGGAGGCAACAGATCTACCTGTGCGTCGCCGAACCGTTCCCATATCAGCTGGACCGTCTGGGGGTGGAGTCTCCACTCTCCGGGGAGAGGCTGAATCCGTGAGAGCTCGTAGGCTGCACGGTTCAGGTCTCCTGGGATGTGGACAGCACGAAGGGACCTCAGGCGCTTCTGACTCCACAAAACGAGATGGCGGGCGAGTTGAGACATACGGCGGGAGCGTAGACCGCCCTGGTGGTTGATGTACGCTACTACGGCCGTGTTGTCTGTCCTGACTAGTACATGTTGACCCCTCAGCAACGCTCGGAAGCGGTGCAGGGCGAACCGTACTGCCAGCAACTCGAGGCAATTGACATGCAGAAGGCGCTGGGGTCCTATCCAGAAGCCCGCGGCTGCTTGTCCATTGCACATGGCACCCCAGCCCGTGGATGATGCATCTGTTGATACAACAAGATGCCTGGAAACTCGTTCTAAGGACACTCCGGTCCGTAGAAAACTGAGGTTCGACCACGGGGTGAGAGTCTGTAAGCAGGCCCGAGTCACTTGTACCCGGAGCGTGCCAGACCGCCATGCCCATCTCGGGACTCGATCGCGTAGCCCGTGCTGAAGCGGTCTCATATGAAGCAATCCGAGCGGCGTCACCGCGGCTGCAGATGCCATACGCCCCAGGAGCCTCTGAATAGTTTCAGTGGAACCGCACTCTTGCCCTTGATTTGACGAAGGGAAGTCAGCAGAGACTGCGCACGCTCGCTCGAAAGCTGCGCGCACATGGCGACCGAGTCGATATCCATACCGAGAAAAGAGATCCTCTGCGCGGGGCAAAGTTTGCTCTTCTCCCAGTTGACCCGAAGGCCCAGACGGGCTAGGTGATGGAGCACCAAATCTCTGTGTCCGCAAACCTGCTCTCGAGAGTGACCCAGTATGAGCCAGTCGTCGAGGTAGATCAGGATGCGAACCCCGTGCTGCCGAAGGGGCGCAAGGGCTGCCTCGGCAATCTTCGTAAAGACACGAGGGGACAGAGATAGCCCGAATGGTAGAACTGCGTACTGATATGCCCGCCCCTCGAAAGCAAACCGTAGGAACGGTCTGTGTCGAGGTAGAATGGAGACATGGAAGTAGGCGTCCTTCAGGTCGATCGCTGCCAACCAATCGTCTGGACGAACGCATTCGAAAAGGCGTTTCGCTGTCAACATCTTGAACGGAAACCGGTGAAGGTAACGGTTCAAGACGCGCAGGTCCAGGATCGGTCAAAGCCCACCGGTCTTTAGGGGTACAATGAAGTACAGGCTGTAAACCCGGAATTCATCTCGGCTGGAGGGACAGGTTCGATCGCACCCTTCGCCAGTAGGGTGGCAACCTCCGCTCGCATGACGGGGGCATTGGCCCCGATCATAGTGGAACGTACTCCCCGGAAGCAGGGAGGAACCTGCGCGAACTGAATCGCGTAGCCGCAGCTGACTGTCTTCGCGACCCAGTGGGACAGCCCTGGAATCTGAAGCCAGGCTCCCAGGAACTGCACCAGCGGGGTCAATCGGACTACAGGTGTACCCGGTGTGGGGCAGCGATGCAGCGTTACCGACCCGGACAAGGGAGGCTGTTGGGCGTCCCGGTGTGGGGGTGCGGTTAACGGCTGCGTCCTGACAGAGGAGACCAGGGAAGGACGCGCGTTCCACTGGGGTCTGCTCTGCCAGGAGGCTGGCGACAGAGAGGGATGCGAGTGGCGGGACCCGTGGGTGGCGCGCACTGTCATCACCGGTCTCTGGGTCCTCAGAGACAGGGACATGAGTTCTTCCCAAGCGCTGCTAGCCCGGGGGCCAGCAGCGGAAGGATTTTTCCCCCGGCCCTCCACCGGGGGAAGGAGAGGTCCTGCTACCATCCCCTGGGAAGAACTGGAACCCATCTCTGAGTTGTCCACCTCCAGCCTGGCGTTTAACCAGGCTGGGGAGCGGACTGGGCGTCATCCTCAACCACCTCCACGGCGCGGCCCGGGTGAAGGCTGCTGCTGGGGCCGGGCGGGAGGAGGGAGGGCGCCCTCGGCTGCGAGCGGACTGAGGCGACTGAGCCGGCGGCTGGTGCAGCAGCTGGCCGCCGGGGCAGTACGTGTTACAGCCTCAGTCTGCTCTGGGGCGGCCGAGAACCGTTGGGCGCAGTTCTCAGCCGCGCCGCCGAAGAGGCCAGCCTGGGATATGGGTGAGTTGAGGAGGCGGGCCCGCTCAACGTCCTCCACATCACCAGGTAAGGCCAGGTGTTCTCCCGGACCACAGCTGTGGACATCTCCCGACCCAGGGAGCGTGTGGCCACCTTCACCGCCCGGGGGCGGGATCAGTTGCGGCACGCAGCTCAATGAAGAGCCCTGGGTCGGCTCCACCCTTGTGCATGTGCAAAGGGGCGGCGGCCTGCCCGTAGCTCTGCAGGACCACGCCACCGAAGTAGACGAGCCCACAGGCTTTGGGAGGGTGCTTAGGACAGCCACACCACGCCACGTCAAGCCCTCTGTGGACACCGTAGTGCGCAACAGAGAGTTCAACAGTGGGGGTGAGGGGGCCCCAGTGTACCCTAGGCCGCGGCCCCATCAAGGGCAGAGAAGGTGGAGGAGGCCACCAAACGATCGCGGGAAGCACGGGGACTTCCGGGACCGCGTGATCTCCTCATGCACCTCGGGAGCGAAAGGTATTGGGGGCGGGGCCCAACAGCTGTCGGGTGCCGTCCCCAAAAACCAATCGCGCAACCACGAGCACTCGCGACTGGGCGGAGTTCCACACCAGCGCGAGACTCGCGGCTGCCCAAGATAACATGGCTGTCAACTTTAGGTCGTATCAGGCAGCGCTGACACACCCGGAGGCGGAGCACAACTCCTAATCGTCATCCCCAAAGGACTCCAGCCCACCTTGGGATGCGGCGATCGACATCTCACTGCTATCTGGAGCGTGAACGAAACGAACGAGGCATCATAGATGGGGCCGCTGTTTCAGTCCAACACTCGCGGGTTTAAGCAATGTGCGAGAGGGGGCGTGGCCCGAGGAATGATCGTCGGGGTTCTTAATACCACGGCACCGCACTCAGGTCACCCTGGCCACCAGCCAAAGTACCACCTCTCTCGGAGACGGTAGATTGGGGTGTGGCAGAGGGGACTCTCTCTCCTCACGGAGATCACTGAGTCTCGACCGCAACATCGCGATGGTCACGTTCCCGCAGTGGGAACATGACGCATCCACAAACACTGCCCGAACGTGCTGAAGCCCAAACACATCGAGCAGTGAATGTGCCCATAGACAGCAACGGAGATCGATCGCACCCGGAAATGCACGGGCGAACCGTCTTGAAAAAGACGTGCCACGCGCAAGCTCTTTTTGTGAGAGGAAAGCTCTGCAGAGTGCCGAAGCGCCCAGGGAAACACACACACAGCTGTTGCAGATCACTGCACAGATCAGCAGGCAGGCAGCATGAGATCGCTGGAATGCGCTGTAACACCAACACCCTGGAGAACCGCTGGTCTCGAAGACTGAAGAGAAGACTTCAGAATTCAGGCTTGTAGGAGTGAAGAGATCCTCTTGGCTCCAAAGCAGAAACATAATGCGATGTTGCCAGCGTACTTCCTTATATACCCACGAGGTGGGGCGGAGTTACGCATGCAAATTCCGCATGCCCATGGCATTGGCACTGCCATTGGGTGCTGTTGAATACTCGAAGATGATTGGCTTCTAAGCGAAACCCCCATTCGTTAGTCACTAACGTACGTCGTAGTGACTGAACGAAAGGGAACTGTAAGTTCCACAGAAGAAAGAAAGTCATACAGGACATGAAGGTGAGTATATGATGCCAGAATGTTAATTTTTCTTCACTATCCCTTTAAGTATCATAAGGATTTCAACTTTACAAACATCAAGACAAATGTCTCAAGAACACAAACATCTCTTAATACTACCATATAATATTGATAAATAATACAATTATTCAAGGATTGAGTCATAAGTATCATCAGCAAAGAATCCTGGATGACTGAATAAAACTTCTAAAAGTCGCTATGAATAAGGGCACTGACTTCTTGCAAGAACAAATGATGTTCCCTATATGCACATAAACTGTGCAGCTCTATTCTCTTGAAAATGAACAATTAAACGTAATTCGGACAGTATTTCCTCCTCATTTCATTCTTAATATAAACTTAAACTTTGAATTTCATGATCAGTGTTTTTTACTGTACATTTCACATTATCTCATTTTCATTCATCCACTACATTTCATTCACACACATTCCATACATTGTCCTATTTGAAATTGCTCGTTCAGCATACAGTGATTATTTGTTAATGATTTAACAGAGGAAAACATGACTATTTATTTAAATAAAGAAAAAAAGGTTATGCTACTGGCACTGGTACACTAACATTTGTTAAATGAGAAAGTATTCTCATACACTTATTTAATCTCTTTGTAGTGTGTATAGAAAATGTGCTGTATATACAATCCAGAACTGCTTTATAGATAAAATGAACTAATTTAATAATTGATGATCTTTACAACAGAACTGAATCAACACTAAACTGACTTCAGCTGCTGCTGAACAATGACACTATTTTCTTTCAGAGCTGCTGTACAGCCAAAATGAACTCTGTTTGCATCATTGGATCCTTTATCTATTACTGTGAAGCTTGTCTGGTCTCGTGACTTGACTTGACAATACAGGGCTGGATTTCCCGAAACTAGTGCACTCTAAAAAATGCTGTGTTAAAAATAACCCAAGTTGGGTTGAAAATGGACTAACCCAGCAATTGGGTTTTTTAACCCAGCGATTGGGTTGTTTTAACCCAGCAATTGGGTTGTTTTAAGCAAACATTTAACCCAACCGCTGGGTTAAAACAAACCAGTTGCTTGGTTAGTCCATTTTCAACCCAACTTGGGTTATTTTTAACACATAATTTTTTAGAGTGTGGCCACCACTGTTCTTTACATCTATAAAGAATGGCCTTCTTCCTGCGTCTATAGGCCTACGAACATAATTCTGCTAATTGAAGTGTTTTCTTGCAAAGAATACAATTGTCATTACATTGATGGCTGTTAGCTTTTTAATTATATTATCCAAAGGTAGGCTACTACATCAGCTGGCAAACCATTATGGAGTCTATTTAAAGGGAATGATTGTAGAGGGGAGTTTGGTCAAACTATGGCAGCAATACAGCGAATAGTTGTGCTAAATCAAAGACAGTGCCGTCCGTGGAGCCATTTCTATGTGCACTTCATCCGTGAAAACTTTAGTCCCCTGGCTACCATGTCAGAAGCTGCAATTAAAAAAATAAATTCAAATTCAGCAGCTTTTAGATCTTGTTGGTCCGACTTTGTCAAGAGAAACTTGACGTAGCGCCCCGAAATTCAGCTGCTGACGCTCTCCTCTTTCTTTCTTTTTTCTCGGCTATGCTGTTGATTATAAGTTTTGCGTGTTGCGCCTTGATTGAGTAGGTCATCCAATAACAGAAATTAGTGATTTACACCAATAATGTAATGCGGGCAATTAACCCTGCTTGTGGAGTAAATGAAGACTATGGCAAAATATATTATGATATATATATATCGCCATTCTGCCAGTTAGTGTAGTGGGTTGATACATGATACGTTTGGGTATAAGAGGTTGCAGGTTCGCACAATCATTTCAAAATTATATTAAATATCCACGGTTTTGGATTTAGTTCGCAATTTGGATTACATTTATAAGATCTCAAGAGTCCTGATAAATGCAATTTTAACTATTTCTGAGGTGCTTCTATTCTAAAGAACACCGCTTTCTCACATAACCCAATTAAACAGCCCCTGATACACTCTTAAAAATAAAGGTTCTTTATTGGCATCTACAGTTTCATGAAGAACCATTAACATTCATGGAACCTTCCCATTGCACAAAAAGGGTTTTTATAGTTGATTCGTTAGATTATTTAAGTGCTTTTCACACCAACAAAAAATTTTTTTTAGGAGCTCTTCACTCAAAGATTCCTTTGGGACCCTAAAAGGGTTCTTCTATGGCATCACTGCAAAAGCCTCCTTTTGGAACCTTTATTTTTAAGAGTGTAGAGTGAATAATCTATTTTTTAGCAATTGATAAACTAATTCAGCACCGCCGCCACGGACAGCACCTGCTAACGTCGCACTTAGGAAGGTATACCTTAAGCAACCTCCTAAGATCTAGTTCGGGGAACACGCCTAGAAATGGGATACCTTTAGTTAAGTTATACCTTTAGAGTCTTCGTAGTGCGCTAAGAGACAACGTTATCAGGAAATGCAGCCCAGGACATTGAAGATAAATGTAACCCTTGATATTCAGATATGCATAATGAAATTTAAAGAATAGTTTCAGTATTTACAGTATTTCTGTAATTTTGTTATGTTACAGCCTTATTCTAAAATTGATTAAATTATTATTTTTTTCCCTCAATTATACAAACAATACCCCATAATGACAACGTAAAAGTAGTTTGTTTGAAATTTTTGCAAATTTATTAAAAAATAAAAATCATTCTTCTTTGCAAGACCTCTCAAGCTCCATCAGGTTGGATGGGGAGTGTCGGTGCACAGCCATTTTCAGATCTCTCCAGAGATGTTCAATCGGGGTCAAGTCTGGGCTCAAGCTGGGCCACTCATGGACATTCACAGAGTTGTCCCGTAGCCACTCCTTTGTTATCTTGTGTGCTTATGGTGGTTGTCCTTTTGGAAGATGAACCTTCGCCCCAGTCTGAGGTCCAGAGCGCTCTGGAGCAGGTTTTCATCAAGGATGTCTCTGTACATTGCTCCATTGATATTTCCCTTGATCCTGACTACTCTCCCAGTTCCTGTCGCTGAAAAACATCCCCACAGCATGATGCTGCCACCACCATGCTTCACTGTAGGGATGGTATTGGCCAGGTGATGAGCAGGGCCTGGTTTCCTCCAGACATGACGTCTGCCATTCAGGCCAAAGAGTTCAATTTTTGTTTCATCAGACCAGAGAATTTTGTTTCTCATTGTCTTAGAGTCCTTCAGGTGCCTTTTGGCAAACTCCATGAGGGCTGTCATGTGCCGTCTGGCCACCCTACCATACAGACCTGATTGGAGGAGTGCTGCTGAGATGGTTGTTCTTCTGGAAGGTTCTCCTCTCTCCACAGAGAAACACTGGAGCTCTGTCAGAGTGACCATCGGGTTCTTGGTCACCTCCCTGACTAAGGCCCTCTCCTGATCGCTCAGTTTGGCCGGGCGGCCAGCTCAAGGAAGGGTCCAGGCAGTGGCGCCTCCAGAAATTTTTCATAGGGGTGGCCAGATGGGGCCACTTAAAATCTTGGGGTGGCACACCAAAACTAGAAACCATAATTTCAGAATTGTATTCTACTGGTGTAGTAAACCGGCCTGTAGAAAACTATCAGAAAGACTTAAGGAAACTCCTACTGATATACTTTGGTTTATTGTGTTATATTTAATGTTACTAATTATATAATGTGCATAGACTAATAACAGTACAGTTAACATTTTGAGTTGCACAACAATTCTGTTTTATTTTGCAATTATATTTGGCATAAGGTGTACATTTATTGCAAACAAAACAGTTACTGGGGAAAAGCAGATACTGGCAGATACAAATAAAAGCATCCTCCTCCTCATCCTCACTATTAGGCCTACTAAGCCTCTCTTGCTCCCCTGCCATCTCTTTCGCTCCTCCTTCTGTACTTTTCTTCTTAAAATAAGAAGAGATGTCTGTGGACTTTCTCTTCATTGTCTGAAAATTGACATAACATGCACCAGCTAACGATGTTAGCTAGGTAACGTTAACTCTTGTCAAAACGTGTCAAAGACACATCAAAAAGCTGCTGTAACAGTATACTGTAACCATTTGGCACTTAAAAAGCACGTCACGACACATAATTCCCCGTCTTCTTTTACTAAAGAATATTTTTTTGACTTATTTACGGTAGTCTTCTTCGTCTTCTTACTTCTTTTGAAATTGTTGACTGACGGGCACGCGCTGACCTGTACTGTTGCTGTCTGAGCGCGCAACAGCGGCATCGGGGGAGGGGCGGGGCGGGCTGTGTGTGATCCATAGGGTGTGATCGAAGGTCTAGAGCGGCTTGCCTGCCTGGCTGTGCATTAGGGATGAAATGCATGACTGACGCTACTAAAATTTATACTGGCCATGGGGTGGCCAGTGGGGTGGCCAGGAGTCGGCCAGGGGTGGCCACGGCCACCCCTGGCCACCCCCTGGTGGCGCCACTGGGTCCAGGTGGTTCCAAACTTCTTCCATTTACGGATGATGGAGGCCACTGTGCTCATTGGGACCTTCAATGCTGCAGAATTTTTTCTGTGCCCTTCCTCAGATCTGTGCCTCAATACAATCCTGTCTCGGAGATCTACAGACACTTCCTCAGACTTCATGGTTTGGTTTGTGCTCTGACATGCACTGTTAAAGGGTTAGTTCACCCAAAAATGAAAATTCTGTCATTAATTACTCACCCTTATGTCGTTCGAGACCCGTAAGACCTCCGTTCATATTCGGAACACAAATGAAGATATTTTTGTTGAAAGCTGATGGCTGAGAAAGGCTTCAGTTAGGCCTCCATTGGCATTCAGTACACTTATACTCCCAAGACCGATAAAAGGCACTTAAAATGTCGTTACAAAGTCCATCTCACCACAGTGACTCTACAATAATCTTACGATGCGACGACAATAGTTTTTGTGCGCAAAAAACAATCTAAATAACACCTTTATCCAGCTTGTTATTGCCTTCCGCGTGTGCCTCCACACGAATATGACGTAGCGCCGGGGCTCGGGATTCCATGAAATGCACACTCTAACCCCATTTTGAGCACTACGCCGAGACCTAAAGCACGATCAATGTAGAATCCAACAGCTGAGATACGCGCGTCTTCCTCTGATTGTAAACAAATCACTTCTGGGTCATCTGTCCGAACGCCGGATCTGCGTCATATTCTCGCGCATGCGTCGTGGAGGCACACACGGAAGGCAGTAACAAGTTGGAAAAAGGTGTTATTTTGATTTTTTTTTGCGCACAAAAACTATTGTCGTCGCATCGTAAGATTATTGTAGAGTCACTGTGGTGAGATGGACTTTGTAACGATGTTTTAAGTGCCTTTTATCCGTCTTGGGAGTATAAGTGTACTGAATGCCAATGGAGGCCTATATGAAGCCTTTCTCAGCCATCAGCTTTCAACAAAAATATCTTCATTTGTGTTCCGAATATGAACGGAGGTCTTACGGGTCTCGAACGACGTGAGGGTGAGTAATTAATGACAGAATTTTCATTTTTGGGTGAACTAACCCTTTAACTGTGGGACCTAGCTTATATAGACAGGTGTGTGCCTTTCCAAATCATGTCCAAACAACTGAATTTACCCCAGGTGGACTCCAATCAAGCTGTAGAAACATCTCAAGGATGATCAGTGGAAACAGGATGAACCTGAGCTCAATTTTGAGTGTCATGGCAAATGCTGTGAATACTTATGTACGTGATTTTTTTCGTTTTTTATTTTTATTAAATTTGCAAATATTTCAAACAAACTTCTTTCACTTTGTCATTATGGGGTATTGTTTGTAGAATTGAGTTGAAAAAAATAATTTAATCAATTTTGGAATAAGGCTGTAACATAACAAAATGTGGAAAAAGTGATGAAATACTTCATGAAGCGTTGTGAATACTTTCCAGATGCACTCTACGTATAAGAGAATGACCACTTAGTATTTACAAACTAATCTCTGTCAGAGCCATAGTCTTGTGTGTCTTTCTTCAGTTGAAAATAAATTATGTTTTTTGTGGAAAACATTCAAGGATTTTTCTCCACATAATGGACTTTGATGGCAACCAATGGTTGAAGGTCCAAATCAATGCAGTTTCAAAGGGCTTGGGGCTTTAGAAGCTGAGGAATAGGGTCTTATCTAGCGAAAGATGGATTATTTTCAAAAAAAAAGAAACATTTATATACTTTTTATATACCTTTCCGACGTGATTACGTAATCTGTGGCGTGCCGCAGGCAGAGCAGCGCAAGATGAGCAATTTAGGTTCAAAAGTATATACATGTTTAGTTATTTTTGAAAATTACAGATTGTTTGGCTAGATAAGACCCTATTCCTCAGCTGGGATCGTGCAGAGCCTCTGAAGCCCTTGCAAGCCCTTTGAAACTGCATTGATATGGACCTTCAACCGGTTGTTGGTTGCCATCGAAATTGGAGAAAAATCCTGGAATGTTTTCTTCAAAAACAATTATTTTTCAAAATTTATTTTCGACTGAAGAAAGAAAGACATGAACATCTTGGATGAGATGGGGGTGAGTAAAATATCAGGAAATTTTCATCTTGAAGTGAACTAATCCTTTAAATAAACATTACATAAAAAACAGACCAAATACAAGAGAGACCGTCTTCAGCCAGATGGAAGTGGATAAATATTCTGAATGTTCCGATCCAATCTGACTTCTGACCTGCTGTCTGAATCACTCTTCGTTTGTTGGCCAGAGGAGAACTGGCCCCTGACTGAGCCTGATTTCTCCCAAGGTTTTTTTTCTCCATTCTGTCACCTGATGGAGTTTTGGTTCCTTGCCACTGTCACCTTTGGCTTTTGGCTTGCTTAGTTGGGGACACTTAATATTAATGTAGTAAACAGTGCTCCCAGGTTTTAAGTCAGAACGCCGGCTCATTATTGGCCGACGCTGTTCACGTGAGCACCACTACACATGTGTGTGATGCAGATGCAGGAGCTAGCCAATAGTGAGCCGGCGTTCTGATGTAGAATCAAGCGCTGCACTGTGTTTACTACGTGGACAGTGTAGGAAAATGATGTGAAAGAGAAGAGATTGTTGAATAAAGTTGTTGTTTTTTGTGTACAAAAAGTATTTTCATCAACTTTATAGCAGTGATGTTTCTGTGTTTGTTTTAATTTTAGTTAAGTTTTAGTAATTTTGTTTTGTATTTGCCATTTTTATTAGTTTCTTTTTAATATATATATATATATATATATATATATATATATATATATATATATATATATATATATATATATATATATATATATATGTGCGTGTGGTGTGCATGTGTGTGTGTGTGTGTGTATATATATATATATATATATATATATATATATATATATATATATATAGTTAAAGTTTATTTAAATACTGCAATATTACATTTAAAACTGAACTGTCCATTTTGATTACATGGTGAAGTTATTGTAGACAGAACAAGTTTTAATCAAAAAATCAGATTTCTGCAGCGCAATGTAACAGCCAATATGCCTCAATAAAATGTAGGAATATTGCACTTGTTCTGTCGCTTGGATTCAACTCGGCCATTGGACAGCAAATCCTCGGTAAACGAAGTGTGGAAGATTTCGAGTCATGTGACTCGTGTCATTTCAGCTCCACATTAGTTACAAGTTTTAACATGTTGATAACCCAAATTTTAGTTCGACATCTGTGAACACCGGTATAAATTCATTTTCATTTGACAGATCATTCACAGAGCAAATTCCTTCTTCATGCGGCGTCCTTGGACTGAATCAGATGGTGATTATCTGCGTTTATCAGATTTGCATTTTGCATTTTTTTCCTGGTATCAACATCAATTAAACCGGTGGATAAAGTCGGTAGCCTATTTCAGTTCGACTGTTTCTAGCCCTAAACAACGCGTAGAGCTATAGGCTAAATCTTTGCAATAATGTCGTTACATCTGCAAGATGCACGCATTGGAAGTCCATTTCTTGCTATTAAGCTTTTAGTACTGGTTTGCTGTTGCAGTGCTGTAACATTACAGACACGTTCACCATTTTGCCTCCTCGTCAAATCTGAAGACGGGAGTTACCAGGTTAGTTTTCTCACACACTCACTGGACGCTTCAGCATCTCCGCTCTTTTACTGGAGCAAGTGGACATCAGAGAAACGCGTTGAAGATTGTTTCATGAGTAGCGACGGGACGCTGGTTACGCGTTATTTGTCACTCTGCCGTGAAGAGCGCGCTTATGACAATGCCGAAAAATCACCTTTCCGCTTCAACTTAAGTGCGCTATTGGAAGATGCCAGTCTGTGTGAAACGAAGTCATATTTCAATTTCACTTTGCATAAAGAAGACGTAAACCAAGGCCAGCAGATGGATTCAAGAAGAAAGAGTCGCTATAAACGCGCATGGGTTTTCCCGGGAACACTTTGGTGTGGACGAGGCACAAGCGCCAATAACTATGAACAATTGGGTAGGTCTGCATCCATAAGTTGCTATTGTCTTCACCCTAATAAAGGTTAGCCTACTTATTGGCATTGATGGTTCCATTGAGAAAACGTCCATAACCTTTCCATATCCCAAAAGGTTCGTTATAGTGAATTATTAAAATATTATTCACACTAAGAAACTAAGAAAAAAAAGGTTCTTTTAAGAATGTTATACTTTAAGAGTGTTAATCAGTAATGTTTGTGTATTCTATTTAGAAGATGCACGTATATGAACCAGCATATTAGATCTCTCAAACTTTGATAGGCGGTAGCCACATTCTGCCTACAACAAATCACAGTTAATAGCAAATACAAAGAGTTCTGTTGTTACAACCTACCCCACTACTGGGTTGAGTTGTAACACTAGCTGGGGATAGATGTAACAATGACAGGTAATTTGCTGAATAGGATCCATACTATCCAATTCATTTATTGAAGAACAAAGAATAATAATCAGACAAAAACATTGTATTTATTTTAGGACTTTAAATTTAGAACCAAAACAATTGCTGTGCGTGTTTGAGTGTGTGCACTGTATTCCTGTCACATAAGGGTTCAGTAACTAGCTTGCCATCTATTTTTATGTGAATTTTGAAATATCACATAAAAAATGCAGAAATACCAATATACGCATAAATTACGTATGAGCTCAATTGAGGCAGATGATTTTTATTCGAAAAAAAGACATGCACATAAACGGAAACACATTTACCAAATAAATCTCTTGATGCGCAACAAAAAACTCACGTGACTTTGCCTCAACTGAGGACAGGATTGATAACTGGTTGTAACATTTTTAATGAACTGTCCCAATCCCAAGCAGCCATAAAATGTGTTTAACATGTGGATTTGAAGTTAGCATTACATTATACTAGAGAAATTGATACTTTACTTGTAGATGTAAATAAACAATGATAAAACATGTTACTTTCTTTCCTTAAAATCATAATTTGGTCATAAAATCTACAATGTTGCTCACAGTCACACACCACTTCTCCTGTGAGCTCAAAAAGGAGATGGGAGTGTATGATATTTATGACATCACCAGTGTACTGTACGAGGGTCTGTGGCTCTACCATTAATGTTGCAGTCTCATGCAAAAAATAATGAAACTCTTTTAAAATATTAAAAACATTATTTTTTTACAGATATCAACTTTATCGGCGTGGGAAAAAAGCAAGAACGATTAGAAAGAAACTACAAATATCAGGCTCTATTTTCTTTATTTGCTACGTATTAAGTGGTTTTCCTGAGAGCGATAAATCAAAGTGCAGTTTTCCTGGCAGGGTCATGGGTGGGTGTGGCGGACTAACTGTGAATGTATGGCATGTTCTCGAAAAGATGTGGGAGGTCCCGGCAACATAACCTGGTTATTACAGTTAATACTAGCTATGCCGTGTGTCAGTAAATCAATATAATTTCAGAGGGTGCCATAGAGTTATACATGACAGTTAAGAACGGAAGAGTTTACTGTGCAACAAATAACTAAAAACAGAAGTGCACCCTGCACATTACACTTTAGTGAAATGTGACAAGATGTATTACATTACAGATACAATTACAGATTTGTTATTTGATTATATATTGACTACATTTTGTTCTCTTATCTAGGTATGTTTGTGCATGCAGACAGATGCTGCCGAGAACATGATCACTGTGAGCATATCATACGCTCCTTCTCTGTGAACTTTGGTGTCTTCAATCCCACCCTCTTCACGGTCTCCCACTGTGACTGTGACCACAGGTGAGCACATAAGCTCTGGGGTCTTTCACATTCCACAGATGAGAGGCATTTTCAGGTCCTCAGGGGAGACTCTTTAGAGTCATAACTCATCCTTTCTGTCTCATCTTTCACCTCATGTATGCTATCCTTATATAACTTGTATGATATCTGACACTGAGTGTTTTAATAGATAAAGAATATATTTCTGACCACATTTCAGCTGTACAGCATGTCATTTATGTAGAAAGGCCTTTCTTTTGATGTGTAAAACTTTAAATCTTTTTGAGGCATGACAACTTCTAACCAACTACATAGCATAAATAAACATTTTAAGGTAAATACTCAAAATTTCAACATAATTGAGTGGTGACATGGGAACCAAATAATTTAATGCAGTTTAATTTAATAACAGCTTGCATAGCACATGCTTAAAGGGATAGTCCTTGGTGTGTATGACATTGTTCTTCCAGACGAATACTTTCGGAGTTATATTAAAATGTGTCCTGGCTCTTCCAAGCTTTATAATGGCAGTGAATGGAGGACGAAATATTGAAAACCAAAAAAGTGTATCCATGCATTATAAAAGTAATCCATATGGCTGCAGGGGGTTAATAAAGGCCTTCTGAAGCAAATCGATGGTGTTTTTGCAAGAAAAATATCCATATTTAACACGCTATAAAGTAAAACATCTAGCTTCCGGCAGACCGCCTTCCATATTCAACTTACGAAAAAAGCGTAACTGGCACGACGATGATGTTGGACGTAGCGTAGCGTTTTGAACTGCGAGAGGCGTTACACTTTCTTCATAAGTTGAATACGAATACTGTCTGGTGGAAGCCAGATATTTTACTTTATAACGTGTTAAATATGGACATTTTTCTTACAAAAACCCATTGATTCACTTCAGAAGGCCTTTATTAACCCCCCGGAGCTATGTGGATTACTTTTATAATGGATGGATGGACTTTTTTGGTCTTCAAATTTTGGGCAGCCATTCACTGCCACTATAAAGCTTGGCAGAGCCAGGGCATTTTTTAATATAACCGATTGTATTCGTCAAAAAGAAGAATGTCATATACACCTAGGACCATAAATACGGATCAAATTTATGCACTGAAAGTTGCTTTAAATAAAAGTAAAATCCTAAATGCATAAATGTAAATACACAGAGCATGTTTTTAATGAAAGGGTTAGCTGACACTGAGATGCAAAAGAGAGATTTTTGACACTATCATGCAAATCATATTTATTTCTGTCATGTATCTTACTGTCTCTGTTAGATTTAAGCAATGCCTTCTCAATGGGAATGACACCATCTCCAACATGGTGGGCTACAGTTTTTTCAACGTCCTAAAACTCCGCTGCTTTGAGCTGATTCAAAGGAAGCAATGCACACAGTACAACTGGTTTGGAATGTGAGTGCAAGGAATGAAATTATGCATTCCAGAAATTATGCTTAATGCTCCTGTTTATTATTATCCATTCTGCATTTTTGCTTGAACTGTAATTGTATATAATTATATAATTCACACAGCTGAGATTCACATATTTTGTAATTTTTGTGCTGTCTACATTGACATAACCAAATTACTCACATAGAATAATTTGCATGGCATCATTATAGCATGTTCATAGTCAGAGATATACTTATATTTGTTTGGACATTATGATTTTACAATCTAGGATGTGTTTCTCTGTAATAACATTGTGTCAGAGGTGGGAGAAAGTTGCCCACATTGAAGTCATAAGCAAATAAGTAGTTAAGTCATGTCTCAAGTTGCAGTGCACAAAATAAAACAAGACAAGTCAAGGCTATGGCTCACCTCAAGCGAGTCATGTTGAGTCCTGCGAAGAAAGTCACTCTCAAAGTACCATGCAGAGGTTACTTTTCCAAAGCACCTATGAACTCCTTGAATAATATAGCTCTGAGAAAAAATGACTGATGCTTTATTTGAAAAATACTTCTATTAAACAATTTTAGAGCAATTTGCCACGTTTAATGTGTGAAAGCAGCTATTTTGTCTATTATGCCTGCACTAATCGACTGCACTGCTTGAAACCCTGGTTGAAAATCCTGTTCTTGTTTCCTCAGCCATTTTCCATTTACTAACTTGTTAATTGTAATTTTTTTTGAAGTCAATCACTTTTTACAAAAATGTTGACAGCAGTATGTTAAGTTTTGTCTATTGGCCTCTAGCCCAGAGAAACATTATGCTGGTGTAACTGATTTATGAATCTCTCTCTCTGCAGGTGCACAATGGTTCAGCTCGCACATGTGGCGTTATTGAAAGATTCAACACCGTACAATTCCACCAATCTAAGTAATGAGAAAAGTGCCACAATTGACCTTTCATGCAATGAAGTGCCAATCAAATTGTCACATAGTGGCAAAAAAAGAACCTCTAAATCTAAACGAGTTAGACTGACAAAGGACCAAAAAAACTGCGCTCCAGTGGACTATACAAAAGAAGAAACATTTCAGCTAAGTCAAAAATTGGTGAACCCATTTGAAAAACGGAGGAAAACAAATGGACATGGAAAAGGAAGAAAAACTATGCAGCCAAACTCTTTGTTGACATTTACACTCTCTCCCCAAAGGAAGGCATTCAAAGAGAAGCAAATGATAACTCAAAAGTTCAAAATGGAAACTATTCTTCAAAGCATCCACAGGACATCAAAAGCAAGTGTCACTCACACACCTTCAACCTCATCTGAAACGAAATTACTTTTGGTTCAAAAGACAATGGTCACTCAGTCCAAACAAATATCAGCAACTAAATCAGGAGCAAGGAAACTTAAAAAAAAGAGAAAAAGAGGTAAAAACAAAACCCAGAAAAAAAAGAAAAGAGACGGAAGGAAAAACAAATTCAAACCCAAAAACAATGATGCTCAATCATCAGAAATGCAAGGATTCTTATCTTTTAAAAGATAAGAGATCTTCAAACAAAAGCATTAGATTAAATGATGTGTGACATGAGAAGGGCTTTTCACACTGAGATTAACCCTGGGTTGTATAGCGCCTCAGTTAAAGCTGCTCGTGAACCGATTATCTCTTCCTTGTAGTTCATTGATAAGCACGAAATAAACATGAATGAACACTAAAAGAAATGTTATTTCAACCGCGGAAAGACGCCATTACACCGTTTTTCCAAGTTCGAGTCCACCAACGTTAATCTACTAACTCTCCTGACTGCTTTGTCTGACAAAACGGCAGATTCGGCGATGTGATTGGTCAGATCGCCTGTCAACCAAACTTGCGGCGAAGGGTGAATTTCGTGCCTCCTGTTCGCAGTCTTTAGACAGTCATGGAAATCAAAGATATGTAAAGATGCCAGATTTGACTGCTCCAGAAACATTGATGCGTCTGCCATCTTGAAAAGAAAAAATCACTTGCACTAATAAATCAATGAATTTTCATTAAAAATGTCACAGCATTGTGCAGCCTATAACTGCAAAAACCGCTAAGCTACAATTAAAAAAATGCTGGGTTAAAAACAACCCAAGTTGGGTTGAAAATGGACTAACCCAGCAGTTGGGTTGTTTTAAGCAAACTTTAACCACTGGGTTAAAATGACCCATTCACTGGGTTTAAACAACCCAATCGCTGGGTTAAACCAACCCATTCACTGGGTTAGTCCATTTTCAACCCAACTTGAGTTGTTTTTAACTCAGCATTTTTTAGAGTGTATAAGTTCCATATGAAATGGGATAACCTTTCAGGGGTTAGAATGTGCTGATTTGTATTTTTATGTATAACTCAATATGCAATATCCATCTACAGAATTATCAATGATAAATAAAATTCTGTGAAAATCATCTGCTAATATTGCAGATATAGATATTCATACATGTGAATAACTAGGTTGCAGATGCACAGTTAACTTGCTTTTGAGCAGTCACAGACCGGTTTGACCATTCCAATATGGTGGACTTATGGCTTAAGTTTAGCACACCATAGAAACAGGGTTTAAGAATGTGCAGTGTGAAACGGCAGTTTATGAATACCCAGGGCTAATTGTTAACCCTGGGTAAATTATTAGCGATGTGAAACGATAACGTCTTAGGGTTACGTATGTAACCCAGTTCCCTGAGATGTGAACGAGATGTTGCGTCATTGCGTTGGCGCTATGTAAAGGTCTTCAGCGTGTGCCGGTGTCTGAATTACGTGTACACACGCACCATTACCATTGGCCATGGACAAAGTCAGGTGATGCTACATAGTACGTGACTACATCTATAAAATGGTGCCTGAACATTGCGTCACCAGATTAATTTGTCTGAAGAAGCCGAAAGTACTTGAGATCCTGGGGTTGAATTCACATCCACATTGTAAAATCTAATGAATGTGTGCAGAGGACCAGCCTGCCGCAGCACAGATATCTTGCAAAGGCGTGCCTTTTGCCAATGCCTTTGTGGCAGCCACACTCTGAGTAGAATGGGCTCTGACACCTAGAGGAGAAGCGATACTGCGCATCTCGTAGGTGAGAGAAACCGCATCTGAAACCCAATGTCAAATAGTCTGTTTTTTAGTGCCGGAATCTCTGTTGGACCCCCTAAAACAGATAAAGAGTTGATCGGTTTTAGGCCACTGATCTGAGCTATGGACATAAATCCTAAGATTCTTGGACTGGACATAATCTAGTCTCCTGCTCCAAAGAGTCAAACGGTGGAGGGGAGAAGGCTTGAAGAACAACTGGATAAAATGATGATGAAGGCACCCTCTTAAGAGAAGTTATAGCTATTATCAGAGCTAACTTAAGAGTCCTTCTCTGAGGCTGACTCCAAAGGTTCAAAGTGAGCATCTGACAACCCTTCTAATACAATAGAGAGATCCAATGAAATGCGGTCTGCAAATAGGCCTGAGCCATCTGGCACTGTGCAGAAAGCGGGACACCAGGACATGGTGCCCCATTATTTTGAATGTGACAAGCCAAAATAGTGGCCACATACATCTTCAGCAGGGGTTAGTCCTGCTGAGAGATGCTCTTGCAGAAACTCCAGTACTGAACCAACTGAGCTGGATTAAAATGACACTGTTCACACCATAATGAAAAGTGATGCCATTTAGTAAAGTCTCCTAGTAGAGGGAGCCCTAACATTAACCCCTACAGGTCTGCACAGTTTTGGGGGCCATTTAGAAGTTTTGACATGCTCTGACTTTTGTGCTTTTTTCAGTTGCTTATAAGCATATTAATGGCAAAAGTGTCATTACACTGTATTCAGCACAAACTATGCTACCAAAATATGTAAGCACCATATATGTACATGCTTGTATTTTTGAGAGAATACGTTTATGTGTGGTTTTTGAAAGAAAAAAAAAAAACTAAAATTTAAGACCCTGAAATAAGGCCACAAAACACAAAATAGATATGTGTCCACAAGACTTTTGACTAACGGATGTTGTTGCCTAGAGTTTTTGCTTCAAACTGATGTGAGAATCATTGTGCCTACTCATTCACATAAAACAATGTATTGATTTAAATGTTGTAAGACACTTTTCTTTACAAAGCCCATATGCGAAGAGGCGTGAACGATCATGAATAATGCTGTGATTTACACCTGAGAGAACAAAAGAACCACATAATGAGCCGCATAAAGAATGAGCCTTTAAGTCAGGTATGTGACTGAAAGGGGAACTCTTTAAAAAACAGCCTGGTCTCATTGCGAAAATGTACCTCTGGCAACGTTTTTGCAAACCCCAAAATACGTACCAATATGTACATATCACTGCAGTTTCAAAGTGATATGTCCACTGGGTGCCGCCAAAAGCGTCATTTTTTTCCCGGAACAGATGAGCGTCAATCTGACGTTTTGTGACATTGTTTTTTTAACGTACACCTACACTAAACCGATAGTGTTAACAAAAGCAAATGTGACAAAAATACAATAGTAACCATGTCTTGTTAGCAGCCTGGTCTCATTGCGAAAATGTACCTCTGGCAACGTTTTTGCAAACCCCAAAATACGTACCAATATGTACATATCACTGCAGTTTCAATGTACAAAATAAATAAATTTTTTGTAGTTTATTTATAATATAGTTATATATAACCATATAAAATGAGAGCCAAAGGCACATTACAAAGGCCTATAATAATTTAAATTGTCAAAAGATTTGACATTATTATTTCTAATGTTTTTGAAAGAAGTATCATGCTAAAAAAAACTGTAATATTGTAACACTCAACACAATTCAGTATTTAGTAAATTACAAATAACTGAATAATTGGCAATGATGAATGTTATAAGTAAAATATTTGGGGTTTAAAACAACATAATGCATTGTAACTTTGATTTCAAAGAATATATGGTGAATTCAGGTTGATTTCAATGGGAAAAAATTTATGAATCATTTGATTTTGTAAACTATACGATACACACAATACTCAAATATCATGTCTGTGAGGCAAGTAGCCTATACGCTGAGTTTCGGTTCATTTATGAGACACGCTCCAGTTCATGTGCAATGTATGATCGTGCCGGCACCTGTCATGATTATATTGTCTGCTATATTTGCTTCTCATTTATTAAATCCAGGCAATTGGCTGATGAAACATTGAATAAAATGAAGATACAATTCATACAAAATGAAATTCACTTTAAAGAAAGGTTTTTTTTACAAAACAAAACTTAATGAAGTGGTCAAAATCATGTCTGACCCACTCCATGTCTCCCCACATTTTGCTCATCTTATGATGTGTCCTATCTTACTCATGCTGTTCACTTTTCATAATCAAAATTAAATTAAAAAATAACATTAGGTTATAATATATAAACATAAATATGAAACAAAATACATTTTAATGGCTACAACAAGTATTGTACACAAAACGTTTGACTGGTAGGCTACTGTATTTATAGCATCTGAGCAGAAATTTGTGAACAAAAGATTTATTGATGTGACACAAGGCTATTTTACAGTAAACAGTAAATCTGTTTACTGTAATCTGCCAAAGAAATCTTGTCTAAACAGTCTTACTTCTAAGACATTTTATGTAGCCTATTTTTTATGTTATAGAGCCTATAAATGTTAATCTGCAGTTTAATACGTCACACAGACACATGCAGGATTCATATTTAAACAGTCTTTTTGCGGTTTAATATTCACAGACACTAACAGAATAAACTTACCTCACAATCCTCGGCTTGATCCGTTGGTCCTTGAAATTAAACAGCTTCTGAGGTAAATTATTCCAGGATTATTATAATTATTCCTCACCGTGTCTCAAAACAATTTAAAGTACATGCACTAAACTTGATGTGTTTATTCGAGTTGATGTGGGCGGGGATACTCGCATGGATCGCGTCAGTATTTTACTTTCAAAGAACACATCCTCCGTGGGCTTGACATACCCCATCCTGATGGACCCTTGCCAGAACTTCTGGGAAGAGAGTGTACAAACTCAGCCATGGCCACATCTATACACCATGGCATCCAGCCCCAAGATGAGCTGAAGGATTGAGGGCAATCAGAGGGGACAGTGGGTAGACTCCTTGGAGTGAAACAGATCAACTTCCACCCGGCAATTCCTCTTCCATACCAAACCCAATGGTATTACGTTGAAGGCTTCAGCCATTAGACCCAACAGTGCCTGGCATTGATGGACAGAAATCTCCTAGCCTCAAGCTGCCCACCATGGCGAGAATAGACCCTATCTGAGCGGAAGACATCTGTGCCTACATCATAGTCGAGTCCCAAATTATGCAGAGAAATGTGGCCCTCTGTCTCGGAGACAACACGCTTTTCTTGTGGTTTAGACAGAGCCAATATTATCCAGTCATCGATGTAATTGAGTACATGAATTCACAACAAAGTCAGAGCTGCATCCATGCACTTCGTGAAGGTGAGAGGAGACAAGGCTAGGCCAAAGGAAAGTACCATATATTGGTAAACTTTGCCCCTGAAAGCAAACCTCATGAAATACCTGTGCATTCCTGGCAATAGCTCTATATGAAAGTATGCTTCAAGTCTATTATGAAGGACATGGGTGGGGGAGCCTGAAACTTGGTGCCCTGAAACAGCTTGCTGGCAGGAGACAACCAAACTGACTGGGAGATATATGTGAGTGGAGAGTGACAGGGTTGGCAGAACAGTTCCAGGAAAACGTAGAGAGAGAGAGAGGAGGCATGGTCTTGTTTCACCAATCTCCCCCGAAAGGGGCTCGCTTTAATGGCCATAGCATCAGGACTTCTTTTTAGCCCCCTGTGCAGCAATGACAGTCCTGAGATCTGCTCTTGCCCCGGACGGCTGGGACTGTGTGTGGCACCCGGGCTTCAGTCTTTGCCAGGGGGACACAAGCCACCATACTGGCCTTATATTCCTCCCTCCTAGAGCTTGGGATGTGAGGACGAGGCCGTAGGCTGCTGGGCCTGCTTCAGATTGCTTCTTTGGGAGACAGGGGCAACCACCAGAAATGCTTTTTTCTTTCTTTTTGATCCCTGACAAATTTAGCCACAGGTTCCATAGCTACCATTGTCAAAGACAGGCTAATATCGTGGGACGTTTGTTTGGTAGCCAGAAGAGACAAGTCTGTGGCTCTGCAGAGTTCTTTCACAGCGTCACACCACCATGGTGTGCAAGGAACCACCAACCTGACACACTGCTTCATAGGCCTTAACAACTAAAGCAGATGTGATGCAACATGGCCTGGAAGGCAAGGCCGGCTTTTTCAATGAAAATGCAGAGGCGGGAGTGTGTTAGCCCGCGAGCGTCTCCTTAACAAATGGTATTGACTAATATCTATACTCACTCAACTCCACGATAGCCAAGTAATCTGACATTGCGTGGTTGTGAACGCAATACGATGATATCCACAACCTCATGACTGCATTAGGGTTGTCAGGAAAGAAGAGGCGGTTTCATTTCAATGGCGGGGCCTGGCCATTCAGCAATCATCCAGTTTACCACAAGGCACTTCCCTACTCTGATTGGGCCATTTGATGTTTAGTTTGGCCACCACTTGGGTAACAAACTCTAGCAGCTCCTCATACGATTTAGAATACGAGGGCTGCCCACCAGCTGTACCCGAATCAAAACCTCCCTCAACATCTAACTCCTCAAAGCTAGACCCCAGGGAAGGCAGGTCCTTGTCCAGACCGGAAGAAAAGTGGGCTTCCAAATCTGGAACGGGGCCTTCGGAGTCTGTGGAAAGAGTAAGAGAAAGGGCAGTGCCCGTCTCAGGCTCATCCAACAGCTCCATTTGCGAACCTCATGATTTCAATGGCCACGCTGCTTCAGCAGACTCAGGACCCAAACCACAGGGTGCAAAAGCTAAGCCAAGTCATTAAAGAGAGCGAGGTTCCTCGCTGTGAATCTCTCGCAGTGAGGGACAGTCAGCTCCCTCAAGAGCTGAACTAGCAGGCTCCACTCCCATACATACAACACAGAATTCATGCCTGTCATCCCCGGAAACATAGTGGGGACATGGTGGAACACATCTCCTGAACTTGTTTTTTTTTTTTTTTAAATCAAAACGATACAGAAAAGTGACTTCTGAAGACAAAGAAGCTGGTGACGCTGTGTTCAGGCACCATTTTATAGACGTAGTCACATACTAAGTAGCGTCACCAGACTTTGTCCGTGGCCAGTGGTATTGCCGTGTGTACATGTGATTCAGACACCGGCGCTCAATGAAGAACTTCCCATAACTTCGTAACTATTTCAAGTGTGAAAAGCCCTATTGTGAGAAATTAAAGAAGGCATGAAAAGATTGAAAAAAATCTTTAGAAAATTGTGCACAAAGTAATTTTTTTATTTTTTTCAGCTGCCAATTTTAGACATTGCAAAAATTATACTGTGCAATGATATAAACATTTCATTTGTTTTTGAATATATTATTCCGAAAAACTTCAGTATATGCACATACACCTATTTGAATGTTCTAATGCTGTGATTAATAAAAAGCAAATATGAAATTGTGGTAAAGCTATATTTTTACCAAATAAATATAATGTTACATTTAGATTTAAGTTGTATTGTATCTGTACAATTTAAATATTCCTAAAGCAAGAAGAAGTCTATATTGTGGTGGGCTAGATTTGAACCACAGCCTAGATTTGGGTGTCACTGACATTGAGTGTTTTTATATCAGGTGTTTAAGTTGTGCCCAGAAAATACAGTATAACGGGATAGTAATATTTCCGATATTCTTCTAATAATCTAACAGTTGCCACAGTAAAAGGCTTTCAGGTAAACTGTGAATTTACAGAAGACTTTTGAAAATATGAATGTAATGTACTGTACCTCTGTATTTGTGTTGTATATTTAATGAATACACAAACTTGGCATGTGTGATGTACTGTCACCACAGCTAAATTAAGCATTCTGCAATGGACTCAGCAAATGTTCTCTCAGAGTTTAAGATATTAACAATAAATAACACAGCAATTTACAGCTGAGAATACTAATTCGCATAAACTAAAAGCATAATCAGAATGAACTTGGTATACAGTTAATTTATCAGTAAAAAATGGTTTATTAAATGACATAAACTTACAAATAACATGAATACAATGAGGAATGTGAATGGTTTTTAAAAATCAATTAAAATCAACTATGCATTGTTTGTAATAATGAGGAAAACAGTAAAATAAATTAAACAAATGTGATTATATAATTAAATATATTATGTGCAGATGTGTTTAGACTGTGGGTCTGTTATGAACAGATATGGAAGTTTCTTGTAAATGACACAAAACCATATTATGCTATTTTTATGAGAAAAAAGAGGAAGGTCATTGTGCATCATGTCTGAGAACCAAATCTATTGTTGCCACAAAAAAAAGTCTGCATTGGCAGTTTGGGGATTCAACCAGCAGGTGCCAACAAAATACATGTAATTAATCTAGAGTTAAGGTGGAACATTAAAATAATGTTCATTACAATTGCATTTAACGCTGTCCATGATGATTTGCCAGTATCACTATAATTAAGGATTCATTCTACTTAAATTCTCTATAATTTAGCCTACATCCTGTTAGTCCTGAACCGCAGCATTTATATGCGTTATAAGGTTGGAGTTACATAATCGTGTTGTGTATATAGTTAAGTCTGAATTCCAATTCGACATATATGCTTGTTTTCTCAGTGGTTTTGTTTGTCGTTTTCAAACACAGAGGCACATAATCCTAATAATAATGATCCTTGTAAATTTTCAATATCATTATATTTTGTTATTCTTGGATAAATAAGGAAACACAATAAAAGAGTCAATTATATAATGAATGTGAACAGAAACCTTGAATTGTGTTCTTATAAAAAGGTAATTTTTCATAAATGTTAAAACGTGACACGTTTTCCAAAGTAATCCATTAACTACCATTTCTGCAACTAAAAACAATGAATTAGATTTTTGTTGTTAACGTGCCCTTTTTCTGTTTCTGCATGTTGACAATAGCATTAGAAATGTTTTCAGTAGTCTTGTGTGCTTTTCAATTAAATTATGATGCAAATATAAAGTCAAAATGTATACAAATTCTATTAATAGTACACAGGGACACCAATATGAAACATCAAAGACACTCATTTTTGCTATCACTTCTCTGAAAAGTTCTAGTCGAGGTAACATTTAACACCTGTGGAGATTTCCGTCTGCTCTATTTGATACTTTTGATATGCTGTCTGACAGAAACCTGGCCTAAACTAGAACACTATAAGCATAATCCTCGCCTGAAGTGTCAGGAAATAAGTGTTGCTGCAATTTACTGTGGTATGCTTGGTATTACTCATAGAGCAGGATAAACATTTTGTTCCTTTCAAGTGTTTGCCAGACGGATTTTCTCATTGACAGCAGATGATAGCACCACAGTATTAGATTCAATGGTCAGTTTCATTTCTTTACTGCTACTGTGGTGAAAATTCACCTATAATATTAAAGTCAAGGGTAAAAATTAAATAAAATGTATTAGTCTGAAATCACAATCCAGGGTAGTCTCTCTTACAACTGAAACATATCTCAGAGAGCTACAAAATGAGCTCTAAGCAAAACAGAGTATTTATTCAGTAAAATCATACATCCATATTTATAATTGAACAAAGACATTCTAAGTTGATTGGATAAGCAAATGAACAGATTATCATAAGGCCTCCTACTTCCTTTTATCTTATAGTTTCCGGTTCAACTTCATCCACATTGGTGTTCCTCAACATCAAATTTAAGTTCCTCTTTGTGCACTTACGTGACATTTACGTGTTAGTCACATGACCTCGCGCGAGCCCAACGCGTTTCACTGGGAGTAGCCGGACAATTAACGTGAGTATAAAGTGAGCGGTTCTCCGCGGCAGCGGAAGTGGCTGCCCTTGTGTGAAGCCCTCATCGTGTGAAGACCGAGGAGTGTAAAGACCATTCGACTCTACTCTGCGCGACTCCACTCGAGCAAGGACACAACAAGGCACTTGAGTATAGCTTTCCTTCTACTTTGTCCACTTTTGTGTTTTGCTTGTTGTTATCTGTTTTTTTCTCTGACCCGTATTCACTATGTGCTTCCAAATCGCTACTATTACCTCAAACACCCGTAAGTCACGCTCATCACGTTCTAGACACCGTAATCCTAATAATCTGCGTAGTGTACCTATTTCCTCTACTACATTAATGTCCATTCCAATTGGTCTGTGGAATTGCCAGTCTGCTGTAAACAAAGCAGACTTTATTTATTCTTTTTCCACTCATTCACATCTCAGTCTCATGGCTCTAACTGAAACCTGGATCAAACCAGAAGACACTGCCACTCCTGTAGCTCTCTCAAATAATTTCACTTTTTCACACACCCCTCGCCCGATTGGGAGGGGTGGAGGTACTGGTTTGCTCATCTCAAATGATTGGAAATTTGAGCCCATTACATCTCTATCTGGCAACCGCTCATTTGAATCACACTCAATCACTATCACTCATCCTGCTAAAATCCATGTTGTAGTTATTTATCGCCCTCCAGGTCAACTGGGTAACTTCTTAGAAGAATTGGACATTTTACTCTCTCACTTCCCTGAGGATGGCACTCCTCTGGTACTACTTGGTGACTTCAACATCCACCTTGATAAACCCCAGGCTGCAGACTTCACCACTCTTCTGACCTCATTTGACCTTAAGCGAGTATCTACTACAGCTACTCACAAATCAGGTAACCATCTTGACCTTATCTACACACGCTACTGCTCCACATACAACACTTTAGTTACTCCATTGCACACCTCAGATCACTTTCTCATCACTCTTAACCTCATACTGACTCCTGACACAACACACATTCCTCCACAGATCACCTGTCGGCGTAATCTACGCTCGCTCTCTCCCTCCCGTCTATCCACTATGGTTTCATCCTCACTCCCTCCACCTGCTCAGTTCTCAGCACTAGACACTAACAGTGCTACTGACACTCTTTGCTCCACTCTAACATCTTGCTTAGACAACCTCTGTCCCCTTACATCCAGGCCAGCCCGCACCACCCCCTCTGCCCCCTGGCTGTCTGATGTTCTCCGCGAACATTGCTCTGGACTCCGGGCGGCAGAGAGGAAGTGGCGCAAAACTAAAAACGCTACTGACCTAACCCTGTATCAGTCTCTTCTTGCTTCTTTCTCTACTAATGTCTCCACTGCTAACTACATACTACCACAACAAAATCAACAACTGCTCTGACTCTCGTGCACTTTTCAAAACATTCTCTTCGCTCCTTTGCCCCCCCCCCTCCTTCATCAACTCTTACTGCTGATGACTTTGCATCATTTTTCACAAACAAAACCTCCTCCATCAGCAGTCAATTCTCCACACCACAAACTGATACGCACATCTCAACAACCATCACACACACGCTCCCCTCCTTCTCTCTGCTCTCTGAAGCAGATGTCTCCAAACTCATCCTTTCCAATCAGCCCACTACTTGTCCGCTTGATCCTATCCCCACCCACCTCCTTTAGGCCATTTCTTCTTCTGTTACTCCTGCACTCACTCACATTGTCAACACCTCTCTTCACACCGGGACCTTCCCCACAGCATTTAAGCAGGCTCGGGTAACCCCACTGCTTAAGAAACCCTCTCTAAACCCAGCACTTTTAGAAAACTACAGACCGGTATCCCTTCTTCCTTTCATTGCAAAGACACGAGTGGGAGCGAGTGGTGGGAGCGAGTGGTGTTTAACCAGCTGTCTACGTTTCTTGAACAGAACAACCTCCTGGACATCAACCAATCCGGCTTCAAAAGCGGCCACTCAACTGAGACTGCTCTGCTCTCGGTTACGGAGGCACTCAGACAGGCAAGAGCGGCTTCCAAATCCACAGTACTTATCTTACTGGATTTGTCTGCTGTTTTTGACACAGTTAACCACCAGATCCTCCTGTCAACTCTCATGAAGATGGGCATCTCAGGAACTGCTCTCCAGTGGTTCAAGTCTTACCTCTCAGGTAGGTCCTTCAGGGTGTCATGGAGAGGTGAAGTGTCTAAGTCACATCAGCTAGCTACTGGAGTTCCCCAGGGCTCAGTGCTTGGACCACTTCTCTTCTCCATCTACATGTCATCACTGGGATCGGTCATTCAGAAACATGGCTTTTCCTATCACTGCTATGCCGACGACACTCAACTCTACTTCTCATTTTAACCAGATGATCCATCGGTTGGTGTTCGTATCGCTGCCTGCCTAACAGACATTTCTGCCTGGATGAAGGAACATCACCTTCAACTTAACCTTGCAAAGACAGAACTTCTTGTTGTCTCTGCCAACCCAGCACTTCACCACAATCTCTCCATTCAGCTAGGTTCATCAACCATAACTCCGTCCAGGACAGCCAGGAACCTTGGAGTTGTGATTGATGATCAGCTAAAATTCACTGACCACATCACTGCAACAACCCGATCCTGTAGATTTGCATTATACAACATTAGGAAGATTAGACCCTTCCTATCAGAGCACACCACACAACTACTGGTCCAAGCTCTTGTTCTCTCCAGACTGGACTACTGTAATGCTCTTCTAGCGGGCCTTCCGGCATGCACTATCAAACCCTTGCAACTGATCCAGAATGCAGCGGCGAGGGTGGTCTTTAATGAGCCGAAGAGAGCGCATGTCACGCCTCTCTTCATCAGTCTGCACTGGCTGCCAATAGCTGCTTGCATCAAATTCAAGGCACTGGTGCTCACCCTCCAGGAACTTACGTTCTGCTAGTGAACGACGCCTTGTGGTGCCATACCAAAGAGGCATGAAATCGCTCTCACTGACCTTTTCCTGGGCCGTTCCCACCTGGTGGAATGACCTGCCTATCTCAATTTGTGCGGCCGAGTCTGTAGCCATTTTCAAAAAACACCTAAAGACACATCTCTTCCAGCAGCACCTGTCCAATCAAGAATAGCACTTATCATTCTATTCATTTTCTGTCTGTCTAATTTATTTAAAAAAAAAAAAATTAAAAAAAAAAAAACTGTCCTGTGTATTCTGAGCTAGATTAACTGAGACTTGCATACTGTTGCCCTTGACTGCTCTAGTTGCTTCTTTTGCTCTCATTTGTAAGTCGCTTTGGATAAAAGCGTCTGCTAAATGACTAAATGTAAATGTAAAAATGCACTTCCAGTATTGTTTGTGTATTTGTGCTACATGCTGTTACGCTGCCTTCCTGCATTGGATTTACCTAAGTTTGTTTTATTGAAGAACCTTTTGTTTGTAGAAACCTGTTTGAACCTTTTCCCATTATCTTCATCTGAACCCAACCATGACAGAATACCGCACCAAAAAATGGATTTTGTTGAGGAGCAACTCAGATCAAGGAGACCCTGGAGCACTTTAAAACTGCACTTTTGGAGCGGGCAAAACGATGAACTGCCCAAGATCCTCCATTGGACCACTCGCAGTCCAACCCAGTGTTACAATACAGATGTGACATGGAGAACTGATGAC
This sequence comes from Gobio gobio, assembly GCF_949357685.1. Classification (NCBI taxonomy): domain Eukaryota; kingdom Metazoa; phylum Chordata; class Actinopteri; order Cypriniformes; family Gobionidae; genus Gobio; species Gobio gobio. The sequence goes on from NC_137098.1 coordinate 16,517,904, forward strand.
AGGGGTAAACTGAGTTTATTAACAGAACCAGGATGTGAGCAGATGAGGTGAGTAACAGAAGAGTAAATCCAGCGGAATGGTCGGAAGTCAATGGTGATACTGTACATCTGGTTGCAGGTGACAAGGATAGCAGGATGATGGGGCGATGGAGACAAGGAGCCAGGAGACAGGATGAGGAGACACTCAGGAGACGACGAGGAGACACTCAGGAGACTGGGAGAACAGGTAGGTAACACAGGTGAGTCCGTAGAAACAAGCATTAGCGTGAGCATGAGCATGAGCAAACAAGACCGGACAGTGACTGAGTGAATGCGTGGGGCTTAAGTGCAGGTGGTGATTGTAGTGATAATGACGTGCAGGTGTGTGTGATCATTATTCGGGTGACAGTGAGCGTTGTGTCTGGGAGAGGGTGGAGCCTGGCGTGTTTGTGACATTACAACACCCCAAAGGTCAGCTGTCATCCTGCGTCTGCGAAGGGCCCGCTGAAGTTGATGATGAGCCGAGTCCCAGACCCTCTCACTCTCCCGGAACCAGTGATCAACCGCAGGGACATCGGAGGGTTCCCCTGACCACGGGAAGAGGGGAGGTTGATAGCCGAGTACGCACTGAAACGGGGTGAGGCCGGTGGTTGGCTGGTGGAGTGAGTTCTGTGCGTACTCGGCCCATCCTAGGAACTAGTTCCAGGAGTCCTGGTAGCCGTGACAGAAGGTACGGAGGAAACGGCCAATCTCCTGGATCTTGCGTTCCGTCTGCCCGTTCGTTTGGGGATGGTATCCAGACGAGAGACTGACGGTCACACCTAGGAGGGAGAAAAAGGTTTTCCATACCTTGGATATGAACTGGGGACCCCTGTCCGATACTAGTTAGATACTAGCAGTTTCCAGGGCAGTGGGTAATCCTCGTAGTGGGAGGAGGCGGCAGGACTTGGAGAAACGGTCTACCACTATGAGGACACAGGTACAATTATCAGAGACTGGGAGATCCGTGATGAAATCCACTCCTAGGTGTGACCAAGGGCGGTTGGGAATGGGCAGAGGATTAAGTTTTCCAGCAGGTAGATGATGTGGACTCTTGGACATGGCACATTCCCTACATCCCTGCACGTACCTTCTGACATCTGATGACATCTGGGGCCACCAGAAGCGTTGTCGTAGCAGTGAGAGGGTTTCATTGACCCCGGGATGACCAATTTCCCTGTGACGTGTGGGAGGAGTGGATGAGAGGAGTGCGTCATGCTCGGGAGATGAACTGCAAGCCTGGGGGACAACCCGGCGGCACGTTGGTGGAGGCATTGGCAGAGGGCAGGGTTTCCTCAGACCAGGAGATGGGACTGACAAATAACTGGGTTGGGATGATGGGCTCAGTCTCCTCTGACTTCTCTTCGGGGCTGTGGATGCGGGAAAGGGCGTCCGCCTTGATGTTCTTGGCGCCAGGTCGATAGGAGATGTTGAAGTGAAACCATGTGAAGAATAGAGCTCATCTAGCTTGGCGTGGCTTAAGACGTTTTGCCTCTCGGAGATAACCCAGGTTCTTGTGGTCGGTGAGTACAAGGAAGGGGTGTTTAGCGCCCTCTAGCCAGTGCCTCCACTCTTCCAGCGCGAGTTTTATGGCGAGGAGTTCGCGGTTCCCGATGTCATAGTTCACCTCCGCCGGGTTGAGCTTGCGGGAGAAGAAGGCACATGGATGGAGACGACTGGAGTTCCCCTGCTGCTGAGAAAGGACCGCTTCCACTCCGGTGGTGGAGGCGTCCACTTCCACGACGAAGGGAAGTTCAGGATCAAACGAGACGGGACAGTCACTGAGTGAATGCGTGGGGCTTATGCTGCGTCCCAGGCAGGTTTTTGAGCCCGTAAATTACAACTTCAAACCACGACTCACGACTTTGTAGTGTTCCAGGCAAAGTCACGCCAAACTGCCTGAGCGCAAGGAATTGTGTGGTAGTTAGATGTAAACAAAGCGTGGCGGACCGTACTGGGTGTATGCTCATTTACAATCATTTCTATCGCCAAAGGTGCTTACTCCTTGCTTGTTTGAGGGAAACGGAGGAGAAAACAAGCGCAGACGGCAAGAAAAGCTGTTATACCTTTTATTTTACGTTATTTGTATATTTGTTTCATAAACACCGCATCCGTAGGGGGCTGCCATTGTTGCTTCGCGGGCTATGTGACGTCAAAACTCGTAACTGGGAGTACATCGATCTAGTACGAGTTCACGGGTGGGAAGTCACGAGTTTGACTGCCGTTCCAGTGCACTTTCACGGGTAGAAGGTTGGAAAAACACGGGTTACGGGTTGCCTGGAACGCGGCATTAAGTGCAGGTGGTGATTGCAGTGATAATGACGTGCAGGTGTGTGTGATCAGTATTCGGGTGACAGTGAGCGTTGTGTCTGGGAGAGGGTGGAGCCTGGCGTGCTTGTGACACCCAGAGCTCAACCCACAACACTGTGTGTTTTGGACCCAGAATTGGTTTTCCGTCTCTTGTCTCTGACCCTGTCCCAAATGGCACCCTAAACACTTGCGGTCTCCACTTTTGTGATGTAATGCTGCTTTGAGTGTGGGGAAGAAGTCTGCTGACAAATGGGACACCCTACGGTGTCGTCCCTACATGGACGAAAGTGCATATGAAGTGTGCCATTTGGGACAGGGCGTCTGTCTCTCCTCGGTCCTGCTCTGCTTCATACTACACAGTAACGTTAATAATTGCTTCCATGAACATGTCCTATCCCGATTCTTTTCCACCGGCTGTGAGGTGAAGACCACATGTCCCAAGATTCTGCACTCAAACTTGGTGTCATCAAACTACGCCTTTGTTTTGAATAGGTGACATCTAGTGGACGGAAAAGTTACATAGTGCAGCTTTATCAAAGTATACTTCGTTTTTATTTAGCATACGTGCAGTCGAACACTGTATGCATACCCTTGCATATGCGTAAAAAACGAACTTTGGGACTCGCACACTGTATGTAAACTCTAGTGTACACAACCAATAGTCTATTCTCTAGGCTTCATGCTCACTGTACGCATCTTTTTTACATGTAAAAAATACAAAAAGTATTCTTTGTTCTTTGATCACTTTACACATACCCTAGACTAGTGTACGTGTAAATAACTATGTTTACTTTGTGCTTCATGCAAACTACGCATGTCTTGTGTGTACGAGTAAAATTATGCATACCCTAGTGTACATGAAAAATCAATGTATAGGCTACTCTGGGCTTCATACGCACTGTATGCAAAAAATTAAGATGTGCATGAATAAATCATTTATAATAAATCCTCAATTGTAACCAGTGGCTTGCGATGCCAAGCGCACCAGTTGTAAAACACTTTATTCTGCATTGTATAGCTTTGAGTTAGACAAGGGAGAGCAGGCGGCAGTTTCGCTGGATCTTTTATTCCCTGACACAAAACACAAATAAACAGCCTCTTTAGAGTCAATCGCCCTTGTTTTCTCTCCCATGCAGTTACAATGCCAAAGGGGAGAAAAGGAGCATGAAACATAAATTAAGTGAAGAAAAATCACATTAAAATCGCATTAAACAAGAAAACAATATTAAACAGAAAACATACCTGATATAAAACACAAATAAGGAGCCTATTCGAGTGAATTGCCTAATGTTCTCTATAAAATAAAGGATGCACACTTGTCATCATATGCTCTCATTTCCACATATTTAGGCAGAAGACAAAAATATAACTCAAAAAGTTATAAAGGCAAATAATCACACAGGTAAAACCCTATGGGTAAAACAACATTATACATGTAAATTGGAGTGAAAATATAGATATAAAACCAATAATTACAATTAAGATTAAATAAGATTATCAAGAAGTCAAAAGAAACCTACCTCTCCCATTCAGTTACATTGCAAAAGGGAAGAGGAGGAGGCAGAACAGGAATTTAAGTTGGCTTGTGACATCATAAACAATTAAAGGGAAAGCACTTATTTCGAACAGGCATACCTTCCTAATATTGTGTTGGTCCCCCTTCCCTTTTGCTGCCAAAACAGCCCTGACCCGTCGAGGCATGGACTCCACTAGATAGATCCCTGAAGGTGGGCTGTGGTATCTGGCACCAAGATGTTAGCAGCAGATCCTTTAAGTCTGTAAGTTGCGAGGTGGGGCATCCATGGATCAGACTTATTTGTTCAGCGTGTCCCACAGAGGCTCAATTGGATTGAGATCTGGGGAATTTGAGGCCAATTCAACACCTCAAACAGGTTGTTGTGCTCCTCAAACCATTCCTGAACCATTTTTGCTTTGTGGCAGGGTGCATTATCCAGCTGAAAAAGGCCACAGCCACCAGGGAATACCGTTTCCATGAAAGGGGGTACATGGCCTGCAACAATGCTTAGGTAGGTGGCACATGTCAAAGTAACATCCAGATGGATGGCAGGACCCAAGGTCTCCCAGCAGAACATTGCCTCTGCCAGCTTGCCTTCTTCCCATAGTGCATCCTGGTGCCATGTGTTCCCCAGGTAAGTGACGTGACTCATCAGACTAGGCCACCTTCTTCCATTGCTCCATGCTTCAGTTCTGATGCTCACGTGCCCACTGTTGGCGCTTTCAGCAGTGGACAGGGGTCAGCATGGACACCTTGACTGGTCTGCGGCTATGCAGCCCCATTTGCAACAAACTGCGATGCGCTGTGTATTCTGACACCTTTCTATTAGAACCAGCATTAACTTCTTGAGCAATTTGAGCTACAGTAGCTCAACTATTTGATTGGACCACATGGGCCAGCCTTCGCTCCCCACGTGCATCAATGAGCCTTGGCTGCCCATGACCCTGTCGCTGGTTCACCACTGTTCCTTCCTTGGACCACTTTTGATAGATACTGACCACTGCAGACCGGGAACACCACTCAAGAGCTGCAGTTTTGGAGATGCTCTGACTCAGTCGTCTAGCCATCACAATTTAGCCCTTGCAAACTCGCTCAAATTCTTACGCTTGCCTATTTTTCCTGCTTCTAACACATCAACTTTGCATGAGGACAAAATGTTCACTTGCTGCCTAATATATCCCACCTACTAACAGTGAGCCGTGATGAAGAGATAATCAGAGTTTTTCACTTCACCTGAATATGCCTGATCAGTGTATTTATATATATATAATTTTGTGTGAATTCTACTAAACAATATATATTTGACAGTAGCCTATACTTTATATACCTGCTACACAATATTCCATAAAAAATTGTCAATTTTGATTTTATGGTAACTTTAAGACGAGAGAGGAACACATTCAAACATCCATGGCAGATCCGGCGTGTTTTAAAAAAATATATATATTTACAATTGAAGGCAGTAAGGCACTAAATGAAATCCAATGTTTCGCTTATACTCAAACTGAACTGGTTTAGTATGGTGTGGTTTCTGACCAACAGCTGGAAAAGATTTATAAATGCGACTGAAGCGTCGTTAATTCAGCTGGAGAATTAGTTAAACGCGAATATCAATGCAGAAGTGTGTTTTTTTAATATATATATATAAACAGCGAAATTTGTGCCTGTGTCACGCCCACCTTTCCGATAACACAGGAGCCTATTGAGCTGGCGAATCGATCTGCAGCGTTCAAGCCAGGCCTCGCATGGGCGTCGTACACCGTGATCGCGCGCTCAGTGATGATGCAGGATATCTGTCGCCGGCTCAAGCTGAATCTGATCCCGTCGTACGTTGAATTTGATGTTTGACCACTTTGCATTTTGCCTCGGAGGAGAAAGAGATGGGATCAGGTGCTGTGGATTCTTCCCAGTGGCTGTCAGTGAAGGAAGAGACTATTTTCCTTCACGATGGACTAATTCGGGTCACGGACCTGGCAGAGCTGCCCAGTGAAATCGGAGTGTCTGAACAAGGGGAATCCGAGCAGGAGGTGTGCATTTATTATATTTGTTTCATTCAGAGGAACCTCTATATTGTTAGATGTCAACTTGATTAGCTTAACACTAAAGTTAACTAACTCGGCTGGGTAATGCTCGGCCAAAACAGGCTTGTCAGATAGCAGCATGCTAATAATAAGATTTTGTTGTTGCATTTCCTCAAGTAAATGAAGCACGCAATGGTTTTAACAAGTGTTAAATCATTTATCGTGGCATTCTATTGATGTTAGTTGGTGTAAACATGCACGGTCTGTTTTCAAGCCCGTTACGTGAGAAGTATCAGATATTATTGCTAAACATAGATGTTAGCGGACACTCGATGTACGTTGATGTTAATGAAGCTTGTTAACCCTGCCTTGAGGTTGTTATTGCACATTTCTGTGCCGTATATAATGACAGGTTCACAGTTCTTGCTTGTCTCCGATGTTTGACGCGTTAGCATAGCTTCGACAGGCTAGTAGGAGGAGTTGAATCTCTCACTGGCGTGTGGCAGGCAGCTATTGACCTGTCCGTAGGATTCATGTTACAATTCTAACGCAGGACGTCAAAATACTTGCAAAATACTTGCATAAAATGCAACCTATATGTATAATAGTAACATTTAGCGCTACGATAGGGCTTTTCCCCTAACATGTAATGTTGCTCACTGTTATAGTAACACAAGTGTTGTCCTGACCAATGTCATTTCCTCCATAAGTCATTTATTAAAGTAATACAACAACAATGCGAATAGCCGTGTTACATTGCGATTATAGGCATATAGTCACGGCTAAAGGGCGTTGTTTCCATTTCGCATACTATCCACCCTAAGTAGTATACGAGATTAGAATTAGTGCGTCCCAAATAGTATGCTGAAAAGGAGACCAGAATGGCTTACTATTTATTGTGGATTTGTGTGGGCAAAGATGATCTTATTAAAGAAAACCTCGGCGTCTGTATCATATCATGTAAATGTATGTATCATATATCGGAGAAGGTGTGTAATTTGAGTCACTAGTTGTGTCTCAAATGACGCACTGTACACTATGCACTTACACCATGCACTTATATGCACTTACACAATGCTCTGTACTGCAGGGGCTTTAAATCTTTTAGATGCCACAGACCCCCAAATATGATCATCCTCATGTGGGACCCTGTAATAATAGCAGCTTTACAGTTATTGGAAAAAGACCCAATTTATACTTTGACAAATTAAAATTGTAAATGTTTAAAATATTATTTGGAAAGTTACATTATTAAAATTTCCCGTAATCATAATCGTACTGTACTTTTAGATGTATTATTTATTCATTTATTTACTCATTAATATGAACTTTTTTTATTTTAAGCAAATCCAAATATTTATTTGTTTCTTAATTTTATTATTGATTTATACATTTTTACACTGTTTTTATCTAAATTCTTAAGAGATCAGAGAAAATGGGTGTAAAAATAAGTTATATAAAATTGCGGTTTTATTCTGATTTCTAATTTTATATATGAATTTTATTTTGTGCCAAATAAAAAAAGCTGCAACAGTTGAGTGCATGAAGTTATTATTATTTGCTTAATTAAGTACATCATTCGTGTATTTGAAGTGCACTTTTTCTTTTTGGAATTTTCATTATGAAGTGAGCACACTACTCACACTTTTTTATACTAGAAAATGGCATAGAATAGAACGCAAACTGGGACGCACCTAGTGTCAGTGTCCCAATACCACAATTTGCAGTCTTTGCAACACTTTGCAAGTGTTCAAGTGGTCCTTCTGATTACCTAATGCCATTCAGAGAACTCATTTTTCCATTCCACTGCGCTACTTTTCCAATGGCAGGGCTTGATGCTTACTTTTTTCCCAATGAGCACCTGTGTTAGGAGCGCATTTAGAAACTTTAGGGGCCCAACTAACTATTTCTGCATATATATATATATATATATATATATATATATATTAGGGCTGTCAATAGTTTACATTTTTTTAAATCGCGATTAATCGCACATTTGTTGTGCAATTAATCGCACACTTATCGTGAATTTAATCATACACCATTTATCTCATTCAACACATTCATTTTGTCATAATTTGCTATATCCAAAGTAAACAATAAGAATGAAGGGTCATTCTCACAATTTTATTTTATGCAAGCTTTAAGGATCATTGGAGACTCCAAAATGACACCAAATAACCAAATATAATGAGTCCATATAATTATATTATATAATAAATGTATACACACTTGAGCACCCATGAAAAAAAAAACATTACATAATAAACTTTACAGAATTTACAACAACAACAAGATTGTTTTCATTTTAGACGTCAAGCTGCAATATCGATCAGGACCACACGGAGATGGCAAAAACTCCTAAATCAACCTACGATTACTAATCACAACACCGTACACATGACAAATCAAACATTATCCTTCCCTGAGTGTGTGTGTGGAAACAACACAAATGTTTGTTGCATCAGACTCTCATGCGCTTACTGTATGACTCCGGTACATCATTAAAATTGCGCTCTTCAGAAACTATCGCAGAATACGTGACGTGGCTTGTGACGTGAAAGCTTGTGACGTGCTTTAAAGCAAAGCGCACACTTTCGATTACTAGGAGGATCACTGAACACTTTCCCAGAGTTTAACAGCTTTAAATGGCCTAATCACAAACAGAGAAGCAGAATCGGGTTAAAGAGTTAGGATGGAAATTTCCTCGTACCAGGGTTACTTGTGCTTATAGATGCTCAGTGTGATTGTGATAAACTCCCGACTTCTAACATCATCTAACTGCGTTACGAAAATAGCAATAGACAAGCCCCAGGGTCTTTTTTGTTACTCCAACAATTGGCATAAATTGCTATCAGATAGTAGGCCTCTCTGGAGGTGTGTTCCGAGTCGCAGTCACTTTGACAGTTAGCATATATATTGCTAGCAGGTAAGTAGGCCTCACCAGGCCTCCCTAGAAGACTTGCTATCAGATAGAAGGCTTCGCGAGGCCTCTTTGAAGGTGAGTTCCCGAGTCTGGGTGCTCGGGCAGCTAGCATGACTTGCTATTTTGCGTTAAATTTATTTTAATGCGTTAAGGGCTTTAAATTAATCGCATGCGTTAACGCTGACAGCACTAATATACATATGCAGTTGTTTAAGTATCATTGATAAATTGATAAAACATTTTTGTTAATATTTTGAATTAAATTTATTTCTGCTTTCATTTTAATTTGTTAAAAGGTTTAGTGATTCGGTTGTTTAAAAAAAAAAAATTTTTTTAGTTGTTTTTAAAAATGTCTTTTTTATTAATTTTTATTTGTTTTAGTTTGGTACATCAGGGGCCTGTACCATGATGGTAGTTTAACAAACTCAGGGTTACAGGATTAGTTTCGAGTTGACAAAACCAAACCAATCTATTCAGGCTTTGTTGGTCCCATGATGCTGATCATCAACTTTCTCTGTCAACTCAGGCTTTGATCCTGAGTTTAGGATTTTAGCTGTGACATCAGCAGTGAACAGCCAATCACATGCTGTGGATCAGTAAAACTGAGATTCACTTCTCACGAGAGAAGCAGTGTGATTCACTTCACTCTTCTGCAGAATATACATGATTGAAAAATATTAAGAATTTAAACAAATTTACACAGAAGAAAAGAGCTGTCGAGGACAACTTTAAGAAAAATCTTATACGTCAATGCAAGTAAAAGTTATGAAGTTAGTTTAGTTGATATATAGAGAGAATTGAACATTTATGCTCACATGTAATTCTTTATAGATTTAGTTATTGAATTTAAAGCTTATTTGTATGACCTTTATATAGGCTATTTAGTTTAATATTAACAAAATGCCTATTAATGATTGATTTACTCAAATTATACATGTGTAATTGATTAAGGGTATAATAATTAGATAAATTATATTTAAATAATTCAAAATTATTATTATTTTAAATAAGCATTGTTAAAAGCCAGAGGCTTAAGTCTTTAATAGCCATTAGCTAGTGACCTTTAATTTGGAGTAGAAACTGGGGAAGTGACTTAATTGCATCAGAGGTGTGTCACTTTGCTCACAGCTGATTGGTCCAATTTCAGTTTGAGATCTCTTATCCAGAACATAACCTGCCCTGGAGCAGGTTAGCTGTGGAGCGTAAGTTACTATGGAGATGAACACTGCTAAAAGCCAAACCACTTTAATGGTACCTAAAACCCAGGATTGGCACAAACTAAGCTTAAACATATCTGGCTAGCTAGCTAAACCGGCTTCATGGTATAGGCCCCAGGTTAATGAAACTAAATAAGTTAATTTCAACTAAATAAAAATAAAAAAAAGTTTAAGTTAAGTTCTACGTCAAGTTAACATTTATTTATTTTTAAGTAAATATTTTTTTATGGTTTTAGTTTTTGTTAACTATAATAACACTGATACTAGTCAAATCTATTAATTTAATAATTTGCATAATGCATCAAATCATATTTTTAGTCTTTACTTTCTGTAATGGGGCATACAGTTTGTGTACCAAATAATAACCCAGGTCGAAATTGGACAAATGACTTTAATGCTAGGCTGGATGCCAGCTGAATTTAGCCCCGCCCACAACATTTGAGTTCGGGAAATTTGGTCTGGACTTGATCCGTTGTGGAGCAACTATGCCCGAACAGGAGCTGTTCGAACCAATCAAATTGTCAGGGTGGGCTTTATACGATGATGGACAGATGATAAACAGTAACGTAAGCATTCACTCACCAAAGATCTAATCCTAAACGGAGAACTTGTTCATATATGCATTCAACTTTACTATTTCTCTAAAAAATGATGATCGTGTTGGTACGTTTTTTACAACACCGGCAAAGATCGTTTACACTCATCTTCTTCTACTTCCAGTGTGCGTGCAGTTGAGTTCTGTTGACAACAATGCGTTGCTGATTGGTTGAAGTAGGTCTATCCAATTGAGGTCTTTCCTGGTTCGGTTGAAACACGCCCCATAATCACAGCCCAATGGAGCAGTATCAGACTCATATTCTGACTTAGAATTGATTAAAGTAGCCACTTTAATGTAATAAACAAGCCCGAAATACACCGGGACTCTTATTTTGAAATGTATATGCTTTATTATTGCAGGATGCTCCTTCAAATTCAGATGAGGGGGATAAGATATGCATTCTTACAACTGTATACAACATATTATATAAACACTGTAAAGTAAACATTGTCATAATTGATCAGCATTAGTTCATAAGCAATCGCTTGGCATGAATGTGCGCTATTCATTGATTGTGAACTGATCTCAAGCAGTCTGAAGCGCTTTTGAACGAGCCTGTAGAACGCACAACATCACTCACATTTACCCTTTTGAAGCTTAATAATCACAATAGGCAGTATCACGATTTATGTTTTTCTATTGTATCCCCAAAATGTAAGACGCCTTAAATGATTATTAAGACACTTAAGACAATACCATTTAAGGTATTGAAGACTTTTTATGATCTTACATTTAAAGCAGCACTAGGTAACTTTTCAACCTTTATAATATATTTTCAAACCTCTTGTGATGATACATCGACTTACAATAGGTTGAATGACACGTCTGCCATAGCCTGACGGGGTCTGTATCGTTTTTAATCGTACTTTTAAACTTCGGGTTTTGGGTAGTAACCCGAGAACAAAAAGAACTACAAAATTCGACTGCTTTACGGCATATACGTCACTTCCACCACCACCCCCACTTTCGGACGTGAGAGCCAAACTATCATTTGTTTGCCGAATGTTATAGTCATGGCCGAAGCAGCACAGAAAAATAAGAAAGCAAAGGTTTTGTCTGAGGAAAGCAAAAAGAGGAAACGAGAAAGTGATCGGATTAAAGGCAGGACGAGGATCAACATTGGGCCAGCGTTTGCTCGTTGCCGTGAGCTGGAGGAGGAGGGGCTACATTCTTGCAAGTAAATACCTATGGTAAATGCATATGATAAGACGTACAAAATCATATTTTAGGATACCTAACATGTCTGTGATATTGGTTGTCTTGCCTCAATCTATAATGCAAATCGATTTTTCAAATTTGCAGATTCATCTAGGGTAGATTGATATTATAATATTGACGATATATGGTTATTACCTACCACTCAAGCATTGAATTGAAGTATTATATAGATTCTGTAAAACGGGAACCAATAGACTAGGCTACTATAATGACGCTGGCTTGTAAACGTGAGCATCGCAATCATTTGGCATTTGAAAAAAATAAAACCCATGAAATTATATTCATATGACATGCTGAAACATATGCCACTGTACCTGGGATGAAGACATTTCACACGCCACGCAAGCAGAACACCTGCATGTGAACTCCATAGACACGTGAACTCCTGCAGTGTTCAGGGCTATCATAGTTGTCATGTCAACAAATGCATGTGCGATGCATCCGCTGATGTAGGATGACAGTTTACGACAGTAGTAGAGGACAATACTGTTTCCCAACTGTAGGGGGACCCCGAGAGCAAAAACTACCTAGTGCTGCTTTAAGAAAACCGATCCGCTGGGATTTTTTTATTCGCACATGTGCTCCAATCTACATTTTGCAGTTCGCACACAACCATTTTTAGTTACAAATGTGAGTGAAATGGTCCAGCTCTATGAAAACATGCTTTAGTCGGATGTTTGACTGTTGGATTTGTGTCTTGTGTCTTTTGCAGCATCTCTAAAAATGCGGCGCTAAAGTTAAAAGTTAAATTCAACTTTTAAAAAACACATCTATAGACCTTGCTCTTTTTTTTTTTTTTTTACGCTAACCTGCGTCTTGCTTTTTTAACGGCAAAAATACTTACACTTTAAAAATAAACTTCTAGATTGCTGTCCAGTACTCCCTATATAACAGACAGCGTAACTTAATCGTTGTGCTTCTAATTAAGTAATAAACCAATACATTTTCATTTCAAAATATTCTTCTTTTTTTTTTACGTATTCAACCATGGTATCACAATGTAAAGCAAACTGTAAACGTTTAGTGATGAATACCATTTGCTACAGCTTTCTGCTCACTAATTATATATTATATGATATTATATAGATCAGTGTTTCTGCAATGTCAAAAATGCCCTTCCACCGTTACAACTCAGCAACTTATGTGTCAACATTTGTAATTTAAAAGGGGAATTTCTGCTTCCCAGGTTATTTTTTTTTATTTGTTTATTTGCTTATTGTGGCACTGAATACTGTAGCAAGACTACAAAGCACTCCAATACAGGCTGTGCCCTTCTGAGAAACATACAGAACCCCATCTATTCCTTTAGATCCATCTGGTTGTTTTGCCATTTGTTAGTTGCCATCTTGTTGTTTCAGTGTTTGCCATATAATTGCCATTGTGCACTTCCAGTCTGTTGTATGCCTTTATTTTGATCATGTCCAGCTTGCTGAATGGCAATTTTAAAGTGTTGGTTGATCAGCTTTTTTCGAAGGCTTGGTTGTGTTTATGGGGAGCACTGTAACATGGGTTTATGCTTCGTTTAAAAAAACATAATTTTTCACATATTTTACCTTATTCTACACCGCTGTGTAGGGCTTGGCGATATGGCCAAAAAGGATCTCGATCAAAATCTTTTCATATCAGTCGATATCGATAATTATCACGATAAATGTGAAATATTTCTTTCTTTCAAATTTAATGGAAGATTTTTGCTCCTAAGTGAAAGTTGTAGAAACCGGACTGTTAATTGTGGTTTTAAGTTACTTTTTAATGTCAGAATTAGGGCTGTGCAATATATATCGAAATTATAGAAATATCCCAAATGTACATATCGTGATATGCATATCGCAACAGCACGCAATATCTAAATGATTTTAATAGGCTACTTCAACATTGTGAAAATGTTTTCGGTCGATGCATATAGCCGAGAATAGACTGGGCATATGACTGTTACTTATGTGACTGGCTTGACATTAAAAAGAGTTACTAAACGCAATGACCTGCGAAAAAACAACTCCTTGCAGTCTCGCGCTGTCTGCTGTCTGACACACACACCGAAACGTGCGTACAAGCCGCCTCTCTGAAAGCGTGCGATCCTTTCATTTCTGTTTCATGCCTTGTTACACACTCGAACTGTCAAATACACACAGTTATGTCAAAATGGCTGTCTTGATGAGTATTCATGTAAATACAGGCGGTTATGCTTTAAGTGAACAATATCCAGTTGGGCTGGGCTCGACATTAACGCTTGTCCGGGACAAGTGGATTTTTTGAAGGGGCAAGTGAAAGAGAATTTTACTTGCCCGACGGACAAGTAGCCTGATAAAACGTCATTAACAAAAATAACTAGGGAATCACCCAAATGCAAGAATGATTCTGCATTCATTACTGTAAGTGGCGATTGACAGTGAATGATAATAATGTATAATGAACTGACGGTAACTAACACACTGTTTACGCTCACGCAGCGCCTCGAGGAGAAATCGAAAATGTGCACCGCTCACACAGAGAAACTCCGTTAACACACTGCCGTAAAAATGTGGAGTTTATTTATATTTATAACATGATGCAGGTGCAATGTCACATTACCAAGAGTGCTGTTTTCCTGAATAACATCACGACTGAAAAGGACACTGATTTCAAATGACAGCTCCAAAAACAATTATTAACATTACGTCACCTACATTTTGATGCAATATTGAGTGTTTTTGTTCTATTTCAGCAGCGAAAATAGTTCCAAAAGATCACAGCAGAACGAGTGTCACAGCAACAACGTGTTAGTGAATGATTCAGCGTTTTGAATGAATCGATAGAATCAAAGATTCAATGAACTATTCGTAAACGACCGCCTCATTCTTGAATGAATCAGCGTTTGAACAAATCGACTCAATGTCTTTAAAAAAATCTTAAATTAATAGCCAGACACAAATGTGGTTCAGACAAGTGTGCATAAATGATTATCACTGTAATAAAATTAAATATAACATAAAACACAACCCAGTCTTTTTGTTAAATGTCAGTTTATGTATGATCAATGATTGCCATTATAAAAGTATAAGTAAGAAATAAAACAAACAATTCAGTCAAACATACAAAGTCCGCACTAATAGGCTACAACGATATAGTTAAATAGGCTAAAAATATAAAGTTATGAAACATCACTTTGCCCTCAGCCAAAACGATTTGCCAGGAAACAAATTATGTATTCATGAGACCAAAGATCGCCCGCTAGATCTACACAAGACAAATTATATCTCATGTTTAACCACTACAGAGACATCAGAGCCAGCAGCAGACATCTAGGACTAGCCGAGGAAAGGCTGTTCTCTGCGGGTTAACCAGCACTGAGCGCCGGCGATCGACTGAATCTCACAACTCCAAAAACGCCAGATATAATTTTCAAATAGGAGCTATCTTTATAAATAAACCACAGATTTTAGCTTTAAACAAGTGCATTCTCGCCTGAAAAAGTCTTAAAACTACATTTTGTGACACATTAACACTTTCTCTAGTGTTTCTTTTCTCTGTTTCTCTGTTGGGTTTTTCATCCGCTATTGACTTGCCATTAGTTTATCACGTCAATTCACCTCGTGACAGCAGCAAGCAGGCTCCTGATTGGTTAACGCGGCGCAAACCGACGCAAAAGTTCCGATTTTTCAACTCGGGCATCAGACGCGAATTCGCTTCAACGCGTGAATGCGCAAAAAGCACAAAATAAAATCACTCGCGCAAGATGCTCAATTCACGTCTATTGCGCCGCAGGACCTCCGGACGGGCGTCAACGTGTCTTTACATTGTCTTAACATGGAAATCACTCGCTCCAGAATCGAGATGCTCTATTCGCGTTCTGTGTGAACACAGCATGAGAAACCCGGAAATGTGAAAAGGGTCTACTTTAAAAGAAAATATCTCCCTTTTCTTTAAACTTTGAGCGTCGTGACTTTGCTTTTCTCAATACCAAGTACACAAACTTCTGACTTGCGAGTCTACGAGATGCATTCTGGGATACCTGGTCTCTAGTCCACACAAGTCACCACTCAATGCATCCTCTATAAAAGGGGTGGATCAAGGACACATCTGGGGATTTTAACTGTACTTGGCTAGATGTGATCTTTGAATTAGGGCTGAACGATATGGACAAAATTTCATATCTCGATTTTCATGCCAGATATATCGATACAATACGAAATGACTACGTGTTCGGTGAAAACCAGAATCTGAATTAAAATGTGTTTGATTTAAGCCTACATTTCAAAAATTTGTGTCAGAAAATTTATTGTTTTTAAGCCTTTCGCACGTATCAAGTGCATCACCTGATCAACAGAGACAGGCGCGCTCAGAGCTGTCATATATCACAACTTTTCAGTGTTTTCAACCACATACTGTTTATTTTAGGTTTCAAACATATAAATTCACATAAGTACTAAAAAAACAATACATTTAGAGTTTGTAAAATACACACTGATGTCTATGGAAGAGGTAATAATAATCCTTTCCATTATAATTCGACACGTTTTATTCATTTCAGATACACATTGTGTAAGTAACTTCAATGTTTACTCTATTCTATTCCCAGTTCACCAGCCACTTACTTTTAAGTATTTCGGGAGAAGTGGATGAATTCACGTGTTGTAAACATAGAGGTTGTAAATCCAACAGATACGATTCTCTGAACTGCGTCAGCGGCACAAACTAACACGGCGGCGCCCATCGCGCATACAGCTCAACTAACGCGATCGTTATAAAGGTGTTTAAACAACAATATACTTCCACTTGCATGTATTTGACAATAGGAATATCAGATATTTCATGCCATAGCTAACACATTTGTGAATATTCTGAATAAAAAAGGAAAAAATGACATAAAAGCAGATCATCATTCATTGAGCGCTGTTGCTGCTGCGGTGTGTCACGTGACAAGCAATGACGCGTCACCATGGAAACGCCGCCCCCCCTCTCACAATATAGTTCCCACGTCCCTGGTAGTGTGTGCGCGCTGGCTTTAGCGGTGCATTCAAGGGCACTCGTAAAACTGATGTTTGTTGTGACTGCCAGAGTTGTATGCAGGGCGAGCGCGGAGAGGGGAAATCTATATCGTTGCTTTTTTCGATAGTAATATCTTGAAAGTTCATATCTAGATATAGATACGATAACGATATATCTTTCAGCCCTACTTTGAATTGGAACAGAACTTGGGCAGCGACTGATGACGTTTCACAAGTCCATGAGAACACAAGTGCAGACAAGAATGCATATTAAGAAACGGCCGTTGTTTAGGCTCAAACAGCAACATTAGACATTAACTAAAGTTAAAAAAGTGAAATCATAATGAACCACCCCTTAAAACGTTTAAAACAAAATCTGTCTTTTAGTTGATTCTACAAGTGAAATAGCCAATCTAATCACCATACAGACAAAAGTTCACTTCAGGAATGGCTATGATTGGCTATGAATGGCTATGAGTTTGAAGTTTGATGTATGAAAACAATCCAAACTACAAGATTAGGAAGGGCGATATGATGTGCAATTTCCCTATATGTAGCTTGAACAAGATGTCAGAACGTACACAAAAAATGTATTACTGAAAAAGGTCTACACAATGTATCAATTATATGTTTAATAAATTGGGAGAAGCAGAAATCGTGATCACTATTAATTATGCAGCTCAGTTTTGTGGTACACATTACTGAAAGTAATGAGTCAGATGTTTATCCAGTAACAGCATACATGTATGACTCATTACTTTCAGTGATGTCCATCTTGAAATGAAGAATGTTAAGTGTACTAAAGGTTCTTGAAACTTAAGCCAGTGTCTTTACTAAATGGTGGAACCACTAAGCATTTTTTTTTTCTACCTGACAACACACTAATATTTTGGAATTATAGTGTAATATCTGGATTAATTACGCATTAATATTCAATTATTACATATAAATTGCCAAAAAGATTTTCAGTATGCCCATGGAAGGCTGTCCA
The DNA here is from genome assembly GCF_949357685.1 of Gobio gobio. NCBI lineage: Eukaryota > Metazoa > Chordata > Actinopteri > Cypriniformes > Gobionidae > Gobio > Gobio gobio. The sequence goes on from NC_137098.1 coordinate 16,535,685, forward strand.
TAACCTAAAAATGGCCAGACTGTCTAATGAAGAAGCGTCAGAATAAATATAGATTTTAAATGGGCTTAAAGGGAAAGTTCATCCAAAAAGGAAAATTTTGTCATGATTTACTCAAGTTGTTCCAAACCTGTATACATTTTTTGGTTACCAATATTCTTCAAAATATCTTCTTTTGTGTTCAGCAGAAGAAAGAAATTCATAAAGGTTTGGAACAACTTGGGTGAGTAAATGATGATAGAATGTACATTTTTTTGGGTGAACTGCCCATTTAAGATTTTCCTCAAAATTTACCAAAATGTTGGATACAGTAGTTGGGGTCTGTAGTATCCCTGGGGTCCAATTGACCCTCCGCTAAGCCACGCCCAAAAACCGCCACAGGCCAATCGTGGCTTAGCAACCGTAACTAGGCGTGGAAGGTCTGTCAAGCTTTCGAGCAAGGGAAATATGCAGAAGCGTTGTGCTTATGGATTGTGCAAACCTTATACCCGGTATCCTAAAAGTTTAGACGGGGGGTGGAATTTTTTCCCCTCCCCAAACCTAAAACCCAAGGGGAGAAATTACGGTGTTCTGTCCATTTGTCCTACCTTGTCAGATTTTCCTACCGTAGCGCAAAATTATTGCTAAATCTATCAATCCATCCTACCGCATCGAAAAATCCGTTAACACTTTATTTTGATAGTCCACTTTAGACATTCTACTAACTATAAGTAACTTTGCAACTACATGTCAACTAACTGTCATTAGAGTATTTGTAGACTGTCTGATTAATATTTACTAAAACTTTATTTTGTTGGTCCCCCAACAGACAGTCTACTGACTAGAAGTAACTTGGCAACTACAATTCAACTTATTCTACTAACCCGAACCCTAACACCTAACCATAACCTACCAGTCTACTGACAATCAACTAATACTCTAATGACAGTTAGTTGACATGTAGTTGCAAAGTTACTTATAGTTAGTAGAATGTTTAAAGTCGACTATCGAAATAAAGTGTAACCAAAAATCCTACTACGTGTTAGCGTTTGTGACTAACTTAATAATTCAGTGTAACTTTACAGACGATTCTTATTGGGGAAAATGGTTTTAACAGTGCAAAATACCCCATCAGATTGTCATACCATTATGAAATAAACAGGTACGATAGGATGATCAGATTGTTGTGGATCAAGCTGTATGTATGTATGTATGTGTGTATGTATGTAAGTAAAATAAGCGGGAGAATGTTATCATTGCAAAGTGGTCAGGCTAATGTCTTGTGTTTATTCCATATGACTTTTATGGATAAGCAGTTTGATTTATAATTATTCGATTATTTTCTAATTTCACTTACCCTGCTCTGCAAGGACATAGTTGTTCCTCAATTTGTGTGTTTCCCATTTGAATGGTCAACATATGAGGCGGGTGCTGCTTGCGCTGGGACCTATAGGCTTTAGCTTCAATTTTGATGAAATTATTCTCTAATCGGTTGCATATGTTGTGGATATATCCCTCGAATGCATACTGCAGTCCCTTTTGTCTTGCTCTCTCAGATATTTCACCTGTGCCAAAAATGACTAATTATCTCCTTGGGAATGTCTGACACCGGCGCCTACATACTGTATTAGACGTGCCAGGCGCGAAACTTGTCAGGTGTAGCAACAGTAACTAAGGGGGGCGGGGCTTAGCGAAGGGACAATTGGACAGCAGCAGGGCTTAATGCTTTTCACTGGTCCCAAAAAAAAAAAAAAAAAAAAAAGGCCTAGTTATTGTTTTAGTTGTTTTTTTTTATCCATGTAACCTTATTAAATAAGGTGATGACACCAAAAACTACTAGCCTAACTCTTATCGATTTTAAATATAGTTAAAGACAGTCAGTAATAAAATAGAACACATTATGATCAACTTCCATGACAATGCAGCACTGGCCTGATCAGGCAAGTGACGGTTATTGTCAACTGGCCCAAGTGTCTTTCACGTTGGCCCTGGGCCATTGGACAGTCTTTATTGTCGAGACCTGAGCAGTGAAGCAAGTAACTAATTTTAGATTATATTGGGTCAAAATAAGCTTCAACAACTGGGGCCTATACCATGAATTACCATGGTTTTGCTGGCTAACCAGATATGCTTAAGCTTAGTTTGTGCCAATCCTGGGTTTTAGGTACCATTTAAGGGGTTTGGCTTTTAGCAGTGTTAATCTCCATAGCAATTTACACTCCACGGCTAACCTGCTCCAGGGCAGGTTATGTTCTGGATAAGAGATCTCAAACTGAAATTGGACCTATCAGCTGTGAGCAAAGTGACACACCTCTGATGCAATAAAGTCACTCCCCCAGTTTCTACTCCAAATTAAATGTCACTACATAGCAAATGTTTTTTAAAGGCTAAAGCGTCTGGCTTTTAAGTTTTAACAATGCTTATTTATAATAATAATAATTCTGAATGATTAAGATATAATTTATGTAATTATTATACCCTTAATCAATTACACATGTATCATTTTAGTTAATCAATCATTAATAGGCACTTTAGTTAAAATTAATATAAATAGCCTATATAAAGGTCATACAAATAAGTTTTAAAATAAATAAATAAAGCTACAAAGAATACTACATGTGAGCTTAAATGTTCAATTCTCTCTATATATCAACTAAACTAACTTCATAACTTGTACTTAGTAAGATTCTTCTTTAACCCCTTAAGCCCTGAAGGTATTTTTATTTTTTAGAGGTTTTTTTTGTCTGAGTCAGGGTTTTTCCTAGCCTGACGTCGTCATACTCAATTCTAGTCAGAATATGAGTCTGATACTGCTCCGTTGGGCTGTTTATTATGGGGCGTGTTTCAACCGAACCAGGAAAGACCTCAATTGGATAGACCTACAACCAATCAGAGCAACGACGCAACGCATGACGTTAGTTGTCAAATGTCAACAGAACTCAACTGCACTGTGTTGCCAAGTCCGTGGGTTGAAGCGACCCCAATTATGTGATATACAGACCCAGGAATGCGATTTTTAGCCAGCCCTGCCAAAATAACACATTTTACCCCCCAAATGCCTTTTTTCCCGGAGAACCCCCCCCCCCCCCCCCCCCCCCCGGAAAGCTATTGGGCTTGTTTTTGGCAAGTTTTGAGGAACGTTAGCAATTGTGCGGGTTTTGTTGTAAAAACTTGGCAACCCACTCTGCACGCACGTTGGAATAAGTAGCCTAACGTTAGAAGAAAAAGATGAGTGTAAACGATCTTTGCCGGTGTTGTGAAAAAAGAATTTAAGGATACACAGAGTACTTACCAACACGATCATCATTTCTGAGAGAAATAGTAAAGGTGAATGCATATACGAACAAGTTCTCCGTTTAGGATTAGAACAAACTCAACCCAAGCGCCTTTGATGACGTGGATGATTACGTTACTGTTTATCATCTGTCCATCATCGTCTAAAACCCGCCCTAACAATTTCATTGGTCCGAACAGTTTCTGTTCGGGCATAATTACTTCTCTATGGATCAAGTCCAGACCGAACTGCCCGAGTAAAAATGTTGTGGGCGGGGCTAAGTTCGGCTGGCATCCAGGCTAGGTTTTTCCTGGGTCAAAAATGGTCTTCGGTGGTGGCTGACAGACATGGTCATCCCCACACACACACACACACGCAGTAAAAATTACCCTACCCACGTGATCTGCAAGCGCAATACTGACAATAAATTCAAAGAAACAGTTTGTAATTTTTGCTTATCTTATTTTGATACCTTGATGTTTGTTTTTGTTCCTCATTTTTTACACTATTTACAGATAATTGTTTTGGTATAATCATATCAATATTAAAAAGTAGCATTAAAAAATGAACAAATAGTCACATTTTCCCACATATTCAATTTAGTAAAATGATCAGCTAGCTAACAACAACTTTGTTCTGGTTTTACCTCACTCCAGTCTAAACTAAATTAACATCAACATCAACATAAATAAACTGAAAGACTAAAACTAATTCTTACTAACCACTCTTGCTAAATTGGGTAAGCACACTTGTGTTCTCCTTTCAGAGGTGTTCTGAGTAAATGATTAAACTGATTCGTGAGTTCAGTGTTGGACAGATCAGATGTTTTAACCAGTCGTTAAATGATTCTGTTCAAAGGAGTCATTAGGTCGCGAATCGGACAGTAGCAGACGCGTTGTGTGCGTATTCCGGCTGTTAGAACATCGCAAAAGATGTCAACACACAGAAAACACTTCATAACTGGATAGGATTTTTTTTCCTGTTTATTGAAAGTGGTTTATGTCCGCTGGTCAGAGAAGAGTCAACGTTTTTTGAGCGCAATTCACACCCAACGGTAATTCAAGGAAAAAAATGTCTGAATGCGCCATGTGCAATATGGATTTGGTCTTCCGACCTTTTGATTTTGATTAACGTAATATGTGAAATATTAGAAAGCTAAGGCCAATTGATACTTCTGTGTCGAGTGTACGCCGTAGGCTACGCGTGTAGCCGACGCCGTCGTGAGCATTTATACTTCTGCGCTGTTGTCCGCGTCAATGTGCAATTACACATGCAGACGCTAGTAGGCAGTGTCCTCGGGCATGTTGGTGTAATCAAGACAACCGCTGAAGAAGAAGCAGCTTGTTGTGTAGAATTTGTACATTCATGTCGGAATATTAGCAGCCTTGAGAGAGCGGCTTTTCTTGCAGCTTGTTGTTGTATCTAATACAAATTAAGCATCTCTAGTTGATTAGTAAAGTTAAATAAGGTGATCTGGCGCTGGAATGCGTTTGTGAAATCATGCAGAGTGCTTGTGGCCGCTGTTTTCACTAGCGAGCAATCGATTACTGTTGCGGAGACTTCATTCACGAAATATACCCTAATGTGTCCCTGTTCTTGATATACAATTACTGATTAACATCTTTGGTTTTAATGAGAAAATAAATAAACTATACTCAGCGGATCTATGTATTTATTTACTACCATAAAGAATCGCTGGACTACAAAATATTGTGTTCTAGCAGACATAAGGAACTATCATCCCATTTCTGGACACACACACACACTCCTATCGCAGATTTTTTATTTATTTATTGACCTGAGGTAGGGGTTCTGGCAGTCCAATCACAGCGCTTGCGGTCCGCGTAGAATTGACGCGTTGTTACATTTTTGGAGAGGTGCGCGTCAGGGTACTCGACGCAGAAGTATAAATTGGCCTTTAGACAGTGCTTATTTTGAAGACAGAGAGTGCGCGTGGAGGAGGGCTCTGCTCGTTCTCTCTGTCACAGTTAACATGTGCCCTATCATAAATCGCAATCACTGATCAAATAAGGCTTTGGCGGGACAAAAATTTGTTTTGGCGGCCGCCAACATTTTCAATGCAGGAAAAACCCTGGAATCTGCTGTAAATAAGGATGTGCCACTTTCAACGATCGGAGAATGTTTCATGAAGTTACAAGCATAAACGCGACTTTAGTGCAACAATATAACTTAGAGTATTTGCGCCTGTCAGGTTATAATTCCATGAGTAATAACTTCTGAGTTGAGTGACGGATTTTGTCTCTTTTTAATCGTGGGAATCTGCTGTAAATAAGAATGTGCCACTTTCAACGATCGGAAAATGTTTCATGAAGTTACAAGCATAAACGCTAATTTAGTGCAACAATAGCATGTGCTTCTGTCAGGATACAGAATGGATATGTATATAACTGCACGAGTAATAACTTCTGATCCGAGTGACGGATTATGGCGACCTTGGTCTCTTTTTAATCGTGAGAATCTGCTAGATAATTTTTAACGATCAGAGCTTGTTTCATGAAGTTATCAGCGAAAACGCTCATGTGCGTCTGTGCTGTCATACTTCAACGAGGAATATCTTTAGATCTAAAAGACAGATTATGGTGACTTTGGGCTCTTTTTAATCGTGAGAATCTGCTGTAAATAATGATGTCGTTTTCCACGTTTCATGAAGTTACAAGTGAAAAAACGTCACGTGAATGCTGCATCAGTATTATTTACATATGGGTCTTGTCAGACTTAACTTACAAAAACTCGCTGAAATTTTAGTCAAAGCCCAAAACAATTAGGCTTGTTGTATTCTGCTCCGTGAGACCTTTCAAATGACACATGACTATCTGAGCTGTATGATGTGATTGACACATTGCAGAACATACCCCCTCCTCCATAAATTAAGATTTTTTTTTTTTTCATTTTATCAGCAAATAACTCCTCACTACTTTGTAGATGCTCATAATGGCTACATTCATTGTGAAGTTTAGACTCGACACCTATTTTGTGTTGATCAATGCAGTAGTTTTGAAAAATATGACAATTAATTTTCACAGCTAGGTGGCGCCCGCGGGCAGTACACTCCGTTTTAGATGAATTACTCAGCACTCGTTTAGAGTTTCCCAAAATGGATAGAAAGCTGAGATTCTAAGCTTTAAAATGATACCTATTTTGTGTTATTACATTCAGTGGTTGCTTAGTAAGCCCCCCCCCCTCATTTTTTCCCGCGCGGGGTGTAAGGGGTTCGGGTTTAAGGGGTTCGGGTTTAAGGGTTAAGTTGTCCTTTTTCAAAGACAGCTCTTTTCTTCTTGCTGTGTAAATTTGTTCAAATTCTTAATATTTTTCAATCATATAATATTCTGCAGAAGAGAAAAAAAAATCTCTCTCCTTCTCTCGCGAGAAGTGAATCTCAGTTTCACTGATCCACAGCATGTGATTGGTTGTTCACTACTAATGTCACAGCTAAACTCCTAAACTCAGGATCAAAGTAGAGGTCTGCATGGGCCTTAAACTGAAGCCCGAACCCGGACCGTACCTGAGATCCTTTAACCCGACCCGACCCGACCATTACATTGACATGTTAAGCCCAAACCTGAGGTCCGTTTCTAACAGCAAATACCATTTTTGCAATATGTTGTATTTAAAGATTGCTTGCAACGGTAAACAAATACATGTACAAACACAGGCACAGTTGTAGAAAAAGCACATACTTACCAATTACGTAACTTTGCTGTGGTCGAACCAGTGTAACAGTCACACATTTCTCTGGAACTCAAACTTTAAACTTCAATAAGTTCACACAGTGCTGCTAAACTATTTACACAAATATATCCTTCTCAGTAGCCTACGAGTTAAGAAGGAAGAGAATGGCATCGACAGTTGATCATAATTCTTCCAGAGTGCAGCTTTTCCTGCATCATTTGGAACTGTGATAAGTTTGTAAGTGATAAGACCCAAAACCCGCAAGTTTTTCAGGCCCCGTCGGGCTCGGGTCGGGTAGAAGACCTCTACAACAAAGCCTGAATAGATTGGTTTGGTTTTGTCAACTCGAAACTAATCCTGTAACCCAGAGTTTGTTAAACTAACATCATGGTACAGGCCCCTGGTATGAAAAATCTTTGTTTTTTCAGATCTTGACCTTTGAGACCAAGAACCCAGTGGAGCTGGCCGAGCGCCTGCGAGCAGTCTGTGGAAACCAGAGCAACGCTTACGCAAGACTTTTGGAGTACCGTCTCAATGCACTGCGAGGTCTGTGGGGGGCACAGCGACAGCTGGCCCTGGAGGAGCAGCAGGAGCATGAAGGAGTCATCCCGGGGAGCGGCGGAGGGGCTGACGAGGAGACGCTGGCCCTGCTTAAGCGACAGGGCTTCTTACAACCTCAACATCACCACCATCCTCACCACCCTCCGATGCCCACCGGCACTGATCAGGCACCATTTACCTCACGGGTCGGCCTCCTGTTGGTCTTTCCGCTACTGCAATCACAAACACGGCATGACCCTGCACTCTGTGGCGTCACCGCCGAGGTCTTGCTCGCATGTCTGCGTGACTGCCAGCCGCTGAGCCTAGGCAAGGAGCCTGCAGACTGCCTAAATGGCCTGGAGGGGTTGCTTTGCTCCTGGCTAGAGGAGAAGAGTGAGCCAGAAGTTGTGGCACAGGCGAGGCCACTGCTTACCCAACAGCAGAGACAGAACGCAGCTGCTGCACTAGTGGCTCTATCGTGTGCAAGGTGAGCACAGCCAATGGCTATTATTCAGCCTTTATTATTGTTTATTAAGTTGAATGTAATTGACTACAAGGCTTTGCTGCAAATCAGGTCAAAAGCTGGAGTGAATTAAAGCCAAGGCAAGAATTTTGCTACAGGCAAAACCAATGTTTTTTTCATGCACTTTTTGGACTATTTTGCTTCCATAACATGTCTTATTTCAGCTAGTGGAAAGAAAACATCCGAAATGCATATTTTAGTGTTTATTACACTTCATTTATTTGCGTCTGTAGAGTTACATTACATATCTTTTAAAGACTGTGAATTTTCTCATGCAGTGAGTCTCATGCATTTCCACTTCCACATAAACTTTGCAGTTTTATTCCTATTTATGTTCTGAAGCTTGGTTTGTTTCGTGACATGGTGACATTTTATCTGATATTTTCTGATTTATGGAGTGATAAAAAAGTTTAAATAATCTTTAACTCTAGTAGTATAGGAACAAAATGAACACTGGCTTTATCCAGTGTTCAGATTTCTTTTCCCGAAAATGTTTGCAGTGTCATTTGCATATTGAAACTAGGCTTGCTACGATAGTCGGTGTTGCCGGTGTTACCGGTGTCCAGACTCAACACCGGTTACATCACTTGCCCACCGTGGCACCGCCCACCGTCTTTTTGATTTTTTTATAGTAATAAAATTATTTAGTTCAGTTAGAGAACAGACAATACAAATAAAAACTGAACGTATCTGCTTAATAAAGCAGGATCCGACCGTGAGTCTCGGCAGCGGCAGGAGTCATTCATCAGATTTAAGAGTGAGGAGCTGACTGAGATGATCGCGCAAGATTTGGTTTCAAAGCGAAACGTAAAAGCGCCTATTTAAGGGAGTTTGTCATTTGTTTTGTTGTTGTGTTTTTCATTAAAAATAATAGGCTAATGAACCCACAATTCAAGCAACCCGCAGCCGAATTGGCGCTAATTCAAAACTGAAAGTAAAATGTGCATGGCCGCACAGAGCGCGCATTGTTTACTTTGGCCTGGCTCCGCAGTGCGAGCCTCCACGCTCCGCGCATTTATTTTTTGCCGCGCGCACCCTCGCGCTCGTGCGGGCGCGTCGAGTATAAACAAGGGGACGAACTGTTATTCATTCATGGCGTGCATCTCAATCATAGACTGATCAATGCTTGATCAGTGCCCTGACTACTGAACTAGGGAACTGATTGAGACGCGCCCATGGCCTCACAGAGCACGCATTTACAGACGAGCTGTCATTCACGGTGTGCGCGCACTGGCGCGTTTTGAGTTCAGAGCGGTCGTGTGCATGTTACTTTAGATTTAAAAGCCTCCATCGGTGATACCGGTATTACCGGTGTTGTCACACATCAATTAACCGGTGGGAAAATTTCCTCACCGTCACATCCCTAATTGAAACGTAATATTTCTGAAAACTTGTAATACAAGACAATTGTTTTGATGTACTGTGCTGGGCACATTATGGTGTGTCTCAGCACAATTGCCCCAATTGCTAAGTATGGTACTCTCAATGTATTTTTGGCCCTGTTTCCGAATCAATCACGAGTTGTAAACTGAGACGCATTGCTCTTTACAATTCGTACTAAAGTGTCTCAATGCATCTCCTTCTGCCACTTTTCATCTGATATGTCTAGGGGAGAGTCTCTCTTAATTGCATCACTACATACATCTCTATGTCAGTCAAAAACAAAGACAGAAAGGAAACTCCAAACAATTTCTATTTTGTCTTCTTGCAGGGGCTCTCTGAAAACGTTCATTCATACTGTCCACCTGCTGCAGAAACAGACAGACTTGGGTCAACTTCCAGTGGCTGATGTTCTCTATAGGTAAGATGTGGCATACAATTACTATTTGAAGACATGCAGCATTAAAGGGTTAGTTCACCCCAAAATTAAAATTCTGTCATTAATTACTCACCCTCATGTCGTTCCAAACCTGTAAGACCTTTGTTCATCTTTGGAACACAAGATATTTTTGATGAAACCAGGGAGCTCTCTGACTCGGCGGACAGCGGCGTAATTAACACTTTCACGGTCCAGAAAGGTAGTAAAAATATCATTAAAATAGTCCATGTGACTACAGTGGTTCAACCTTAATTTTATGAAGCGATGAGAATACTTTACTTTTTTTGTTGTTGCAAAAAACAAACAAAAATAACGACTTTATTCAACAACCTCTTCTCATCTGTGTCATTCTCCTAAGCTGTTAACATAGTAAATACAGTGCAGCGCTTCAGAGTTCTACGGCAGAACGGCTGCTCACCTTTGGCTAGCTCCTGTGTCAGCGTCACCTGCATGCGTTGTGGTGCTCAAGTGCACAGCGTCGGCCAATAGTAAGCCGGCATTCTGACCTAGAGCTTTGAAAGCGCTGCACTGTATTTATTATGTTAACAGCTTAGGAGACTGACACAGATGAGAAGAGGTTGCTGAATAAAGTCTTTATTTTGAGGTATTTGTGCACACTAAAAGTATTTTCGTCTCTTCATAAAATTAAATTCATAAAAAAATGTAACCACTGGAGTCACATGAACTGTTTTATTGATGTCTTTACTACCTTTCTGGGCCTTAAATGAATTTCTATGGAGGGGCCTGAGGGCTCTTGTATTTCATCAAAAATGTCTTAATTTGTGTTGCGAAGATGAACAAAGGTTTTACTGGGATGGAATGACATGAGGGGAGTAATTAATGGCAGACTTAATGGTTTTTATTTTTGGGTGAACTAACCCTTTAAACTATTTCTGTTAACTATCACATTTCATATTTAAAGGGTTAGTTCACTCAAAAATTAAAATTAGCCCATGATTTACTCACCTTTTAATCATTCTAGGTGTATATGACATTCTTCTTTCAGACAAATAAAATCTGAGTTATATTAAAACAGTCCTGGCTAATCCAAGCATTATAATGGCAGTGAATTGTTGCCTCGTTTATGAAGTCCATAAAAGTGCATCTATTCATCATATAACTGCTCCACACGGCTCTGGGGGGTTAATAAAGGCCTTCTGAAGCGAAGTGGCACATTTGTGTAAAAAAAAAATCCATATTTAAAACTTTATAGACTTAAATAACTAACTTCCGGCGGCAAGCCATACGCAATTCCACTTACGGCCTGACGCGATGTATAGAAGCATCTTAAGTGTTGACGCCTCTCGCGGACAAACTCAAGCCCCTCTTCTCTTATATTGAAATCCTCCGACAATTCTCTTTAAAATTTTCGTTTTAGGCTCTAATTCATGACCGGTGTTTTGTTTCGCTCTATCCTCTGTGCTTCTGCATGCGTCAAGGGTTCAATCTGCCGGAAGTGAGTTATTTTAGTCTATAAAGTTTTAAATATGGATATTTTTCTTACACAAACGTGCCACTTTGCTTCAGAAGACCTTTATTAACCCCCCGGAGCCGTGTGGAGCAGTTATATGATGGATAGATGCACTTTTATGGACTTCATAAACGAGGCAAAAATTCACTGCCATTATAAAGCTTGGAAGAGCCAGGACATTTTTAATATAACTAATATAATTTTATTCGTCTGTAAGAAGAATGTCATATACACCTAGGATGACTTGAGGGTGAGTAAATCATGGGCTAATTTCATTTTTGGGTGAACTAACCCTTTAACATCTAAACGCGGCACAGAATAACTAGGGTGGGAATTATTACTCGCCAATTTATGCACCAATTCAGCTTATTAGAATGATTCACATGAAATAAATCTGGAATTCGATTTATAGTTGACAACTGTGTCAAATATCAACTCTTTTTAGACCCTTCACAAATGTATATAGGATTTAAAGAGTCTTAAACTTTAAAAAGTTCAATTTAATTCACTCTATTGCAGACTGCTGCTTCTTGAGGGAGGTCCAGGCTCACCCTCCTGTTTGCTAGGGGGGAAACACAGTGTGTCGTGGGGCTTCGAGGACATGTTGCCCACTCCAGATAGCAGTGCCACTGGACCAGAGAGTAAAGGTGAGTCTATGATGGCTGACAAAAAAGACGTCACGCAGCACGCTGTTATATGGACGTAAACACAAAAGATATTAAAGGGTTAGTTCAACCAAAAATTAAATTTAGCCCATGATTTACTCACCCTTAAGTCATCCTAGGTGTATATGACATTCTTATTTCAAACGAATAAAATCAGAGTTATATTAAAAATGTCAAAGCTTTATAATGGCAGTGAATGTCTGTTTCTGTTTTGAAGTCCATTAAAGTGCATCTCTCCATCATATAACTGCTTCACACGGCTTCGGGGGGTTAAAAAAGGCCTTCTGATGTGAAGCGATGCGTTTGTGTAAGAAAAATATCCATATTTAAAACTTTATAGACTAAAATAACTAACTTCCGGTGGTCGGCGGTACGCAAGTTGACTTATGCTAAAAGAGTAACCCCCGACGCTACGTTTGGTTTGCTCTATTCTTTGCACTTATGCCTTCGTCAATACACATGCGTCAAGGGTTCAAGGGTCAAGGGTTACTCTTTTAGCACAAGCGACTCACGTACCGCTGACCGCCGGGAGCTAGTTATTTTAGTCTATAAAATGTTAAATATGGTTATTTTTCTTACACAAATGCACCACTTTGCTTCAGAAGGCTTTTTTTTTAACCCCCCTGAGCCATGTGGAGCAGTTATATGACGGATAGATGTACTTTTATGGAATTCAAAAACGACCCAACAATTCACTGCCATTATAAAGCTTTTTAAGAGCCAGGACATTTTTAATATAACTCCGATTTTATTCGTCTGAAAGAAGAATGTCTTCTACACCTAGGATAACTTGAGGGTGAGTAAATCATGGGCTAATTTTCATTTTTGGGTGAACTAACCCTTTAAAGTAAGTGATAAACGTTTATTTATAGTGTGATCTGCAGCAGAAACCAGCAAATTTATGCGCAGGCAATATAAAAAAAACAAGATGAGGATGCGGAAAAAGGGAGCAGAGTTTTTAAATATTTATGATACAAGCCCTCATGTTTTGCTTGTATATAGAGTCACTGTAATACTTATAGGTTCTGACACACCGTCCTTCACTGACTTCCTTTCACAACTCTTTTGATAACTTCGGGTATGTAAAGTCTTTGAATTGACTCCCATGTGTCATATGGGAGCAAAGATATTTACCTGCAGTAATAATGACACTAATAAAAATTGTTTATTAACTCTTTTTTAAAAAAGAATATCACACGTTTTGTCCACATTTTACTTTCATTTTTGTGCTGCACAATATACTTATGAAAGGAATTGTTCAAATTAAATTTGATTACAATTTAAAAGTTTAATTAAATTGTTAAAGTTACATTGATTTGATTACCACCTTTTCAACTGATTGGACATCCTTTCAATTTTCTCTCAGACACAGACCTGGGACGCAGCCTGGCTACAGATGGTTTATATCTCTACACAACAAACTCTTTTGGGAAGGGCTTAAGCAAGCTGGGCTCAGGGCAGCATGGGACGCTGAGGTAACTCTAAAACTAAACAACTTCCACTTAACCTCCTACCCTGCTTTTCTGTTTGTACCAGTAACCTCCAGGCTACTATTGTGCTCTTTGTCCTGCTGTCTCTCTCATTTCTGCTCTGTGAGCAACTATATTTGTTAGACGTTTAAACCCTTTTTTGCTGTGTCAATGATGAACTTTCAGTTAAATGTTGCACTTCCTCAGTCTCATGAAGAAATGTCTTGGACACATTTCAACCAAAATGTAAAAAAAAAAAAAAGAAAACACATTTTGCATAAAGACCAGGGATGTTTATAAAGGGGTGTTATTTGTAACACCATCACTTTAACCAGTTATTTATAGGGAGGAAATCACTATCATACATGAACACCATCTTTCTGAAGTCACAGTGTAAGTTGTTAGTTTCTGTGTTCAGATAAAATGTATAAGGATTTTCAGGACAATAAGTAATGTATAATGTATCTGAATTATAATTTGATTTGTGATCAAATTAATACATGATAAATGGCAAATTGTGTACCATTTGAAACAACAGAAAAATCGAGTTAACGTTTTCTGAAGGTTCCAATACAAAATCATACTAATACTAGCAGCCATACCTTAAAATCTCTGGTAATAACACCAAATTTGACACACACACACACACACACACACACACACACACACACACACACACACACACACACACACACACACACACACACACACACACACACACACACAGTCTATAGGAAAACAAATTTTAAAACTTTTTTTCCCCATGATACCACAATTGTTCGATTAACATTGAGACAGACAGCCTATATATTAAAACCAACTGTAATGCATGGATCTAATGTAATGTTGCACACCCCCCCCCCCCCCCAACAGTTAATCTAACATTCATTTAAGACATAACAGATAATGTTTGCGTAAATACTGAAATACGGAAATGTCTGCGGCGTCTTTACGCGCGCTTGGGATGTGTCAGTCAGCGTGAGTAAGATCGTTTTGTTTACAGCATGAGTTTGAATATCACATTTCATTGGTTCAGACTCTTGACAATTTGCTATGAATATTCATAAAGTTGTAATGCTGTGCTTTAAATGATACCAAACTTGTGCTGAGGGGAAGCGCCAGTCGTTGAGAAGCGAGCAGAGAAAAACATAATTTTTCATGGACAAAGGAAAGGTACTCCTCTCAGAAAACGTACAAATAAAACTACTTTTAGATGTTTACTTGCTATTTGGAACACTGGGATCACTAATTTTTCGCATTAATCGCATTTTTGTGTGAACCAATTTTTCACTTGTTTTGCCTGTAGCTCGTAATTAGCCTTTCCGACTCGCATGTGCGTGTGTCTCTCCCAGTAGGCAAGGGAGTATGTGGCACTGTAATTCTGCCACAGAAATACACTAAAAACGGAGAACAGGAGTAGTGGCTAGAAGGGGTATAGCAACGGTAGGAACTGAGGCAAAATCTCACGATAAAATACAGTACATTTATTTTAATAAAATTTATTTATTGTTTTTTTAATAACGCCTACACCTACCCCAACCCTAAACCTACCCTTACACTAATACAATAATGCAATAATTAAATGATGCAATATTGATCTGCGCATGCCCAGTGGCCATAGCTGTATCCCTTCTAGTCTTTACCGTGCGGGACGTGGTGTGATGACATCACCGTTTCACAAAATATACGGATTGGCTGTACACACGAAAACGCAAGAGTGTCGGTTTCAGATTTATCCACTCTGGGATCCGGTTTCAAAAAATACCGATTTCATGCTCCTAAAAATGCCAGATCCGTCTGGACGAAACGCTGATATGATACAAATTTTTTACGTATACAGCTAAACGCGTCTCCATGTGGACGGGACCTTAAATACACTTAAATAATACTTATAACGAACTAAAAGACTAACAGTTGTGATGATCAGATGAATTGCCATACTAACTAATGATGGCGGGAAAAATGAACAAAGACAAAAGGAAACAATGAGAAGCAAACTAAAATGTCAATAATAAAGAAATTAAACGAGCAAATGACTGAATATCCCTGACAATAGTCACACTAGACCTAAAGTATGCAACATTTCTAGAGACTGCGCTAGTCAACTCTAATTGTCAACAATCATGGCACAAACTTAAAACCTAAAACTTTTTTTTTTTCTTTGGCCTTCCTCACAGGGGTTTTGTGTATTGTCGGAATGAGGAAATGGAAGCAGGGTGGGTGGCACACAGTAGTGGCTTTTTGCTCCACCGTCCTGCCTCTTTTGACACAAAATCTCATCAGCTGTGCCAGGTCATCGACCCCTTCACACTGCAGGTACAACCTATGCATTGCAAATGATCATCCTGCACGTTGCACTTTCAAATTTACATCGCAAGTGTTACAAGTATTACAAGTAACAGGGCTATGAGTATGTATTCTGATATTTCTGATCAGAATTGCTAGTAGGTGTCTAATTTCTAAGTATTTTGTAAAATCACACAGTTGATTCAACTGTGGACATGGTTGTCATATTATTGAGGCTATATGAATTTTGGAATATGAAAAACTTGATTTCTCACTTGATTTTTCAACATTTTGGCAAAAGAAAATGGGTGCTGAATTTTTGTTTTGTTTGTTCGTACAGTCGAGATTTCTGGAGTTTGACCAACATTTGGCATTCATTCCCAGAATGTTTTAATGTTAAAGGGGTCATATGATGCGATTTCTTGTTTTCCTTTCTCTTTAGTGTGTTATGTAGCTGTTTGTGCATGTATTAGATCTGCAGAGTTACAAAGTCTCAAACCCAATGAGATATTCTTTGTAAAAGTTAAGGCTCAGCCACACAATCCTAAAACACTTCGCTCAAACACCCCTCCACAAATCTATGTCAGTATGTGGGAGGAGAGTTTCATTAGCCTGACAAGCCAGACCCACATCAAGATGTTGGGTCTGGGAACACACCATCGGCAGGGCTCAATCTGAGGGGAAGGATAAACGGTTGTCTTTCAAATTCCCTCTGCACGCAATAGGATAACGCTACGAAGAAGTAGAAGCGGAGTTGATAGATTACATTTTTGCTGTATCCGGTCGGCAAAACTCCGTACACATCTTCCTTTTTTAAGAATGACTTCAGTGCCGTTCTTTTCTCAAAGAAAAGCTCAACTCCAAGTCTTCCAGAGTCGCGGCCAAAGCCGATTCAAAAGACTTAGTTTTCTTTGATCTTTGTTTTCAAGTAGCACTCGGAACCGTCGCAACTCTACCGTCATTATGTTAAGCCCGCCCACCGACTCTATACACGATGTGATTGGCCTGACTAGAGTTTGGTTTTTCAAGCTCGCAAGCCGATGGAGAGTTGCTAGATGACCCTGGCTGTAAATTGCATTTGTTGCTTCTTGGGTGCCTCTAGATTTCTAGGCTAGAGTTTCATAACATGTATACACAAAGAAAGAAGGCGTAACTTTTATACGCTGTAGTATTGTTATTGCCGGCACCGCCATGTCGTGGAGACGCTGTGTTTTTCGTTGCGAAAGCCAAACTACTTTGTTTGGCCTTCCAAAAGAGTGGTGAAGCTTTAGTTACAACACTGTTCCAGAACATTACAACCCAAATATTCGACTGTGTGCTGCACATTTTTCGGAGGACTGTTTCTAGCACCTGGGAGAGTACAGAATGTTTCTACATCTTCGTCGTTTCTACGTTAACAAATGCAAACTTACCAATCTGATACTTTCTGGTCCAGTCACGCTGGCAACGTTGATCAATCAGCTTGGTCCTCTGCATTATCCGGATCAGATTCGGGCTCGAATTGATAAGGTAGAACCGAAATTATCCTCTGTCAATATTGCTTTGCTCAGGGAGCTGATGTTCCAAATATGGGAAGGAGCGTGACATTTCTGTCAGAAGCTTAAGGTAATTGGGCCAATCACAATGCACTGGATCGCTGGCTAATCAGAGCACACTGCACTTTTCAGAACGATGAGCTTTGTAAAAACCGACGCATTTCAGAAAGGAGGGGCATAGAGGAGCAACGATAATGTACAGTATGTGTAAAATAATGACTCTTTTTAACCTAAAACCGCGTACACACAATGCATTAAACCAAATACACTAAATAATGCTCTTTTCAGAACCATCATATGACCCCTTTAATATTGTAAAGTGTAAGTTTGTTAATTTTGGACTTTCACAACATGTCAATTCACTTTTATAAGTTATTCCTGACAATTTCATTGGTGTATATATCTTCAAAACATTTTAACAAATTAAAATTATTTTCATTATGACTTGGACAGAGAGTTCCAAATGGTGGAAATTTATCTTTTGTCCTCTGTGTACCACGTGTTGTAACATTTAGATGTCTATTTTATAAATCTATAAGTCCTTGTATATTAACTAGGCCTTTACAAATGCTTTACTTGTGGAAGCTTCTAATTCTCATTTCTCTGTTGAAGGTTTCTCAAGTAGTCGCAATGCCCCATCATCATTTCCCAGTGGGCAGCTGCCTGACCACCCTGCGTCTGTGTTCTGATGGTACCTACCTCTACTGGGTTTGGTCACCTGTCAGCATCAACGAGAAAACACAGAAAGGCCACTCTGTCTTCATGGATGTCTTCCAGCTAACGGTATTAACTTGAGAATGTGTCAGGTTTTTTCCTGGGTCAAAAATGGTCTTCGGTGGTGGCGGGCAAACACGGTCATCCACACACAGTACAAAGTACCCTACCCTTGTGAACTTCAAGCCCAGTACTGACAATAAATCCAAAATAAATGCAAAGAAACTGTTTGTAATTTTAACTTCTCCTATTTATTCATGAAATAAAAATAATCACTGTCAGAACATAGTATAAAACAAAGTGCTTAAAACCATTTCATATTTTAAATTCTGTAAGTGACTTATTTGAAAAGTTTGTAATAAAATGAATAACAAAGTAACACGTTAAAGGACAACTCCTTTAAAAGTGAAAAATGAACCTAGGGTTAATTAACACATGGTTACTGAGTAGATCGTTCTCTGGGATGCGTTTTCATGATAATCGAATGTAAAGAGTTTTATCTCTAAAACAGATTAGCTTATAACGCTAGTATATGGGGCATATAATAAGTAAAATTAAATTGCTAGTTAATACCACTAACAAGGCTCAAAATAGCCTCACACTTACACGGTAGCATAATGAGGGTCCCTACATGCAAACCGAAGCATTGAGAACTTTGTAAGTGTTAAAACAGTTTAATAAGAAGCTACTTTATAAAGACAGTACATTACGCGTATACAGACAGGAGCCATCTTGGAAAACAGACTAGACGAATCGAGCCACGAACGCTGTGCTTAGTTGAACTTAATTCCTATCGACCAGCTCACTTATGAGAGAGATAGAAAACGACAGAGACGTGTCAATGAATGAACATCCAAGTACTGTCAATTTTTTTGTGTACACAATATGGATAAACTACAACAGATAAACCTGTTGTCTGTGTGGACACAAACTAACCGTTAAAAGTTCTCATTTTTAGCATATGGATTCTTATTCTCAATATATTTTAATCTTTGCTGTTTTCTGTTTCTGCCTGAACTTCACATTATTTGTAGCGCAGCATCCATAATCGCAGTAAGATTTGTATTGTCACCTTTAATGTCACTTTTAATGTCTTTGTTTTAGTAAATAATTAACAAACATTCAAATTCTGTAAATTGTATCACAAAATGCAAGCAATAAATGTTGTTTTGGCAATCTTTAATGTGGCCTGACAGTTCGCTCAATTAGCATTTTGACTTTGGAAAGAGCTTGTATAAAACAGCTTAACAAACATAACAAACGTAAGGTCAAATTTACCTCAGAAAAGCCATTCAATGTTCATAAACTTGTTAGTCAGCTAGAAAAATAACTACAGAAAAGGGCATTTTGCTAAGTATATGCACTGTCACATAATCCTTATATTTTTACTCTACATGGTGAAATTCAACACCACCCATATAATTGCATGTGAAGAGATGCCTTTCACCAAATGTACCTCTCAGATATTACTAATGAAGAAAAATAGATTGGGAGTGTGCCAGACACTCTACTACGTTTATAGGATTCATTAGGGGGAGGCAAATCTGTACTCATTGGCCAAGTGATGCTGACATTATTATGGTCTGTGACACTGGTTCAGATTCTGTGTAAAGAACAAATCTTTGTCACTGTATGTAGTTCTCAAGTTGTAAAAGCAATTCAATTCCCACTTTAAGTGAATCTTAGACCTTGTCCACACGTACACGGGTATTTTTATAAACAGAGTTTTTCATCCGCGTCCATGTGAAAACACAAAAACATTCAATGAAGCACTGTCAAGAGCATGCCAAACCAACAGGTGGCAATATAACCCTTACTGTAAAGCCATGTTGGCCAATCAGAAGCCAGGAAAAAAGGTTATTGGCCTGTCGGTTTTGACCTAACAAGCCAAAATCTCCGGTTTCATTGTCTACACGACAACACTGCAACTTCTAAAAATCTTCACCCTGGCAGGATTTTTTTTTTAAGTTGGGTTTCAGTGACCGAATACTCTGTTTGCGTTTGGATGAACGGCCAAACTGCAGCTTTTTTTAAAATACACGTGTTCGTGTGGACCGGGCCTTAGTTCCCAGGAAATCCTGAAAATGCTGATGCTGTAAAAGGAGGGCAGATGTGACAACACATGACAAAATTAAGACACGTTTATTGTTTTGTGACTTAATTTGGCGCATATTTTTCCCCCCTTTTTTTGAGCCCTGTGTATCAGATGTATTCTGAGATGAATCAGAGTATTCTGTCCATTGCTATGGTTATCACTGTCAATCGGTTTAAATTGTGCATTTAAATATGGTTGTCAACTTGTCAGTCCAGAAACATTGTAATGTGTAGTTAGCAGCATGAAAAAAATATATTATATACAGAAAGCAAGCAAAGGTCGCAGCCAGTATGACCACAAGGTACACAAAGCTGCACTCTAGTGAAAACTCCCGTTATAATCAATAAAGCTGTCTACACTG
Source organism: Gobio gobio (assembly GCF_949357685.1). Taxonomy (NCBI): domain Eukaryota; kingdom Metazoa; phylum Chordata; class Actinopteri; order Cypriniformes; family Gobionidae; genus Gobio; species Gobio gobio. Next base: position 16,556,103 of record NC_137098.1, read on the forward strand.
TGCAATAAATCTCTTATTGACATTGTGTTTATACTTTGTTGATTATAATGATTTGTGAGCATACAGAACTCGCGCTGAACAAATAACTCTTTTTAAGCGGTGTTGAGCAGATTCTAACTTAAAGGCATCCGATTGGCCATTTCATTCACACACTCAACAGATATCTCTGGGATTGGCTACAAAGCTCAATGCTGCAAAAACACGTTGTAAATAGAAACCTTTGACACTTTTCACTGAGCTTCCATGCTTACACAAACACAAGTACTGCAAAATGGCAGGTATCGCCACATTAAATGATCAGATTATTCTTTGGCAGGAAAAATTTATTTTGGGGGCTGCCAAAATATTTTCAATGCAAGATAAACCCTGTGTGTATGTGAAGATTTTTGTAATATCAGAATTGGTAATTTCATTATGTTCTCAGCAGTTTTGTTGTTGCATTTACAATTCAGGTGTTTTTATTGCATGCGATGGCTAGTGGTAACCTTTGTGAAAAAGAAGTACATTTTAGCAGACTTTAAAAAAGTTCTTATTGGAATATTTTATAAAAGAATATACTTAAATGTGAACTGAATGTAATGTTCTTGGACACTTGATTGCATGTTAATTACTATGCATTGGTTTGTATTTATATTTAATGCAATTGGACTTGTATGCCATGTATTTAAATATATTTGTAATTACACATTTGTAATGAAGTTGCATTTCAGTACATATAAAATATATCAACTTTAAATGTAATCTAGATTAACACACTGCAGTTAAAATCAAGTTACTTTACATGTGCTTTAGTGTGTTAGTCATCAAAACATCAAAATAAGTGCACTTCTTTAAAGCACAACAAAATACTATTAAAACCTAATTATTTAAAATGTGCTTTATTGTAAAACTTTTAATTTGCCTTTATTACACATTTTGAAAATGTGTACTTAAGTGTGTTAAATGCAAAGTGTAATCTTTAAAGTACACTTAATTGTCCTTTTAATGTCATCAATATTATATTTTCTGCAAGTACATTTATTTTTATAATTATACTTTTTAAGATTTTAAGTACACTACAAGTGCTCTTCAATACAATTAAGTGCACTTCTTTTTCACAAAGGAATTATACATGTAACAAGTAAAGATGTGTTCACTAAACCTTCTCTTCACAAGCTCCCATTATCTGTTTTTCTTTTTTTGCAGACTGAGTCTGGTCTTTGTGTGGCCAGTCCTATACAAGATCGGGTAATCCTGTCGCGAAAGGAAGGCGAGTCATCTAAGTGTTTGAATGAGCTGCTCCTGAGCCGCATGTCTCGCTTCCGTGCCTCACACTCCTCCACACTGGCTGCCCTCACTGGCTCTGCCATCACCAACCCCGTCAAAGAGGAGCAGTCGGGTAATACTGCCGTATGTTGTTTGTGCCTCGGCTGTTCCCAAGCAACAACTTTTTTGGCTTAGTTTCTGTATTAATGGGCGCCTTTATGAAAAAGAAGTGCACTTAATTGTATTAAGTGTGCACTTGTAGTCCTAAAAGTATACTATTACAAACTACTTGCATTTAATATAATATTAATGTAATAAACGAAGGGAAATAGTTAAAGGGATAGTTCACACAAAAATAACTTATGTCACCCTCATGTCATTCTAAACCGTAAGACTTTCATTCATCTTCAGTATACAAATGAAATCTGAGAGATTTCTGTCCCTCCATTGACAGCCTATGCAACTACCACTTTGATGCTTCAAAAAGTTTATAAAGAGACTGTAAAATCCATATTAATTGAGCGTTTTATATGATGAAAATATTTAATTTAGGCTTTTATTCTCATATAAACATTGATCATTGAACATAAACAGAAGATCGACTGGTCATGCTTGACGAGCGAGAATAAACCTTATTGGTTCTTGCAGAAGCTCAAACATGCTGCGTAACACGAGAATGAACCTTATTGCTTCTCACACGTCAAGCAAGCATACTTTAGCTTCCGTTTACCATAACTGATGTGTGAGTTGGTGAATGTTTATATGTGAATAAAAGCCTAAATTCAATCTGTTCATCATATAAAGTGATGGAGTCTCATCAGAACATTTGGACTGAACCACTGTATTCATATGGTTTCGTTTTACAATCTTTTTATAAACTTTTTGAAGTGTCAAAATGGTAGATGCGTAGCTGTCTATGGAGGGACAGAAAGTTCTTGGATGTCATTCAAATCTTTATTTGTGTTCTGACGATGAACGAAAGGTTTGAAGCGACATGAGGGTGAGTAAATATGACAGAATTGTTTTTGTTTGGGTGAACTAACCCTTTTTAAAAGTGCACTTTGTAATAATGCCAAATGTTAAGTTTTACTAATATTTTGTTGTGCTCCTAAAGAAAAACACATATTTTGATGTGTTGACTAACATACTAAATCACAGTAAAGTAATTGATCATAATTTGAACTACTAGTGTGCTATTCAGTATTACATTTAAGTTCTTTTATTTTAAGGCCAATTGACACCACACAGACAAACGTCAACAAACACCAACAAACAAGTCAGAGTTTGTTGGATCAGTGTGTTACACCTGTTGCCGTTGGTCGGAGTTTGTTTTCACCCGACTGAACATGTTCAATCGGTGTTTGTTGGGTCGTGGAATGTCTGAGCAGTGTGGTGTGATTTTCCAACAAACTCTGACGTAATCTGACCTGGACATGAACCGTTGCCATGACGATGAGGCAAGTCCCTTGCAAAGCGTGTAGGTGCTGGGCCTGCTTAGTAAATTATCCTTTTAGTGAAAATGGCAGGATTCTGGACAAATCAGAAGACAATTCTAGAGAAACAGCAAGGAGATATTCGCTAGAACACACTGGACAAAGTTTGAGCGTGCACGTGTAAAATCTGAGCGAGAGCAAAGCCATATTTGAAAGTGCGTGTCCTGTCCTATAAGTTTTGTGCTAGTGAAAGAAATCTGCCTGCGAGCAGAGAGATTCGTTACATGGATGCACTCTTGCATTACAATAAGGCGCTCTCAACATTTAACGCCATAGAAACAGCCTCAAATGAACTATAAAACAAGAAAGAAGGTTGTGTCTGAAAGTTGCAATCTTTTATTTTTATTGGTCTGTGTTTGTTGGGGCAGTGTGAACATGCCATTTATTTTTCATAAAATTCTAAATCCATCTGCCAACTTGTTTGTTGGCGTTTGTCTGTGCAGTGTGAATTGGTCTTTAATATATGTTCTAAAATGCAACTTCATCATTAATTAATTACAAATATATTTAAATACATGACATGCAAGCATCAATAGAAATCCATACAAAAGTACTGTGGCAACTTTGAAATGTTTGAAAACTAGTGTAAAACCTAATGTGTGTGTGTGTGTGTGGATAATTCCAATAAAAGTAGCCCCTGCAAAAGCGGGAATAATGCTAGGAAAATGTATATTGGATAAACAAATGATAATACTTGGCATAATTCTTCAATATAGTTTAACTCCCAGTTTTGATCTTGGTCTCTTGTTTTTGTTTTTTCTTGTCCCAGTAGTCAATACAAGTTGTGGCTTGTCTATAAAAACACTGAGGAAGACACCGATGTACGTTTGTGGAACGTACCTAGTGATGCTGGCACCAACTCCAGGTGTAGCTGGGAGCTCTGCCACCCGCTCGCTGTTTGGTGGTTCCAGTGGCCTTTCTTCTCTTAAGAGTAAGTCGTCATCTCTTCTTCTGAGGGGAAAGATCTTTATACCCTAAACAAACATTTTAACATTATAATTTAGCATTGTTTTATACTAAACACTATCATGGATAGTGTTTGAATGGTGATTTATCAATTAACGTTATCCATTTTTGGCCTCTTGTATACACCACTGTTACCTAATCAAACATATAACAGTTAAAGGGATAATTCACCCTAAAATGAAAAGTCTCTCATAATTTATTCACCCTCATGTTCCAAAACCATATGACATTCTTGCTTCTGTGGAACAAAAATCAAAAACATTTAGTAAACTTGGTAAAAAGCAACCAAGAGTGTCAGCGAAGAAGTACTTTTATTTGACATCTCAATGTCTTCGTTAAATTTTCAGTACCTCCCTTGTGTTTTTTCCTAGTCTTGGCTTCTAGTTTAGTGTTTAACCTGGCTGATGGTCAGTTTAGCAATCGTGCAGACCTCGTAGATGCTCCAGGAAGTTCTCTGGGTCGTGGGGCTCAGGTTGCGGGACTGGGTAAGAATCAGACATTTCCACACATCAAGCCCCTTTCACACTAAACACAGTGCATAAAGCAAAACCGTGTTCACCAAGAGTGAACTTAATATGTTTTGGGCTTAAAGAATTGTAATACATTGTTGTTGACTGTTTTCTTACTCCTAAAATAAAATGAAACCTAGCATATTTGCACATTTTAAAATGTTTATTCACTTTAGCAAGTAGCAAACCATGTGTCTTCATATTTAAAACTTTATAAAGTAAAATATTTAGCTTCCGCTAAACCGCCTTCCATATTCAGCTTACGAGAAAAGCGTAACTGCCGCAATTTATGGCGTTGGACATAGCGTAAGTGTTTTGAACTGCGAGAGGCGTTACACTTTCTTCTTTGAATAAGGAAGGTGGTCTGGCAGACCGCTAAACGGTTACTATTTAAATTCCTGCACCCAAGAACAAGTCTACACCATTACGACTACAAGTCTACTTAGAAGTATTTCCTAATAAAACAAGGTGGATTTGACTCTGGTCAATGTATCCATAGCAGACTGGTGGGATTGGCTGTTATTTTGGCGTGTTTCTGTGGTTGAAACACTGATTGGGCGATTACATGAGAGGGATTGCAATAACATTTTCGATAGGTTGTACTGTATCTTTCAACATACCTTCTGATGTTCATCCTGTGTTTTTTTTTGTGCTGCAGTTCTGAAGCAGTTTAACACCACATGTAAAAGAAAAAAACAACACTTATATTTAAAAACAATAGAAATTAACAGCAACATTGACATCATTTGAAAGTAGAAATTGTTTTTATCAGAAACAACAGAAAAGTTTACGTTTTTTTAAATGCTCATTTTGACTCATTCTGATGGAACCAGTCAAAATATATGTTGTTATTGTTTACTAAAACTATTAAAATATATTTTTGAGGAAGCTAAATATAACAAAACTAATAAAAAAGCACAACAATTTCAAAAATTTTAATTTGAAATTACAATATAAAAAACTAAGTCAAAATATTAACAAAAAACACTGTCACATATGCCACACACTGTTCTAGGGGCCTGCTATGATGCACTTAACAACTTAATCTGGACGTGCTCCAGTGACTACATGGACCAATGGTGTAACCCTGGGAACCAGGCCTTCCATCATGTGTGCAAACGACTTGGTGTCAGTCACGTCATCAGTCAGCCTAAAGGTATTTGAAATCTTGAGCTCAAACATATGCTTATTAAAACATCAACACAATTTTACTTAAGTGGCCTTTATTTTGTTAATATTATCTTATCTGCAAGGCAAGAACATGTTTTGAAAACTACTTTTAAGATTTGCATTACGTTACAAGTACACATTCATTACAATTAAGCACACTTTTTCACAAAGGGTCACTTTTCAGTGCTATACTGGACACTTACCAGTACTATACAAAGTTGTTTTTTAGATGTGCTCATATATTTGTACAGAAATAATTTCCCCATCATGTATTTGATTCTTTAATCACAGAAGAAATGATAGACACAGCCAAAGTGATAAACCAGCTGCTCCATCATGTTGGTGCGATGTGCATCCACCAGCTCAACCTGCTAGCAGCCAGCAGTAGTTTGCACCTGGGATCCTTCATAGGAAAACAACCCATGGAGGCTTGCCACTTTAGTTCTATATGTGACGTCATGGAGAAGGCCATGGTCAATGGTGACATGTGCATCATCCGATGCATTCTGGTCGTCTTTCAGGTGTGGATATAATTGGTGGGGTTTTGCTAGAATATTTAAGAAAATGTAACTCAACATTATAAACAGTACAGTATGACTTTGTTACAATACAACTTCCTGCAAAGTTGCTTTGAAATAATGTGTATTGTGAAAAGTGCAATACAAATATTGTATGTAATGCATATGTCTTGACTTGGAAAACAGTGTTAGTGATGGCCATTTTACGATTCATTTTATGTTCATCAGCAGTGATTAGAATGACACTTGAAGTTGGAATATTTGTTTTTCCAGGTGGTGTTCCAGTTTTTTAATCCAAATTCCGAGCAGAACCGGGACTGTGTTAAGCGTTCTGGACTGTTGCTGTGGCAGTTACTTATGGCTCCTCCTGATCAGATAGAACCGGAAATACAAAGAGAAGTGTGTCTTGCCATCAGGTGAATCTAAAAAAAAACCTTTAAATGAAGCCACAACCACAAGATATCGTATGCATATTACTTAAAGCCACACGCCACTTAAAAAAAAAAAAGAAATAGGCAAATTTTCCAAGTACCCTAGAGTTAAACAGTTGAGTTTAACCTTTTTCGAATCCATTCAGCCAATATCCATGTCTGGCGGTAGCACTTTTAGCATAGCTTAGCATAGATCATTTGAATCTGATTAGTCCGTTAGCATCTCGCTCAAAAAAATGACCAAAGAGCCATGGAACTTTGCTGCCGTCCCATGGGTGCAGCAGGCGCAATGATATTACGCAACGCCTGAAAATAGGCTAACTTCCGTCAACATAACCAACGTGACAACCTGCTTCCACAGAGAGCGTGCTTGGGACTATTTTCAGGTTCTGCGTAATATCATTGTGCCTGCTGCACCCATGGTATGGCAGCAAAATTCCTTAATTATTACACAGGAATGAGAGAATAGTTCCTAGCCATATCGGCCTTGAAAATTGCAACTTTTTATTTTCCGTCGGTCTTCGTACACGATGTAACTACAGAATAGTCAAGTTTTAAATAGGAAAAATATTGAACCTCTTTGGTTATTTTTTTGAGCGATATGCTAACGGACTAATCAGATTCAATGATCTATGCTAAGCTATGCTAAAAGTTCTACCGCCAGACCCGGAGATCGGCTGAATGAATTCGAAAACGGTCAAACTCAACTGTTTAACTCTATGGGAGTTGGAAAATGAGCCTATTTTCAAAAAAAGTGGTGTGTTCCCTCAAGGGAAAGTTCCCTCAAAAAGGAATCTTGAAAGTATAACTTTTGGCAGGAATGGAGGCTTGAAATTATTTGCATATTCATGCATCCACGTATACTAAATGAAGGGTGTACATTCAAGCTATTTTAAGGCATTAAGAAAACAAGACAAAAACGTTTAAATATGTAATTTTGATTATCAAAGATGGGATTTAAGGGATAATATTGTTGACTGCAGATAGACTTTAATATGTTTTAATATTTTTAATATTGTGAGGAGAATTTAAAAAAAATCTTCATTTGTCTTCCAAAGATGAACAAAGTTCTTGTGGGCTTTAGTCAAAAAACCTTTTTCTTAAGCCTGAATTTATGGAACTGTCCTCGTTATCTGCAATACATATTAACCATTTTTCTATTCTTTCTTTATTCCCATTAGCTCAGGTTTAAACACCTTGTACCAGAGCGAATCTGAGTTGAACAACCTGCTAAAATTTGTTTTCACAGAGGGTAAGAATTGCAAATAGATGCACTGTACAGAAGTCATGTTTAACTATAAGCTATAAGAGTTTTCACTGGCTCACTGCAATTGCACAATTGCATATTGATAAGCAACAGTGCCAGTAATAACATTTTTTTTTCTCTGCAGGGGAGAAGAACAGTGGTTTGTCTCAATTACGTGATGTTATATTAAACAACCTTGCTAACCAGCTACAGAAAAACCGCTTTGGTAGTGAGGATGATGACCACTACAGGTAACAAGTTTCACTGTCCTTCAGGCAGAAAGTTAAAGTCAAAATCAAGTTTACTGTACTAGTCATGCATTACACAAAAATCGATATAAATTTTGACACACAAGTTTCTCCCTTATCTCAACAAAAAGTTGATGATAGATTGTAAATGTCTGTAGATGATGTGTGGTTTTATCTGCTGTATCTGTTTATATCTGTCATGTACTCTCTCCCATCTTCCCCCGCAGACTGAAAGATGAACTGTTGCAGTGTATCTTGAAGACTGTAGTGCGAGAGTCATGTCTCCTCATCACCAAATGTCAAACTGCTTCCAAGGAAGACCTTCAGAAGCTTCTCTCCACTGTACCTGTATGTGACTTCCACATAAGTGAATTTAAGAATTACTTTGTAAAGAAACTTTTTGTTGTGACTGGTTACTCTGTTTTTTTAATGTAGATTTTAAAGGGATAGTTCACCCTTTCTTCTTTCAGACGAATACAATCGGAGTGTATTCTGGCTCTTCCAAGCTTTATAATGGCAGTGAATGGCTGTTTCTGTTTTGAAGTCCATAAAAGTTGGTAACACTTTACAATAAGGTTGTATTAGTTAACATTAGTTAATGCATTAGTTAACATGAACTAATCATGAACAACACCTCTGTTCCGTATTAGTTAATCTTTGTTAAAATTAGTTTATAAAAATCCAGCTGTTCATGGTTTGTTCATGTTTGTTCACATTGCATTAACTAATGTTAGCAGGATTTTATTAATGCATTAGTAAATTTTTAAATTAACATTAACAAAGATAAATAAATTATATAAATTTATAAGTATAGTTCATTATTAGTTCATGTTAATTAATGAACCTTATTGTAAAGTGTTACCTAAAAGTTCATCTATCCATTATACAAGTAATCCATACGACTCCGGGGGGTTAATAAAGGAAAGCGAAGTGATGCGTTTGTGTAATTAGAAATATCCATATGTAAAACTTTACAAACCATAAGCTCTAACTTCCTCTAACTGTCATACGCGTGTTCACGAGAGACTTGCGTTCCAGTGTATGATGCAAGTGTTTTTTGCTAGTTTTAGCCCGACGCAGTTATCATTTTCACGTCCAGCGTCACATTGTTTAAATAGTGGGTTTACGCCATTTGTGCGCCCATGGGTGTGCTGGTCTGAAAACAAGGTGTGTTCAGGCGCATTGTTGGCGCTTTGCTATTTTGAGGCAACTGAAATAGGCAGCGGCACTGACCAACTGAAACCTGTTCTAAAGTCAATAGCGCAGTATTTTTTTTTGTTATTTATTAAAGAGCTTGTTAGTAATATGCACCTATAGGCGGGTCCACAACTTGTACACTTTGCTTATTACACACACAGGGCACACAAACATTTTTTAAAGTAAAGGATTAAAATGTAAAAGATTATTATTGTGTACATAAATATAAAAATGCCTACAGGTCATAATGGATAGTCATTGCATGGATCAGAATTAGCCTACCTATTTGCAGTAATGATGAGCAAGCAGGCGTCATTGGACAAGCAGATCTGTTTCCTCGCTAGAGAAGCTTTTAGTTTTTCCGCTTGCAAATCTGCCATGGTGCGAGCGCAACTGGTTTTTAAAGGGAATGGGAGATGAGACTCTTGATTGGTTTATTGCATGTTATGGCCAAAACACACCCATTACCCATTAAGAGAATAGGGGCAACCCTTTTATGGTGATGATACACAGGGCAACTTTTTGAGCAATGTTACTAGGCAATGTTGCCGTCAACAGGCAACCAGGTAAGAAACGGGGCCGATGACCGATCTAAAGTATCCAGATAGAAATTTGTTGCCCATTCCCAATGGGAAAGTGGCCAAGCAGCATTGCCCAAAAAAGTTGCCCCATGTATCATCACCTTTAGACCATGCGCCGGGCGTGCCGATCATTTTTCCCATTGTTAAACTAGCAAAAGTGGATTCGGACACGACCTAAGTGCACTTGCGCTGTGCGCTTTAGACCATGCGCTTAGATCGTTAAAATAGGGCCCTTGAAGTACAAGTTCACATTCAGTACAATTAAGTGCACTTCTTTTTCACAAGGGAAATTACTAAATGAATGAATGAAAAAATGGGATTGATTATCTGGAATTTGGATTTGTTTTTCTAAAGCATTTTCCAATAACAAACTAATTATTCAACAATTTCTATTCCGTATATATGAGGCCAACAGTGACGTCATCTCTCTCGAACAATTCAAGAACTATTGTTATTTTGCCAATTCACACTGAACTGACAGACGCCGACCAATGGCATCAGACACTTTGTTGGGTTTTGTTGGATCAGTGTGTTCTCCCTGTTATTATCTGTTGGCATTGGTCGGCACTTGTTTTTGAACATGTTGAATCGGCATTTGTCAGGTCATGGAATGTCTGAGAAGTGACGTAATGTAATCTGGTGATTGTTTGCATTGCTGGTGTCTGTTGGTGCAATGTGAATTGGCCTTAAAATGTCCTGTGTTAGTAAAAAACACTGTTGTTCTTACTATTCTATTGTGTGTTTACATTTAAGTTCTTAAAAAAGCCATCTTGCCTTTAACTTACGATTATTTACTTGCAAAAGCCAACTTTACACATGTTTGGCTAGCCAAGTGTTATTTTTGGGCCCTGTTTATATGGTGCATCTAAATGTATACGTTCAAACATCAATTGAAATAATTGTCTGTTGTCTGTATCATTTTATTGGATCACTAATTAACCTACAGCACTTCCACATCAACAGGTAGTGTCACCAAGTTTGTGTTACTTAATGGCTGTGCAGAACCATTTGCTCAGCAACACCATCCTGCTCCACCCTGATGACATTGATGATAGTGACAGCTCCCTACAAGGGGAAACAATGAAGGTACAGGTAAACATCCCCTTTAAAAACCCTATGGTCTCTGGTTAGTGTGGACTATTTGCGGCAGCTGAAAGATGGAACAAACAGGAATTAAAATGGTTCATTATGCTCTGCTCTGTAGCTCAAAGTGTAGGTTTGGCATTGCAGCATCTGCATCTGCTTTTGTGTATGTGTGTTTCCCCAAAAAAGTTTAGTTTCAGTAGTTGTTTTTTTACATAAGTAACTAAATATTTATTGTTCCTTTTATTTATTTTTCTTTCTTTATTTGGTCAATAGCAATGTTTTAAGAATTTAAAATATAGTGTTTCTCTAGAATCTCTAAAAATCAATTCACATTTGAATCGCGATTCTATCTTCTGCCGATTTGCATCGATTCACAAATTTCAAAAATCAATATTCTAAAGTGTTACATTTCGCTGTACTACTTTTAAAGTGCTGCGAAAAGGACTCAATGTGGTGCTTGCTGCTGACGGACACGCATCCAAAGCGTGAGCACAGATGCTGCCTCTCAAGCAGTGTTTATTTTAGTGTTTAGTAGTATAAAAATTTATTTAGAATAAAAACAAGACGAAAATGTTAGGGAGGGAAGAGATCCAGTCAGAACTGATGTCCTGTGTGATATATGTGCACATTTGAATTGTAACGTGCTGATCTAACCGTGGGAAAATCCGGCATTCCCATTTAATTCATAGTCAGGAGGAAAGACTAAGAGCAGTATTTGACACATATTATTCAATATAGTATCAGGGTTATAATAGTTAACAAACCATTAAAAAATATTAATTACGTGAAAATAAATAAATGTTAACTGAAAAAAACTAAACAAAAAAAACGTAAACTTATTTGAAGCTTTAGCTTAACCTGATATACTAACTAAAACAGAAGTACAACATTATAAATACTATATAGATGTTTTTAAAAAACAAACAAAAACGTCTCTGTTATGTAACCCTCGGAATAGGGAATTTAGCTCTCTTTCGTGTATTTTTAATGCAAAAAACAATTAACAAAATGTCAGTTTTGACATGTATTCAATTATCAGTTGGTTATGTAATGCTTAAATGCTCAATTAATGCATTACAATTTAACTAAACTCGTTCAATTTTAGTCGACTAAAACTCAAAACAATTCAGGTGACTAAATTATGACTAAAACTAAATGCCATTTTCGTCAAAAGACTATGACTCTTAAGTGCATGCGATCCCGAATTAATTTCTCTTTCACAGCTTATTGCTCTTGAATGGTCAAACACACACACAATTATGTCAATGCACATCATGTGGAGTTTTCACATAAACACAGTCTGTTATGTCTGCAAATCAGTATATTAGATCCGTGCATTTGTTCTTAAACGGTCACAGCTTAATAAACTTTTACCATCCGTTTCTTTCATGTTAATCAAAATAAACAGGAAATTTCTCTCTTGTATCTTTATTATGAATCAATTTAAATGTTATTCATACAGTGAAGACTGTACAGTGTTTTATTTTTGCATTTGATTTATTCAATTTCTGTAGTATTTCTTAGAACATGGTAAATAAAATTAGGCTACTGTACCTGAAAAACTTTGTTTTTGTATATATTTATTTTCATTTTATTTTATATTTGCGAACGTGTTTTATTTAATTTATTTAATTTTGAATTAACATACAATTACGTGTCTGAAAACATATAATTCAGTTGACACTTGTTCTTTTAAGTATATTATTTTTTGTTATAAGTAAAAGTATTTTTCACAAGGATTCTGTACCAGCTTTTAGATGTTCTCAAAGAAATGTGTGTGTTGAATGTACGTGTTCCCCTCAGGAGTTGCAGACGAGCATTCTTTCACTTGCCTCTAAGATCCTGGTTGGATGTGATGAGGTTCTGGAGACCCTTCAGCAAGTCACCAGCTCCCTTATCAACAGCAGCATCAGTGATCGAGAGGCCAGGTGCATTAGAATATTATATTTTTATGATGATATATTTCTATGTTGTACGTGTAATTAGGCACTTTCTTTTACTTATGATCTTTTCTACACTCTTTATTTTTAAATATGAAGGCTGAGAGGACTGGAACAGGTAACAAAGGCCACAATGTTGGGTCACTTGCTGCCGGTTCTGTTGACCTCACTGATGCACCCAAACCTTCAAACCCTCACTCTAGCTGATGCGCTCATGCCACAGCTAGTCCAACTGGTCCTCTATACTAGTCAGGTGTGTATGCGTGACTGATAATATGCAAACGTTTAGTGATTGTTGGATGGTACAGCAAGGTTATGTAGTGCAGTAATTTATCATAATTTGGACAATTTTTGAAAGCATCTCAATATTTATGTATTTGCCCTCAAATAGCATAGAAGTCTAAACTCTCAAAATATCTTAGCATTCTCATACAGGCTTTAAGAAATATATTGGCCAAATAAAAAAAGAGAATTGACAGTGCTGGTTAATGTTATATATCACCAGCTAAATAATAGTGAAGATATTATAAATATTAAACATATTAACCAGCTCTAATCGATGCACAAAAGTGCACAATGTCAATATTTTACACTACCACCAAGGTTGCATTTATTTGATCAAAATACAGTAAAAACAGTAATATCGTGAAATCGTTTTCTATTGTAATATATTTTAAATATAATTTGTTCCTGTGTTGCAAAGCTGACTTTTCGTCATCATTACTCCAGTTTTCAGAGTCACATGATCCTTCAAATCTTTCTAATATGCTGATTTGCTGCTCAAGAAACATCTCTTATTATTATCAATGTTGAAAACACATTTGAAGTACAGTATAAAGTGCTACTTCATATTTTTGTGGAAACATTCAGGATTCTTTATTTGAAATTATTGTAACATTATAAATCTATTGACTGTCACTTTTGATCCATTTAATGCATCCTTGTTGAATAAAAGTAAACATTTCTTTCTTTAAAAAAAATCGCACTGAACCCAAACTGTAGTGTACATTAAGATTTTTTTTTAATTAAAATATAATGAAAAATCTCTGTTTCTCCATTAATGTTTGTGTTATGTACATTAAAATAATTAATAATAAACCATTGGTATTGTTAACATTGACTGCTCTGTATCTGTCTATCCAACAGACCGCTTTGCTGCTAAAAACACATTCACCATTATTTGTTGAGGATTCTCCGCTAAATCAAGGTTCCAATCCACCCTCATTAAGTGACGGGTAAAAAAGCTTATTTCTATCCATCCTTGAACCTATTGGACAAAAACATTTAGATTGTTCTTACACAAAATTATGTTGTATTTAATTCAGTTTCCAGATTCTGGAAGAGAGAGAGGAGCCAGGCTTTTTGACTGGCCTGAAGATCCCTGCCCCATGGGCCGCTGGGAAAACAGTGGAAACTGTTCACCCAGTGCGGGACAACTACAAATTTAAAGATACAGTGCACATACCTGGTGCTCGCTGTCTCTACCTCCGTTTTGACCCTCGCTGCTCCTCCCAATATGACTATGACAAGGTTTGAACTTTCGACTCTGTGAAACTTCTGTTCTCATTCGTAGTGGAATGACAGTGAATATGCATGCTCATAAACTCTCGTTATTCAGCTGGTGATTTATGCCGGGCCCAACACAAATAGTCGTAAAGTGAGTGAGTATGGAGGCAACACCATGGGTTATGGGAGCCGTAGTGTCCTAGGAACCGGGTGGCCCAAAGATCTGGTCAAGGTGAGGAAAAGCACACTCCATAACATCGGATGGCATACTTACAGTGTTCAAGAATAAAGATTATTTAAAAGTAGCATATTTTAAAATAATTTTACCCTTGATACATGGCTTTCTATGGAAAAACCTGTATACAATCTACTTCATGTGTGATTATCTGTGCTCTTGATGAACTAAAAGGACTTTTAATGTCATAAATTTAGCCTCTCCATACATTTAGAATTTGTTTTTGTTTTTTATAAAATAAAAAACACATTTAATTAAGATGTTTAAGATTTGAATAAATAGAAATTATTCAACTATGGTTAAAGTTTTTTCTGTAAAATATCCAGAAACCACTAGGCCAGTGTTATATATTTTGTTCAGTTGAGTACTTAGAATATCCCAAATGTTTCCAACTATTTGTAAATCGTGAGAAATTGCTATTTTAACCGAGGAACCGGGACGTGTGAGCTATGCGTGTGAGGGAGTCGCCTGTCGATTGCGTCATATCTGCATCACCCTCGGTTTCCGGTTTTATTCAGTGAAACACTTTACTCTCACTGCAGTGTGAACAAGTGTCATAGCAGCCGCCGAGCGAACGTCATAACTTCCTTTTCAACACACTTAAGATATATCTAATACGATAAACAGAGTTGCGTTACCTCACTCATGCCTGGAAAAGAGGAAGTGGCGCCGGCAACCGTGTCATAATAAAAGTCCCGCCGGCGACTATGCCATAATAACAGTCCCGCTCTTCAATCGCTCCTGCGGCCTTGCTCAGCTCCACAACACTCTGTCCTGCTCTGCTTCAGACTACAGTAATGTTAATAATCGCATCCATGAACATGATTTCTGCCCGAGTCCTATCCTGACTGTTTTCCACCGGCTGTGAGGTGAAGACCACATGCCCCAAGATTCTGCGCTCAAACGTGGCGTCATCAAACTACGCCTTTGTTTTGAACAGGCAACCTCTAGTGGACGGAAAAGTTACATAGTGTAGCTTTAATGCAATGAAAATAAATATTTGTGTTTCAGATTTTTTTTTTTAAATCTACAACCCCAAATCAGAAAAAGTTGGGACAGTATGGAAAACGCAAATAAATAAAAAAAGAAGTGATTTCTAAATTTACTTTGACTTGCATTTCATTGCAGACAATATTTTCAAATATTTCATGTTTTGTCTGGTCAACTTCATGTCATTTGTAAATATGCATCCTTTCCTGTCATTCAGACCTGCAACAAATGTAAAAAAAAAAGTTGGGACAGTAAAGCATTTACCACTTTGTAATGTTGCCATTCCTTTTCACAACACTTAAAAGACGTTTAGGGACTGAAGACACCAAGTGATGAAGTGTTTCAGGTGTAATTTTGTCCCATTCTTCCTGCAAACAAGTCTTAAGGTGGGCAACAGTACGGGGTCTTCGTTGTCGCACATTCTCTATTGGAGACAGGTCGGGACTGCAGGCAGGCCAGTCAAGTACCCGTACCCTCTTCCTCCGCAGCCAGGACTTTGTAATGTGTGCAGAATGTGGTTTTGCATTGTCTTGTTGAAATATGCATGGACGTCCCTGAAAAAGATGTCTTCTTGAAGGCAGCATATTATGCTCCAAAATCTCTATGTACTTTTCAGCATTAATGGTGCCTTCACAGAAGTGCAAGTTACCTTTGCCAAGGGCACTGACACAACCCCATACCATGACAGACCCTGGCTTTTGGACTTGTTGCTGGTAACAGTCTGGATGATACTTTTCTTCTTTGGTCTGGAGCACACGGCGTCCATTCCTCCCAAAAAATACCTGTAATACTGATTCATCTGACCACAGTACACATTTCCACTGTCTGATGGTCCATCCCAGATGCCTCCGAGCCCAGAGAAGTCAACGGCGCTTCTGGACACTGTTAACATAGGGCTTTCTTTTGGCACAGTACAGTTTTAACTGGCATTTGTGGATGTAACTACGTATTGTGGTACTTGACAAAGGTTTGCCAAAGTAGTCCTGAGCCCATGTGATGATATCGCTTATAGATGATTGACGATTCTTGATGCAGTGCCGCCTGAGGGATCAGAGATCACGGTTGTTCAGCTTAGGCTTGCGCCCTTGTCCTTTACGCACTGAAATTCCTCCAGATTCCTTGAATCTTTTAATTATGTTATGCACTGTTGAATGTGAAATATCCAAATCTCTTCCTATCTTTCTTTGAGGAACATTGTTTTTAAACATTTCAATAATTTTCTCACGTATTTGTTGGCAAACTGGCGATCCTCGGCCCATCTTTGCTCCTAAAGGATTAGACCTTTCTTGGATGCTGCTTTTGTACCAAATCATAATTACAATCACCTGTTGACATCAACGGTTTCATATCATATCATTATTTAACAATTTTTCCTCATTACTAGCCCTAAATTGCTCCTGTCCCAACTTTTTTTGAAATGTGTTGCAGGTCTGAATGACAGGAAAGGATGCATATTTACAAATGACATGAAGTTGACCAGACAAAACATGAAATATTTTGTGTTCATATTGTCTGCAATGAAATACAAGTCAAAGTAAATATAGAAAGCACTTCTTTTTTTTTTTTTTTTTTTTTCGTTTTCCATACTGTCCAAACTTTTTCTGATTTGGGGTTGTATATGACTATAAAAGCCTGACGCATCAAATGTGGTACATAAAATTATTTTGTCTAAAGGTCCAATAGACAGATACAAAAATTTGTCTTAAAATATTTTAGGACACCAGAGTGCACATTCAATATTTTAGGACACCAGAGTGCACATTCAATAATTGCAAACAATCTACAGATATTAAATAAGACTTTTAATCAAATGTTTATTCAGGTGGAAGGAGATACTGTGACGTTTTCTTTTGAGATGAGAAGTGGACGTGAGCACAATACCCCAGATAAAGCCATGTGGGGCTTCTCATGCACTGTCCGAGCACAGGTACTAACTCATGACTTAACATTCACAGAGAAAATGTTAAATACTCTTTAGATGTTCATTGACTTTGTAGGAAAACACATATGATTGATGTCTTGGTTGCAGGATTATATACAAAAATGTAGATTCAAACTATTTACTTTATTTCAAACACCGGTCCATATAAATAAAAACAACAACATACAAACATGTATTTCACCATTTGACGTGTATGATTACACTGGTGTGATAAGGGCATCACATGATAGACTTCTACATTCAAATGTGCTTTAGTGCGTTGGCTGGCGATGAGCCAGAGACAGACGCACTCAGCGCTTGTCATATATCACAATTATTCAGTGATTTCAGACATTTAAATACACATAAGTACTAGCAAAACAATACATTTATAGTTTGTAAAATACACACTAAAGTCTATAGAAGTGGAACGAACATTGTTAAATCGCACATTGCATGTTATAAGTCAACTAACATGATCATTATAAAAGTTTTTAATTGACAAAACACATTAACTTGCACGTATTTCGTATTTAAGAAACAGAATATCAGGTAGTTGATGTCATAGCTAACACGCTTGTGAGTATTTGGAGTAGAAAAAGGACTAATTAAATAAAAGCGATACATCTGTAATACAGCACTATTGCAACTGCGGTGTGTCACATGATACATCGCCAAAGAAATAATAAGGTATATGTTCTAAAATAATGGTCGCCTTCACTCACGCTGACTGGTCAGACTGGTCAAACACTGAAATGGCAAAATTTTAATTACCTTGCTTGGCTGTTCTTACGTTCATTTTAGGAGTCATCTGAGGACGTGTCCGGCGGGCTGCCCTTCCTGGCTGATCTAGCTCTGGGTTTATCGGTGCTGGCCTGCGCAATGCTACGCATCCTCTATAATGGCCCTGAAATCACTCGAGAGGAGGAGGCCTGCCATGACCTTCTCTGCTCCAAACTACTGCAGAGGTGTGCTGATTATATTATGTTTGGTGCTGGAAGTGAGGACCTAAACACAGAGATGCACTTCAGAAATCTTTACTTGGATAGAAAATAAGACAAAAACCAAACCAAAACTACACATAGAGCAGGCACTCGACAAAAACACATGAGTCAAGAGAGCGTGGTGAGTGAATGAACACTCAACCCGTGGGCTCACGAGACAAAACATGGAGGATGAATGCCTGAACACAGACAGTGAAATGAAACCAAACTAGACAGAAGTGTCAGGATTTAAACACCATGCTTTGCACATTCAATGTATCACGCAGACAAGAGCACATAGCCTGTGTGAACTCAGAGCCGCACACTCACAAAAAGACGAGACAATACCATCTGACACAAAACCAAGAATAAATCAGACTGTGGCAGAACCCTGACAGATTAAAGGGTTAGTTCACCCAAAAATGAAAATTCTGTCATTAATTACTCACCTTCATGTCGTTCAACACCCGTAAGACCTCCGTTCATCTTCGGAACACAAATGAAGATATTTTTGTTGAAAGCTGATGGTTGAGAAAGGCTTCAGATAGGCCTCCATTGGCATTCAGTACATTTACACTCCCAGGACCCATAAAAGGCACTTAAAACGTTGTTACAAAGTCCATCTCACCACAGTGACTCTACAATAATTTTACGATGCGACGACTAGTTTTTGTGCGCAAAAAAAATCAAAATAACACCTTTATCCAACTTGTTCTTGTCTTCCGTGTGTGCCTCCACGACGCATGCGCAAGAATATGACGCAGATCCGGCGTACGGACAGATGACCCAGAAGCGATTTGTTTACAAGCAGAGGAAGACGCACGTATCTAAGCTGTTGAATTCTACATTGATCGTGCTTTAGGTCTCGGCGTAGTTCTCAAAATGGGGCTTAAGTGTGTATTTCATGGATTCCCGAACCCCGGCGCTACGTCATATTCTCGCGCATGCGTCGTGGAGGCACACACGGAAGACAAGAACAAGTTGGATAAAGGTGTTATTTTGATTTTTTTTTGCGCACAAAAACTATTGTCGTCGCATCGTAAAATTGTTGTAGAGCCACTGTGGTGAGATGGACTTTGTAACAACGTTTTAAGTGCCTTTTATGGGTCCTGGGAGTGTAAATGTACTGAATGCCAATGGAGGCCTATCTGAAGCCTTTCTCAGCCATCAGCTTTCAACAAAAATATCTTCATTTGTGTTCCGAATATGAACGGAGGTCTTACGGGTGTCGAACGACATGAGGGTGAGTAATTAATGACAGAATTTTCATTTTTGGGTGAACTAACCCTTTAACCTACTGTACATAAACATTCTAATATAAGGTTGTTCTCTATGCAACATTTCATTAGTACTTGTGACACCCTTTTGGAATATCCAGCAAATATAAGCTTCAGGTAGCAGCTGGTTTTAGTTGATTTACTAGCGGGTCCAAGCCAGGCATTTAGGGAGTTTTATATTCTTTTCCACCCCTTTCCTCAGCTCCTGCATGACTCTTTTCCCAGATCACTGTTTTCAAACCGGTACTTCGATGCACTTGGTCAGATTTCGGATAACCGCTTTCATTCCAGCTAAAAAATGCTTTCATGCCCACTAATAAACATAATTCTGATATCAAACAAACTCCATGCCAAAAGCTTTGGTCTGAAAGCACCCTTTCAAGAGTCGTAAAACCTTAAATATACTTTCTGAGATATAACTTTCTGTGGTGTGCGTGTAACAGAGTCATGCACATTCAAACTGCCAGTCAGATTTTTGAACACAACTTTCAAAAAACTAAAATAAATATTTGTATCCTTGATAATAAATTCTGATTAGTGTAAGTTACATCCGTAATAATATCAGTCTTTTGGCAGAATTCATTATTTTGAACAAATGCAATTTACACAACCTTTCAAAGGTTATTTGTAATGTTTTTGAACAAAGTCTGTTATGTTCAACAAGGCTGCATTTATTTGATCAAACATACAGCAAAAACAGTAATTTTGTTAAATATTATTAGTCTAAAATTTGTAACTTTCCTATTTGAAAAAAACTTTTTAAAATTGTTTAACTTTTTTTTCAGGATTCTTTGAATAGAAAGTTCAAAAGAACAGCATTTATTTGAAATATAAATCTTCTGTAACATTACAAATTATTTAGTTTTGAACTAAGTGACTAAGGCCCCATACACACTGAGACGCGTTTAGCTGTATACATAAAAATGTTGTATCGTATCGCCGTTTCGTCCAGACGGATCTGCCGTTTTTGGAGGCTGAAACTGCTATTTTTTTAAACCAGGACCCAGAGTGCATAAATCTGAAAACGTCAACCGTTGCGTTTTCATGTGTACAGCCAATCCGTATATTTTGTGAAACGATTATGTCATCACCCCACATCTCAACCCTAGTCAGACACTAGATGACACTTGCTTGCTCCAAGTCTTCTGTTCTGGCATGTATACCACATTGTTTTGAGTCAGAATATTTTTCCATTAAAAAAAAAAAAAAAAACACGGATAGTGGAAGCTCTGGCTTTGTGTGGATGTGGCCTAAGTGATGTACTTAATTTTTTTTATCAATTTAATGTGTTCTTGCTGAATAAAAGTATTCATTTCTTTGAAAAAGCCCTGCTAATATTTGGTTCTTATCTTTTTTGCTGCTTGTTCCTGTTCTCTGTAAGGTGTCAGTGGCAGGTGGAGGCTAATGGCGCGATATCTCCTGCTCTCACGCCGTCTCCGTCTCCCCTGCCTTTAACCATTGATGAGGAGAGAGAGTTCACCTATCCTTCAGACATCCTCGCCCCCCCTCCAGGCCCAATGCCAGGGGCTTGCTGTGAGCTTCCCCGCATCCACTTACCTCCAGGCATTAT
Organism: Gobio gobio; assembly: GCF_949357685.1. Taxonomy (NCBI): domain Eukaryota; kingdom Metazoa; phylum Chordata; class Actinopteri; order Cypriniformes; family Gobionidae; genus Gobio; species Gobio gobio. The sequence goes on from NC_137098.1 coordinate 16,577,215, forward strand.
GGGCCGACTGAGGGAGCTGTCTGGAAGAGCCCGGCCTCAGTTTCGACCCAGCATCAAGTAAGCACATGATAGGGAGTCTACCTATTAGTGGGAAGCAATTTAACGATAGCAGAACATTTAACCTTAAGCATAAATGCATCTTGAAATGTATGGAGGACTAGAAGTGCCACATACAAAAGTAGTTTTTAATTAGTTTATTCATTAAAAAAGAAAGTAGTATTTAATTTAATTGATTTACACTTCCATAAAGGTTTGACTTCTTGACAGCAAACCACAACATTATAGCTTCTACATCAGAAGTATAGAATAATAATTAATCTTACATTTATTCTCTTCTCAGAGAGGTCATCCGTCCTGATGTCATGGAGGAAGTGATCGTGTCGTGTGTAATAAAGCACTTGGGTCTGGTGGATGCGCTGCAGTCACTGGTGAACTTCCAGTACAGAGAAGTGCACAGAGAGGAACACAATCTGCTCTGCAAAATCATGGCCGAGACCTACAAGAAGATCAATGCGATGGAAAGACAGTTACAAGTGCGTGTTACAAGTAGCCACAGATGCAGAGCTCTTCATATACATATTGTGTGATGCTGTTGAAGAGTTACACACTATTCTGTGTCTGTGTTTGTTTCAGAGTGTAGCTGAACTGGAGCAGAAGTGGCAGAGTGAAGTAGATGAAGCTCAACAGGGCAAACTTGAGAATAACTCGCCCTTCTTCCACGACTATCACTTCTTTGAGGTAAGTAATGATGAACTTATGAAAATAATATACTTTAAGGAATTTACTTAATTGCAATTTTAATAGTTTATATTAAATTAACTTTAGAATGTTTTTTTACCTACTTAAGTAGGACTTAAGTACTTCTTTATATGTAATTTCATAATTACTCATAATTATTTGTCTAAAATATGGTTGTGCATGATAATACAAATGTTATATTTGTAATGTGCATATAAATGCACAATTTGTACCTTACCATACATAAAAGTGAAAGTGTGGTCAAGAGATCCACTGGCCATAAATGGGTTTATAGTTTTATTTTGGCCGATCTCTATTTGGGATTTGCGCACAAACTGCATTGCAATCATTTCCCAAAATGTCATTTGTGTGGAAATATTACGAAGTCTGTAAAGAGGACATTAACGCAGGACGGACGCAAAGAAGAGAACCGAGAATACTGTACCAGGAACAACAAGCTCACTTTTTACAATGCTTGAAATATTGGAAGAAAAATATGAATATTGCATTGGGGGAGGGGGTTTATATGAATGTATCTTTGAAGGGAACTGACTGTCTTCAGAAAGTTTCAATGAATTCAATTAAGTATTTTCTTTTCCTCTTACACCATGGTACTTCAGAGAATGCCATGGTATTTCCACAAATGTTAAATTGGCATAATTAGCTTAAAATTCACCGTTACAAGAGCCACCTTGCTAGAGGAACATTTCCAAAATGAAATGTGTTCTTTGCATGATAAAAGAGAAAGCTTTGGTTATAATGTGTCCTTAAAGGTGCCAGAGAATGGAAAACTGTGTTTACCTTGGCATAGTTGAATAATAAGAGTTCTGTACATGGAACTGACATACCATGAGCCGCAAACACCACAGTTTCCTCCTTCATATGTAAATCTTGTGCGTGCAGAAGACCACTGATAAACGGCTGAATCTCAATATAACACCGACTGTGACGTAACAGTCGGGATCATTCATTTTTACGCGCCCCCCCCCTGCACAGCCAAATCATCGGAAGTTCTAAAGGTATTATGAAGATGACGTGAAAATTATTGTGAAAATGGAAGATCATGGATATAAATGTTATGTTCTAGGCTGTGCAGGGGATGTGAGCACATTTCACACCCCTCCCACAGAACAGAACTGTTAACAGGCATGTTTGATGTTCATCTATAACAGGGTACCGCACCAATTTAATTCAAAGTTGTTAATTAGTTTCCTCTGACTAGTGTCAATTTCATTAACGAAAATATGACGAAAAATGTTCGTTGACGAGACGACACAAACGTCATTAAACGATAACTGTGACTATATAAACATGCAATATCATTAACAGAAAAAGATGAGACTAAAATGTAGTAAAAAAAATAAAAACGATAAAAAATCAGGAGCGTTCGATCGGTCATGCTTGCGGTTGCCAGATCTCAATCATTTAAATTCCCCAATCAGAGCTTTTCTGTTAAAAGAACACGTATTCTATCCGGTGTTTTACTTAAAATTTGCAATCTGGCTACCATGTGCATGCGAGCTCTCTCTCGCGGGTGTGGATGATCTGAAAACACCAAAGTAAGAAAAAACAAGTAAACTACATTTCAGCAATCTCCATCTGAGATTTTCAGCTTAAAGTGTCATTCAGGTGGTCTGTGTTCTGTCACGACTCACAAGCTGCTTGTGCTGTTTGCGATTGTGTTTTCTGAATAACTGCACTTGTGTGAGCAACTTAACATTATTATTCATGACCGTTCCAAATAAGGTAATAACAGCCCATTTCATTCTAGGAAAAAGTCCAAGGGTTGTAAATGGACATGTAAAACTGTATCTGGAGTATTTTTGCCCTTACCTAAGCCACATACCTTCTATGTAGATATCAGAGAACAATTTAAAATATTGTATCAATGCATTCTATGGCACCTTTTAAAGTTCTTAGTTCCACTGCATTTTGTTTTTATTTTATCTGATCATCACCAATAATTATTAAAGGGTTAGTTCACCCAAAAAGCTCTCTGAACCGTAAATAGGCAGCAACGTCATTGCATTGCTGTGCATCATTAAAACAGTCCGTGTGACTACTGTGGTTCAACCTTAATGTTAAAAAGTATTTAGTCATCCAGAATCGCCTGTTTCTTTAAAGAATAATACAATCGTTTGTACTTGAACAGCTGTGGGACAAGCATTGACAAGCATTATGCAGTGGTTTGTTTCTGCCTTGTATTGTAGACAGGTTTAAGTCAAAGATTGATTAATTTAGTGTGTCTTGTGGCCCATAGAACAAAATGAAGGAGCTGGAACTTCTGTGTTCACTCAAGGAGGTTCCTCTGGACTGCACAGATCCAGAAAATGCTGTGATGGCTTTGAGGTATGACATGAAACTAATTCTGACTCCTTGTAGTGAATTTAAAATGGTTCTCAAAGCTGTCCGGTTACACCTATTCATCATAGATTAGTTTCCACAAAAATATGAAGCAGCATAACTGTTTTTAACATTGACACTGTTTCTTAGAGTGATTTCTGAAGGATCATATGACACTGAAGACTAGAGTAATGAGCTGAAAATTCAGCTTTGGTCACAGGAATAATTTTTTTTTTTTTTTATATTTATAAAATGTGTATTTGTAACCAACAAATTAATCCAACTTACCAACCCCAAACTTTTGAACAATACTGTACTTATGAAACTATTCCCTGTGTTTTTTTTTTTTTTGGACAGAGAGAAGTTCTTCCATGAGGTTAATGCCACGCAGCAGCAAAGAAGCTCCGTTCCACTGGCTAAAACCAAAGCTCTTGTGAAGAGCTTGATAAACCGTTCTGAACTGCTGCTACATGTTACAATAGCACCACAATGCAAGAGTCTGTCTACAACACCAACATGCACACCAGGTTATTTGAACAGACATTTACACATGCACACACTTGCATAAATGTACAAATGTGCTTAATGGCCCTTTAACATGTCTTGCTTACAGCCTGCAAGTCAGTATCGGATGCTAAATCGATGGTTCCTATAGTGAAGCAGCCTGTGTTCCTGCGCAGTATGTCTGCTCCCTCAGATTTGGAAATGATTGCCAACAGTGATGTGGAGTTCACACATGGAGTGCAAAGGTACCTCTGTGACAGCAGAAGCATCAAATAACAGTTATAGAATGAATACGTAGGTTCAACTCTAATTTCTGATTTGTAAAATAGCCAATATGTGCACATTATAATAAGCACATATCAGTTGGATTTTATATGAATATTTGAATGCTTGACAACCAAAGACGGCCTATATTTAGAATAATAAACTACATTATTGTTATTATTGAAGCTGAATTTATTTATTTTTGCATGCATTTATTCATTTAAGCATTCATTCATTAATCAATCCATACATATATTTCTTTATTTATCTGCATGCATTTATTAATTATTTAATTTCCAAATATTTATTTATGCATTTCTTTTTTTTATGTTAAAATACTTTCTCTTGTGCCAGCTTAATTTGTCATTCAAAATTTTGATTTCTCAAAAAGTTTAAAAAGATGGCTCTTTTGTTCAGATAAAGGGGTGTTCAGCAAATCAATAATTTGGTGACGTTTGTTGCTCAGAAATATATATTTCAAATTGGCTTATTGGTTTAAGCTTTAAATTGCTTTAACCTATTTACCTAAATGGGTTCAGGTAAAAAGCTAAATGTTGAATTTTTTTTTACAAATTGTATAAACTAATTGTCTGATTGTCTAGGAGGCGCCTCCACCCATCCAGTCACCGGAGCAGCTCTTTTACACTACTACAGTCATTGGTCATCGAAGACAGCAAGGACAAGCCCACGTATAGCGTGCTCCTGGGACAGCTGTTTGCCTTCATAGGAACTACGCCTGATCAGACTGTAAGATCAGACACATGCAGCAGGACACTTGTCAAGTTAATTACTCACTTGCAGTGTTTCTAAATTGGGTCTTATGCCTGCAGGTGTCCAGCACCAGCTTCCTGTCAGCAGCTCAGACGCGTTGGAGGAGAGGTCGCACGAGGAAGCAGGCTCTGGTTCACATGCGAGAGCTGCTCACTGCTGCTGTCCGGGTGGGAGGGGTCACACATCTGGTCGGCCCAGTTACCATGGTGCTGCAGGGTGGACCAAGGTACATTTTAAACTGGTTTAACCTCAGGTTGCTGCTAAACTACTGTTCAAACTTTGGGGTCAGTAAGATTTTTTTCAGCAAGGATGCATTGAATTGTAAAGACTGTTATAAGCAATTTCTAGTTTAAATAATGAAATAATTGAAAATGAAATGATTGCATCACAGTTTCCACAAAAGTATGAAGGATATAATAATGAAATAATAAATACAGTAACATCAGTAATATTTTGAAAAATAAAAAATCAAACATTTTCTATTGTAATATACACTATATTGCCAAAAGTATTGGGACACCCCTCCAAATCATTGAATTCAGGCGTTCCAATCACTTCCATTGCCACAGGTGTATAAAATCAAGCACCTAGGCATGCAGACTGCTTCTACAAACATTTGTGAACGAATGGGTCACTCTCAGGAGCTCACTGAATTCAAGTGTGGTACCGTGATAGGTTGCCACCTGTGCAATAAGTCTATTTGTGAAATTTCCTCACTACTAAAATATTCCACAGTCAACTGTTAGTGGTATTATAACAAAGTGGAAGCAATTGGGAACAACAGCAACTCCGCCACGAAGTGTTAGGCCAGTGTATGGTGAGGCACACAGTGCTCAGAAGTCGCCAACTTTCTGCAGAGTCAATAGCTACAGACCTCCAAACTTTGTGTGGTCTTCAAATTAGCTCAAGAACAGTGTGGAGAGAGCTTCGTAAAATAGGTTTCCATAGCCGATCAGCTGCATTCAAGCCTTGCATCACCAAGTGCAATGCAAAGCGTCAGATGCAGTGGTGTAAAGCACGCTGCCACTGGACTCTAGAGCAGTGGAGACGTGTTCTCTGGAGTGACGAATCACGCTTCTCTGTCTGGCAATCTGATGGACGAGTCTGGGTTTGGTGGTTGCCAGGAGAACAGTACTTGCCTGATTGCATTGTGCCAAGTGTAAAGTTTAGTGGAGGTGGGGGATTATGGTGTGGGGTTGTTTTTCAGGGCTTGGGCTTGGCCCCTTAGTTCCAGTGAAAGGAGCTCTTAATGCTTGAGCATACCAAGACATTTTGGACTATTTCATGCTCCCAACTTTGTGGGAACAGTTTGGGGATGGCCCCTTTCTGTTCCAACATGACCGCCCACCAGTGCACAAAGCAAAATCCATAAAGACATGGATGAGACCCCAACCCGATCAAGACCTTACTTGACCATGAACATATTTGGAATGAATTAGAGCAGACAATGCGAGCCAGGCCTTCTCGTCCAACATCAGTGCCTGACCTCACAAATATATTTCTAGAAGAATGGTCAAAAATTCCCATAAACAAACTCCTAAACCTTCTGGAAAGCCTTCACAGAAGAGTTGAAGCTGTTATAGCTGCAAAGGGTGGGCCAACTCTATATTAAACCCTACGGATTAAGAATGGGATGTCATTTAAAGTTCATATGCTTGTAAAGGCAGGCGTCCCAAAACTTTTGACAATATAGTGTATGTTAAAATGTAATTTATTCCTGTGATGCAAAGCTGAAAGATTCACCATCATTATTCCAGTCTTCAGTGTCACATTTCAGAAAGCATTCTAACATGCTGATTTGCTGCTCAGATGCAATACATTTTCATCATTAACAATGGTTCTTATTATTATCAATGATGGAAACAGTTTATGTTGCTTATAATTGTTTTCAGGATTCTAGTGTATCTCAGTTGTGCTGCTTCATATTTTTGTGTAAACTGTTTTCAACATTGATAATAACAAGAAATGTTTCAGCATGCAAAAAAAGTTTCATGCAAATCTGCATGTTAGAAAGATTTCTGAACAATCATGTGACACTGAAAACTGGAGGAATGATTCTGAAAATACAGCTTTGCATCACAGGAATACATTACATTACAATTTAAAAGGTAATATATCAATATTACTGTTTTACTGTATTAATGATCAAATAAATGCAGTCTTGGTGAGCGTAAGAGAGTTTAATATTGCTAGATGGATTGCATATCTACAATGAAGCTTAAGTTGTCCGTGTGTGTGTGTGTGTGTGTATAGAGTCGAGGAACTGACCTGTGGTGGCATGATGGAGCAGGTCCAGGAGGCATTTGGAGAGACTATGACATCAGTGGTGTCTCTATGTGCCCGTTACCCCATAGCCTGTTCCAACAGCATTGGTCTGCTATGCACCATCCCTTACACCAGGCAAGCATCTTCAGCCTCATGAAATCTAATATTTTTTGTGGTTTAGAGACCATGTAATTTCACCTAAGTGGCAGCAAAAAGAGTTGTTTCAGAGTTTTTTTTTCTTTTTTTTTTCTTCACATTAGTGACACAGGACATTTTAGTCACATTAGTGAAATTTTGAGGGTAAAAAAGGTCTATTGTCAGTAGTGTTGTGATGTTTGACCTGCTTGAACCCGATACAAAATCTAAGAGTGGAAATCTTTCGCCCTCACGCTAAACTCCCAGTAGTGGAAGTTCCATTAGTTAAATTTTACCAATAACATAACATTTTATAGGTAACCATACATTAATATTCAGATGACTTGGTTACATCTGAAGTCAATCTAAAATAAGAAACCTTCATCTAATGTGCTGTCTGATGGTGTCCACAGGAGTGAGGAGCAGTGTCTCGTCCGCAGTGGTTTGGTTCAGCTTATGGACAGGCTTTGTAGTCTGAGCAGTCAGAGGGACTGCAGCTCGAATGAGAAACAAACCAAAAAACAGAAAGTAGCTACGATGGCCTGGGCTGCTTTTCAGGTGCTGGCCAACCGCTGCATTGAGTGGGAAAAAGTCGAAGGTGAGGAAAGTTTACCATTCAAGAAGTACCACTACAAACATGTTTAACCATAACTTAACGCTAACACTCTGTTGTCAAATAGGAGGCTCCACAGATGCTGTGCATTCTGGACTGGCACGACAGGTGTCTAGCTTACTAACCAATCACCTGGCCCGGGCGACAGACTGCTGCGGTAACCAAGCGGCAGGGAATGATGCCCTGCAGGATGTGCTCAGTTTGCTCAACGATCTGTCCAGGTAATTCTGCTTTCACTTATTTAACTTCACTTATTTCGCTGCAGGATGTGCTCAGTTTGCTCAACGATCTGTCCAGGTAATTCTGCTTTGACGTATTTAACGTCGCTTATTTCGTTCTTTACAATGATATAACGCCAAATGTATTTGAATTATGGTTAAAGTGTACCGGTGAATGTACTGTCGAGATGTTTTGGTAAACTAAAGTATAGTTGATTTTAACTGATTTCAACTGTTTCTCCTCTTCCAAGGAGCCACATAGGCAAGACAATCCTGAGCCAGCCTGCCTGTGTGTCCAAGCTTCTGTCATTGCTCCTGGACCAGCGGCCCTCGCCCAAACTGGTGCTGATCATCCTGCAGTTATGCCGTGCTGCGCTGCCACTTATGAGTGTGGAGGACTGTGGGAATGTAGCACTTCCTTCCTGGAGCTACTCTACAAATGCACTGGATGCAGAGCAGCAAGACGCCAATGATCCTGCCTTCCGCATCGCATCACTGCTGCTGGCCAAGCTGGCAGACTATGTGGTGCCAGGTATGAGAGAATGTTGTTTGGCATAAATCAAAATAATATAACTAACAGGTGCTGGTCATATAATTAGAATATCATCAAAAAGTTGATTTATTTCACTAATTCCATTCAAAAAGTGAAACTTGTATATTATATTCATTCATTACACACAGACTGATATATTTCAAATGTTTATTTCTTTTAATTTTGATGATTATAACTGACAATTAAGGAAAATCCCAAATTCAGTATCTCAGAAAATTAGAATATTGTGAAAAGGTTCAATATTGAAGACACCTGGTGCCACACTCTAATCAGCTAATTAACTCAAAACACCTGCAAAGGCCTTTAAATGGTCTCTCAGTGTCTAGTTCTGTAGGCTACACAATCATGAGGAAGACTGCTGACTTGACAGTTGTCCAAAAGGCTACCATTGACACCTTGCACAAGGAGGGCAAGACACAAAAGGTCATTGCAAAAGAGGCTGGCTGTTCACAGAGCTCTGTGTCCAAGCACATTAATAGAGAGGTGAAGGCAAGGAAAAGATGTGGTAGAAAAAATGTGTACAAGCAATAGGGATAACCGCACCCTGGAGAGGATTGTGAAACCAAACCCATTCAAAAATGTGGGGGAGATCCACAAAGAGTGGACTGCAGCTGGAATCAGTGCTTCAAGAACCACTACGCACAGACGTATGCAAGACATGGGTTTCAGCTGTCGCATTCCTTGTGTCAAGCCACTCTTGAACAATAGACAGCATCAGAAGCGTCCCGCCTGGGCTAAAGACGAAAAGGACTGGACTGCTTTTCCTTTGGAAATCAGGGTCCCAGAGTCTGGAGGAGAGGCACACAATCCACGTTGCTTGAGGTCCAGTGTAAAGTTTCCACAGTCAGTGATGGTTTGGGGTGCCATGTCATCTGCTGGTGTTGGTCCACTGTGTTTTCTGAGGTCCAAGGTCAACGCAGCCGTATACCACAACGTTTTAGAGCACTTCATGCTTCCTGCTGCTCACCAACTTTATGGAGATGCAGATTTCATTTTCCAACAGGACTTGGCACCTGCACACTGTGCCAAAGCAACCAGTACCTGGTTTAAGGAGCATGGTATCCCTGTTCTTAATTGGCCAGCAAACTCGCCTGACCTTAACCCCATAGAAAATCTATGGGGTATTGTGAAGAGGAAGATGCGATATGCCAGACCCAACAATGCAGAAGAGCTGAAGGCCACTATCAGAGCAACCTGGGCTCTCATAACACCTGAGCAGTGCCACAGACTGATCGACTCCATGCCACGCCGCATTGCTGCAGTAATTCAGGCAAAAGGAGCCCCAACTAAATATTGAGTGCTGTACATGCTCATACTTTTCACGTTCATACTTTTCAGTTGGCCAAGATTTCTAAAAATCCTTTCTTTGTATTGATCTTAAGTATTATTCTAATTTTCTGAGATACGGAATTTGGGATTTTCCTTAGTTGTCAGTTATAATTATCAAAATGAAAAGAAATAAACATTTGAAATATACCAGTCTGTGTGTAATGAATGAATATAATATACAAGTTTCACTTTTTGAATGGAATTAGTGAAATAAATCAACTTTTTGATGATATTCTAATTATATGACCAGCACCTGGATATATATTCCTAATGCAAAGCTGAGTTTTCAGTATCATTACTCCAGTCTGCAGTGTCACGTGATCCTTCAGAAATCATTATAACATGCTAATTTGCTGCTCAACATACACAAATTCAGAACTAAATTGTGCATTATCTGTTTCTTTCTTTCCTGCTTTATCAGCAAGTTTAATTTTGTTTAATCTCCTCACTTAAGGTTGCCAGACTTTGCTCTCCCCAAGCGCCTCTGAGCCTGACACAAGTCTGACACGGGCCTGTCCTAAGAGCAGTACTAAGACTGACAAAGATGCTAGTGAGGAGGGTGAAGCAGTGGATGGCAAGCTGTCCATTTTCATCCATAAGAGAGAAGACCAGTCATCACATGAGGTGCTTCAGCCATTACTCAGGTAATAACACTGGACAGCCACACTACAAAACACATCAACCTCATTGTATTCTTCTGGGGGGAAAAAAAGAAACCCATTTTAAAAAGGTATTTGTGTAACACCTTGCAGCAGCTCAGAGGGTCGTCCTTTCCGTCTCGGCACTGGAGCGAACATGGAGAAGGTGGTAAAGATGGATCGAGATATGACAAAGGTCAGCTCTGGTTAAGTGTTCACTCTGTTTTTTTACTCTCTAAAAGTCATGCTGAATGTGTAAAATCTGTTCTCCTTTTTGCAGAGTGGCTGCTGTGAGGTGATCACAGAAGAGGCATCATCTGCTTTGCGGAAAGCCAATAAGTGGGCTCAATCTGGGCTTATTGTTAGTGTGGGTCCACCAATAGAGAGCACTGGCCAGGAGAACTCTGGGGTATCCAATACAGGTGACAAGAAGAAAACTGCCCAGTCTACAGTCTGTCGAGAGAGGAACGCTGAATTGGCTCAGTAAGAAAAATATACTTCGCTACTTCTTGAATGTATATCTAAAAGGGAACTGACTGTCTTCAGGAGATCAATTCATCCTACCTCCATAGGATGCCTAATAAAGTAGTGTTTATAAGCGCAGCTGCTTTGTATACAGGGGTAACCGCTGTATTTATGCTTTTCCATAAGCACCACCTACTGTGAGGTTGTGAATTTGTGCTTTTGATCAGACCAATTACATATAACCTGCATAATCAGGCAGAAATGGGAGCTTTATCATTTTATAAAACTTTTTGCTTTTTGCATTTATTATTTAAATCATAGCTTTTACAGTCATTTTACTGTACATTGCAGTAACAGTAACAGATACTGATGTTGTTTAAAAAAATGTTGCTACCTAAACACTAAATATTGTAATATAAATATGAAATAATTGATTGGTTTCTTTTTTGTCTTTTTAAAAACATCTCTTCTGCTCACCAAAGCTGCATTTATTTGTTTAAAAATACAGTAAAACAGTTATATTGTGAAACGTTATTAAAATTTCAAATAAATAGATTAAAATAGTGATGAAAGCTGCATTTCAGCATCCTTACTCCAGTCTTCAGTGTCACATGATCCTTCAGAAATCATTCTAATATGCTGATTTGCTCCAAAAGTTTGGGGTTAGTTAGACTTAAAAACAAATAATTTATTGCTTTTATCTAGCAAGGATACATTAAATTGATCAACTGACTGTAAAAGTTATAATGTTACAAAAGATTTATATTTCAAATAAATCCTAAACTTTTGAACTTTTTATTTATCAAAGAATCCTGAAAAACAACAACAACAACAACAACAAATCAGCATATTCGAATGATTTCTGAAGGATCATGTGACACTGAAGACTGGATTAATGATGCTGAAAATTCAGTTTTGCCTTCACAGGAATAAATTACATTTTAAAATATTTTACAATAGAAAACGATCAAATAAATGCAGCCTTTGGTGAGCATAAGGGACTTCTTTCAAAAACTATAAAACTTCTTATTTTTTCCAAATGTTTGACTATTGCAGTAGTTTTTTTCTAATATCAGAATTTTCTGAAACGCAGATCAGATCCAGTGCGGCCCTTCATCAGTGGTCATGTGGCTAACAGCATGGCTGCTGAGGTTATCGCTCTGCTTCACAGTCTTCTGACTGCACCTGAATCCAACACTGCTCAAATATGGACCAGCACGGCAGAAAAGGTGACCTGCCCTTCTTGATTCTTGTCCTAACCTGGTCTAACAAGGGTGCAATTACAGCTGGCCTATTAAAATTATACTTTTATAATGCTCAATGAACAAACACAACAGTGTTTAAAAACTTCCGTCCTCTCCTCAGGTATTGTCTAGGGCCTTGATGTACATCCCTCAGTTAGGCAAGTATGCTGAGAGTATTCTGGAGAGCGGTAACAGCAGCGGCAGAAAGTTAGCCAAGCTGCAGGCGATTGGTCGACAGGCTGTGGCGGCTCTCTGTGCATTAGGTGGATTCAAGGAGACCATCAAGATTGGTTCTGAAGTCCAGGTGACCGATTTATTTAATCTGAAAACTGTCCCCCCCATCCCCCGATTTTTAGCATAGACCTGAAAATGTATTATCTGAACTTCAATAGTTGTAATTCATAAATGCCTTGGAATGGTTTCAGATTATTGCTGAATTGAAAGCACTTTATGTTAAAACGTTATAGAAGTTTAAGTTTACTGTAAAGCAAATTAACTGTACTAAACATATTTTATATCATACCAAAGACCAGATTTACTAACAGCTTGCGCCAGCGCAAACCCTCTTTTGGCTTTAAAAAACTACTATCAGGATTTACTAACCTGAAATTTTTGCATATGCATTTGTAGGAGATTCACTTTCAGTCACAACATTTATGGGAGGAGAGTATTTAAGGGAATCACACAACGTGATTTACTAAGGTTTGCGCTGGTCAATTTACTGGTATTTGTGGCATTATTTAACACCCAAAAAAGCATGTCTTACACCAGATGCTAATTTATGCTGCTTTTGGTAGATTGCATTGGTCATTATGAAAATGATGCGGCTGCGCCTGTGTTCTTTAATTTGCGCATCGACAGTAGATCACGTGCAGAACTTTCTACTCCCATCTGCGCTTTTTTTGGAATTGCCTTATGTATTTTTTGGTCCCAAGTACGTATTTTACATATGCTAGAAAATGGGAGCCTTATGTCTAACCAAGTTGTGTTCCAAATTTGAAGTTGATATCACAAAAAATGAGGTTCCTGTGAGATTGTGTAGGCGCTATACCAAAAATAGGCCTACATTTTTAGATACATTTGAGAAATTGAGAAAATCGCCTTTAAAATTGTCCAAATTAAGTCCTTAGCAATGCATATTACTAATAATTATTTTTTTTTTTATAAATTTGCGGTAGGAAATGTACAAAATATCTTCATGGATCATGATCTTTACTTAATATCCTAATGATTTTTGGCGTAAAATAAATTTTGACCCATACAATGTATTGTTGGCTATTGCCACAAATATACCCGTGCAACTTATGACTGGTTTTGTGGTCCAGGGTTCCATACAGTGCAGTACATTTTGTAAAATATGAAACATGTCCAATTTTCAAAACATTTTTCACAGGATGAATTTTGAGTGTTTTCAAGCTTTCAAATGATACATCATTTATGATGATTACTAAAATATGTGATGGGGGGGGGCATGCCAAGTGTCCTGCTACCATATATACATTATACTGACAGTTAACAGGAACGCACACAATTTAGTAGCTGAATTATATCAATGCTTATATTGCAAGTATCTCTCTGAAATATTTTCCTCTGTCCATGTCTGTTGTCTATGGCAGGTGGTGGGTAAAGGTGTATTGGATAGTGTTGGTGTCGTCATATCCATTAATGAGCAGGAGGGCATTGCCACCGTCAAGTTTCCTTCCTGCGATTACCGCCGCACAAGCAAGGCGTCTGATATCCTCACTGTACCCATATCCCGCCTCTGCACCCCCCGCTCTGAGGTAATCACCTCTTAGATAAGTGCACAATTGTTATTTTGATGTCATATAGTTAGCAATGATCTTACATTTTGCATTAAACATTGAAAATATTTTCAGCTCACAGTATTGATATCAATTCATAGCCCTTTATTATCTACCCATTTAATTTTATTTCAGTTAACAATAACCTTTTTTAATAGTTACTCTTATTAATGATGTGGAATAATCTTAGAACTTTTCCACAGTGATTTTATGCATCTACAGTAGTTAACAAACATGCCTCAATTTGTAAGTATAGAGTAACAACCCACTGTTTGCTTACCAAGGAGCTGACTAACATACTGCAAGAAAGAAATGATGGGACAAAGCCAGAAAAAAAGACGCTTTGAAATACCATGTTGATATATGATTAAACTTTCCTTGCCATGTCTTGCCTTTGCCTCAGGACTCTTCAAGCTTGCTCGTTTCTAAAGGAGCTCAGATATCTGATGTCATGTCTTAATCTTGTCTCATGGAGCTCTGTGTGTTTGTTGTAAGGCTCTGCCGCTGCATAAGCTGTCCATCACAGAGAAGGTTGTTCAGGCTGTGCAGTCCATGTTACTGCCACAGGAGGGCAGTCTGTCCATCCACACGTCCCTCCCTGCGTCTGGAGACGGATCCAGTCCTGTGATGGCTGTGGTGCGTCTTCTGGCCGAGATCAGAACTAGGTCAGACCCTCAATGAATCTTATATCGAGACATAGCACAACCAAGACTAGAATGTGTAAGAATGTGTCATTGTACGGTACTGCTATGAACCCATATGGGATATTTATCGAGCGTGTCTGTCTTTGACTCTGTCAGAGCGTGTTTGGTGATGGCGCAGCTGCTTGAGGACAGCTCATTTTGTGAAGAGTTTATTCAGCAGTGTCCAGCAGCAGTGGAGGTGCTCAACCTGATTGCTCAGGAGTGCAGTCCTGGTGAGTGCCGACAACAATAGAGCTGATATAGATGCAACACCCTTTTTTTATGGTACGTTTTTTTTATTGATAAAAGCTATTTTTTTTACATATACAGTTGCAAGAAAAATAACGTAAACCCCTTGCAGAATCTGTAAAAATGTGAATAATTTTAACAAAATTAGAGAGCTCGTACAAAATGCATCTTTACTTTTTATTTAGTACTGTCTTGAATTAGCCTGGATGCCAGCCGAATTTAGCCCTGCCCACAACATTTGAGCTCGGGAAGTTCGGTCTGGACTTGATCCGTTGTGGAGCAACTATGCTCAAACCAGAGCTGTTCGGACCAATCAAATTGTCAGGGCAGGCTTTATACGATGATGGACAGATGATCAATAGTAACGTAATCATCCATGTCACCAAAGAGCGCTTGGGTTTCATTCGTTCTAATCCTAAAAGGAGAACTTGTTTGTATATGCATTCCCCTTTTATATTTCTCTCAAAAATTAGGATTGTGTTGGTAAGTACTCTGTGTATCCTTATAATCACAGCCCAATGGAGCAGTATCAGACTCATATTCTGACTAGAAGCTGAGTATGACGATGTCAGGCTAGTCCTGAATAAGATATTTTACTTTTTTTTTTTTTTTTTTTTACAAATAGTCCACAAACAAATAGCTGAATTTATAAAAAATGTAACCCCATTCAAAAGTTTGTGAACCATTGATTCTTAATACTGTGTGTAATTCCCTGGATGATCCACGGCTGTTTTTTTGGTTTGTGATGGTTGTTCTTAAGTCCCTTGTTTGTCCAGAGCAGTTACAATGCCCAACGTTCTTCAGAAAAATCCTCCAGGTCCTGCACATTCTTCAGTTTTCTAGCATCTTTTGCATGTTTGAACCCTTTCCAGCAGTGACTGTATGATTTTGAGATCCATCTTTTCACACTGAATGTTTGAACCTTGAGTCCCTCAATTGTCCTCAGTGATGCTCCAGAAGGAAACACGATGCATTAAGAGTCGGGGGTGAAAACTATTTCAAGGTAAATAAACAAAGATGCTGGAAAACAGAAGAATTTTCAGGACCTGGAGGATTTTTCTGAAGAACATCGGGCAGTTTAACTTCTCAGGACAAATAAGAGACTCACAAACAACCATCACAAAACAAAAACACTGTCATGGATCATCCAGGTAACGACACAGTAAGAATCAATGATTCATAAACTTTTGAACGGGGTCATTTTTATAAATTCAGCTTTTTTTTTTGTCTTGTGGACAATATGTAAACATCTTTTATGTAAAATATCTTATTCAGGAAAGTACTAAATACAAAAATAACATGCTTTTTGTGTGATCTCTTATTTTGTTAAAATTATTCACAGATTCTGCAAAGGGTTCACATACTTTTTCTTGCAACTCTATTTGTGCGCCTTTTTGTGTGCTTTATCTTGTTCCTCGGGTGTTAGAAAGGTTGTTAAACAAGTCAAAAGTGACAGTATTCAGTTATGAAATGTAATTATGTGCTGAATTATAATTATATTTATATTGTTGTTATAGGAAAAGACCTAAATTTGCCATTTACGGCATACAACTTGGATGCTAGATGGTGCTATGTAGTTATTTTCGTTTGTAAAATAGCCTGCCCTACACAAAAACATGAGACAGTTTGATTTCAAAATAGTATATAACCAGTTTCACCACTAACTGTATGTAACGGTAATGTAACAGGTGAGCTCTCGGGAAATGATGATGCAGGCTGTTCTTCACCCTCTCATAGCTTTTACTGGGTTTTTTACTGCTGCTGCTGTCTTTTTTGTCAGTCTGAAGACGTATGATATATTCTTGTAAGTAAAACACCATTTATTGGCATGGCTGCTTCTGTGTGTGTTTGTAGGAGAGCGTTTAGTGATGGTTGAGGTGCAGTGTGAGAGGGTTAGGATGCTTTATCGAGATTGTGCTCGTCCTCCTCCACCTCCAGTACAAACTGATCAACGGCAGGTGAGTTGAGCCTCATTAGTGCTGATTTAACATGGACAAGAGAAGCCTTTTGAGTTTTTTTTAAAGACTTATTAGATGAATGATAATATCACACTTTAATTAATGTCATTCTCTCAGCTTCCTGCATGCCATAAATGGGCTGCGTTGTTAACACAAAACGATTGGCAGACATAAATCCCTTCAAAGACTTCTGATTGGATGAATATTCTGACACTTGTGATATGTGAATACCTTGCTTAGCCCTTTTTTTCTCTCTTTGCAGCCTAAAGAAATCACATGGTGTCCATCACGCGTCTTCCCTCCAGTTCGGGCCTGCATGTTCTCTTCACACTTGACCTCTGTGACCTTTCTGGCGGATCCAAGTGCAGGTGGAGGCCTTCCCAGAGGAACTTTCATCTACGCCACTTCACCTGTGCCTGTTCAGGTAACTACAGCCTTGTTACCTGATACCTGATACATTTGGCAATATTCTAAACAAATAGAATCCAAACAAGATGCAAAAAGATTGAACTGTCATGGATTCATTCATTTGCACATTAACAGCAAAATTTGTTTAAGAAATTACAAATAGCTGTTGCAGAGTATACTTATTTCTCTGATGTAAACTACACCAATTATCATATATCATACTTCATCAATTTCATACTTATTCAGTTTAAGGTTTCCAAACATAGTTATCAATGAATTTGGATAGACCATTGTGATCGCTCTGTTTCACCCACTGTTGCTGAGATTCTGTGGAATTTTTATGGCAGTCACAGGCCAACCATAGGAATTAGTCTCTAGATGGGTTAAGGGCAGAAACTGCATGTAGACCAATCAGAAGTCCTGTCCTTCCTGGGCTTGGTACCATAGGTCTTCTTCTTACCCTCTAAGAGGTGTCTGGCTATTGTCCTAGCATCTTTATCTGATGGCGTTGGACAGCTTGTTTAACCCACCAAGATCCAATCAAAATGAGGGGCCCAGCCATAAACTAGGCCCTGGAATGTGCTGTACACTACAACAGTAAAGGCACTGATAATGTTACAAAAGACTTCTATTTCAAATAAATGCTGTTCTTTTGAAATTTATATTCATCCTGGGGAAAAAAACGTGTCACGGTTTCCACAAAAATTTCCAACATTGTTAATAGTAATAAATGTTTATTGAGCAGCAAAGCAGCATATTAGAATGATTTCTGAAGGATCATGTGACACTGAAGAGTAATGATGCTGAAAATTCAACTTTACATTACAGGAATAAATTACATTTTAACATGTATTGCAATAGAAAACAAATACAGAAAACCGTTTTTACTGTATTTTTGATCAAGTAAATTCTGCTTTGGTGAACATAACAGACTTTCAAAAACATGAAACCAAAACTTTTGAACAATAGTGTGAGGCCAATAAGAGTTGTCTGTGTCTCACTCTCGTATTTTCTCTCTTTTTCTGGTTTCCAGGCTCCTTCTTTTTACTGGGAGATAGAGATTGTTTCTTTTGGAGATTCAGAGGATGATAGTGGTCCTATAGTGTCGTTTGGTTTTTCCCCGGAGGCTGAGAAGAGAGATGGTGCCTGGACGAATCCTGTCGGCACCTGTCTATTCCACAAGTACTGACCCACTCGGTTTAACCTTTCACTCAATTAGCTTTCACTTGTACTGACTATCAACCTGTTCTTTCTGTTCCTCTCTGCTTCCCATCCTAACTCCTTTCTTTTTACATGTCGTCCTTGTTGTTTCTCTCCCGCTCAGTAATGGGAGGGCAGTACACTATAATGGCTCCAGTTTGCTGCAGTGGAAGAGTGTGAGACTAGACGTGGCTCTACTTCCTGGTGAGACAGGACATTGTTCCAACAGGCCTTTATTCATTTGAGTATTCAGACATTAACCACAAGTACATTGTTGTTCAAGCCGACTGCCTTTATGGGCCAACAGTGTTGGGGAAGCTACTTTGGAAACTGCAGCTTCCCAAGCTACAACCTCAGTTAATTAACTGACAAAGGAAAATTCTGTCATTTACTCATGTCATACCTAATTCTTTCATATGTTTTGTGAAACACAAGACTCGACAATAGGGACTGCTCGATGGCCCAGGGTTAGAATTTGGGGATGAGTCACGAAAGTATGTAATTTGCCCATTTTTTTTAAGCCATGCCAATTTAAATATTTAAGCACAAGAAGACATAAAAGAGTTTATTTGACGCTCGCATGCTGTATGCAAAATTTTGTGCGCACAACACGCATCCGAAGTGCGCCCATAGAAAACCGCCTCTTAGACAGTGCGCAAATTCTGAATTGGTTTCTCTTTCGCATCATCTTGTGCTTGAATGGATAGTCACACAAAATTGTCAAAAAGCCATATTGTAGAGTATCCTACATATTCAATCATGTCGAAATAAAACATATGTGTCCCAGTATGTTGGATCCGTGCAGCTCTTAAAGTGACAGCAGTCTTAGTGCTGGGTGGTATACCGGTTCATACCGAATACCGGTATTATTTTTTATAATGATATTAGTTTTTTTTATACCGCAATACCGGTATATGTCGCTTAAACAACGGAACGCGGCACAGCGCATCACTGTTTGAGAGGGGTCCCGTTTAACTGTTGCACTGTAGTGAGCAGCGCCGCTGCTCCCACCACGTGCTGCGCATAGGGCTTCAAGTGCTGAGGGGGCACCACAAGAAGACCCATCCCCCACCGCGGGCACCATAAAGTAATTACGCTTAGGGCACCAAGACGGCCAGCAGCAGGACTGGTAGTGAGGAGCTGAGATCGCATTACAGCCTATGGCTTAATCCGAAATCGCCCCCTAAAGCCTCATTCACTAGTCCCTACGTTATCCACTAATATAGTTCACTTGAAGGAGTGAATCAAAACGAGTGAGTGAATTCGGACAGGCATTGTGTGTACATCGGCTGTACACTTGATATTACGGTGCAATGTGGGATTGAATGAGTGCCCTTAATAACGTCCTCTATGGTTTCGGACACTACTGCAAATGGCTGTCCCCTCAAATAATGCCCTATTTGACGGTATAGGGGGCGATTTCGGATTCAGCCCTTGATTATAGCAGAGAATTCAAACAACACGCG
Source organism: Gobio gobio (assembly GCF_949357685.1). NCBI lineage: Eukaryota > Metazoa > Chordata > Actinopteri > Cypriniformes > Gobionidae > Gobio > Gobio gobio. The sequence continues at coordinate 16,597,061 of NC_137098.1, forward strand.
GTGCACGCAAGAGATCGATTTCTGCACGGAGTGCCGTTATGAGATTAACAACGTTCTCCACATGGATCATATAGCACAGATATAGACCGGAGCGAGCACGTTTAAGTTTTTTATGGACCTATTTCATATACTCTAGTGCTCTAAACATGAACCAGCAGCGTGTATGCGCACATATTTCATCACGTCGTCTTCAAATGAAATATATATGCAAACAAGGACACTTATACTACAGCCGTACGTCTGATCAAGACCGCAATGAATCAGTGCATCACGCGCTGCGCGTAGGGCACCAAGTGCTCAGGGGGGCACCACAAGAAAATGCTCTTTCTGTTTTAAACTGATGCGTGTCATTTGTTCAGAGACTATAGTGCTCTTAAATGTATTGAAAATATCCTTAGACCTTTTAAATGTTCTTCTGTGTTTCTCCCTCGTTTTGGCAGTTTGTTGTTATATAGAGTTAGATTTTTTAAATGCTTAAGGTGCCCTCAACTTTTTTTCTCTCCGTGGTCATATTTTAATATTCATCTGTCTGTAATGAGTGTGTTGCAGGTCTATGTTTTATTGGTTGTTGTCTCCCCACAGCATCATTTTGTGGGGCTTTGCATTAATTAACTTGTATAATTCTAGTGTGGAATTTTTATAATATTTTAGCAATTTTACAATATTCACTCATCATGACAGTAAAATTGGGCATTCGAGTCAATCTACTGCAGTATTTCCTCTCTCAATTATTAGAAAATGTGGTTAACACCTGGTCATGCATAGGGGGAAAAAAATCATATACCGCGAAACCGATATAATTTAGAAAAATACTGTGATATAAATTTTTGGTCATACCGCCCAGCACTAAGCAGTCTACATGCTGTTTTTGGAGCTTGTTTCAATAAATGCTTTGTTCATAATGAGGAAGACATTTTAAGCTATGGAGCTTGTTTTAATGGTTCAAAGACCTCTTAAAATTGATTTCTCACGTCATGACCTCGTCATAACAACACATAAATTTACACTACATATTGCCGGATCTTGGGATGCGCTGCCTCCGCACACATCAGATGCATGCTTCATATTCATGCCAGTTTCATGCGATTGCACTCACTCTTCATTCTGCTCACCTCTCTCATTAACAATTTATTTAGACGTAATGGGTTATTTTTTCCTGGCAGGAAGTTTTCTATGCTTTACTTTACCACCCTCTCTCACTTCGGCTGCTCTCTGTCTGCACCATAGAAATAGGATAAAATCCACACCATGATCCACTCACGAGTCCTATTCCTCACTGTACAGATATGTACCTTTTGGTATTCATAGTTATTCTCCATGTAAGTTGCCAGTACCAGATTTTATATTCTCTGATGGTATGTTTACATGCACATACAAATTTTAATTGCAATCACCAAAAACAATGGTTTGTCATTTGTCATGTTAAAGCTGTAGTCCTGCTGAAATCATACAGTCCGATTTTGGTATATATGTACATGTTTTAATATTTAGACCACTTCTATTATTGATTGCTATCAGCCTACCTTACCTTTTAAGCATACTCAAAATATTCCTTATTATTGAAATAATATACTTAACTGAGTGGGAAATTAATGTAATGTTTTCGGATACTTAATTGCATGTTAATTGCAATTAAAAAAAAATGTATTATAGTTCAAAATTGAATTGTATAGTGCTTTTTTGAACTTAAGTAGGACTTTAGTAAGTACAGCTTTTATATGTAATTTCATTATTAAATAAAGTGTAAATAGTGTACTACTGTAACCTAAAATATACTTTAATGTAATTTCCTTTGAAACTTGTATGTCATGTATTCATATGAAATAATGAAGTTGCTATTTAGTACATTTTAAAATATATGAACTAAAATGTTTTACTGTGATATAACAAATTGCACACAGACAAAAAGTCTTAGGTTGTAAAATTTATTTAATTATAATGATATTTCACAATCAAGTTTTTTTCCCCACGACTGTGAGTTTGCCATTCTATTCCCTAACTCCTATAACTGATGCTTTCTGTTTGCTCTTATTGCGCTCCCTAATTACTCTTTATTTCACTTTTATTTTCCCATTGTCATTTTATTTTCCTGACCTTGGGTGATTTATTATTGAACCCATTCAAACTTAAAACGAAGTTGTGTGCACAATAAAATATCACAAACTGTACAAAAAAAATGATCCTCACTCCGTATTTTTATCTTGTTTTCTAGTGCAGATATCTAAACATTCTTAAAACAAGATAAATTTACATGAGCAGCAAAATGACATTGTTTTCATTAAAAAATTTAATGGTTTTATGCTTAAATTAGGAAAGACGTTTTTTTGCACAGTAAAAACAAAAAATGTAGTGTTTTGTCAACACGCCAATGCTTGTTGGAAAAATGACCTTGTTACTGAAAAAGCTATGCTGGTTCTCTGTTTTTCTGTAGTACAGTATATGTAAAGTTATTAGGGTTGATATGTTTAGTTACTCCCCAACGCTGGTAGGCAACCATTTTAAACTATTATAAATGTCACCATTTGTCATCACTCACAAAGTTTAATGTTTTGTTTAGTTTTTTTGGTTCAATTAACATTTCTCAAGCTTCCCCAGTAATGATTTGTCTCGTTTGTTTTGACACAGGTGATGTTGCAGGAATAGGTTGGGAGCGTTTGGAAGGCACTCCGCCTCCACCCGGTCAGCCTCCTAAAGGGAGGGTTTATTTCACTTACTGTGGTCAACGTCTCGCCCCTTATCTGGAGGACGTGGCTGGAGGGATGTGGCCCGTTGTTCACATTCAGAAGAAGGTTTGCAAACAAATGATAAATAAGCATACCAGTGGTGCACATAAAGTTAAGTTTGTAAGGGGAATAAAAAGTCCCGGCAAGAGGTGTTGCAGAAAACTAATAATTTGCTCATTTAAAAAAAGGAAAATCCTGTTATTCTAGTATTATTTAAAGGGGACATATCATGAAAATCACTGACTTTTCTCTGCATTGAAGTGCTATAATTGGGTCCCCGGTGCATCTACCGACCCAGAAAACGTGAGAATTTGTAATATTTTAATAAAAATTCTAAACTTTAATATTTTATTTGTTTTATTTCAATTAACGAAAACAATTTTGCGTAACATTTTACAATAAGGTCTCATTCGTTAACATTAGTTAATGTTTACTTTACATGAACTAACAGTGAGCAATATATTTTTTCATAACATTTAATAATCTTTGCCAGTGTTAATATAAATACAGCGATGTTAATACATACATTTTTTTGTTTTAAATATGTATTAGTACATGTTAAAATGAACATTAACTATGATTAATAAATGCTGTAGCTTTATTGTTTATTGTTAGTTCATGTTAATTTATGTAGTGGAATGAAACCTTATTGTAAAGTGTTAACCCGATTTTTAATAGTTTTAATTAACAAAAAAGTAACTGGCTATTATACCCAAAACAACTAATTAATAATAAAAAGAGATTATAAATTAGATGGAAAATTTAAGATGGAACAAAAAACGGCAAATAATTTCCAGATTTCAGAGTGTAAATAAAGAAATAACCAATTGGTAAGATAAAAAGGATCATAATTATCATGCATTCATCACTATCAACATTTTTTTTGGTATGTTTTAAGCATCCAAAAGCATCTTTGAGGATATTGTTGCTTATGTAATCGTGGAGATGTTCTTGTTACTTATAAATGTCTTTTTATTGTACACTGGTTTCCTTATTTGCCCTCTAGCCCTGTTTTATAAATGTTTTAATTGTTTAATAATTATTCCCCATTCTGTATTTTCAGAATACAAAGATCCACGCAAACTTTGGCTGCCGGTTGTTTGCGTACGCAGAGGGACAGGCTCACCGGAATGCTGCCGATCTCTGCATGGACCTCTCAGAGGAGATCAGTGCCAACTTTGAGGCTCTGCCCTTTGCCATGGCCTCCGACAGCGACAATGATGCCGGCACTAGTGTGGCGTCTGACTCTGGTTCTCATGGTCCTCCGTGCCGCATTGCTGCGGTCGTCACAGCACAGCAACGTGAGTGTCAACTCAAATAATAACTCATATGAATACTTTCAGCTCCAAAAAGTTGAATGCGTGTACTGTACTTGAGGTTGGATTGGGTTTGAATGATGTCCCTCCCTCTTCTAAATAAAACTGGCTATCTTACTGAATCAGTAACAAAGCTTCATGTGGGTTAAACTTTTTGTATTGTCTTATTTTATTTACAGAATACAATAGTGATGCCTCTTGTCACTACAAGGTAGAACTGAGCTATGAGAATCTGGTCGTCTCAGGGCCAAGCGCCCACCCGCCACTGATTGCTGACGATGAGAGTGATGATGAAGATGACGAAGACATTCCTAGGGTATGGAGAGTTCACAACTAGGCATTTAATTTTCTCTAAAGCAATTTGCAAGTTACACCCCTAACATAGTGTCAGCGAAATCAAAGAAATCATGTTTGTTTTTCTCTTGCTGTCTCTTTGTGAAGGAGGATCATTACGCCTTGCTAGTGAAAGCATGGGAAACCAAAGTTTTTCCAACCATTCGCCGTCGTTTCAGGAATGAAGCAGAAAGGAAGTCTGGTCTGGATCAGATCAAAGGAGCCCTTCAGCTAGGTGAATGTTTCTTTTTTTATTTGCAGTGGCTAAAAGAGTCCTTCCCAGCTCATTCATTAATTTAATCATAATCAGTGGTCAGTATGTCCAGCTTGGTAGAGATTTCCTCATGAAAAAGTACACTTGCTGTACATACTTAAAAAAAATAGTACTTATGGAAATCATATACTTTTTAAAGACTACTTGTGTGAAATTAATGTAATGTTTTTGGACTCTTAATTTCATATTAACTGCAATTGAATGAATATATATTATATTTTAAATGCAGTTGGCTACACTTTTTTTGACCCACTTAATTAGGACTTATGTACATCTTAATACCCCGGTTTCACAAACAAAGGCTTAAGCTAGTTCCAGACTAAAATGCATGTTTGAGGTGTTTTAACTGAAAGCAACTTGCTCTGAAATATCTTAAAATATGTCAGTGCCATTGTTTTGTCTCAAGATGCACACCAGGAATGTTTTTACCAAAGCATGTTTATAAAAGCTGCTTAAATGCCCTAATTTAACTAAGTCCTAATCCTGGTTTAATGTAAACCCTGTCTGTGAAACCGGGCCTATATGTAATTTCATAATTACTGAAATACCCAAATCCCAAAAGTGTACTGCTGAATTTACTGACAAGCATTCATTTAACTAAAACATTATTTGATATTTGAATTTCTTTTGAAACTTGTATTTCATTTACTTTAATATATTTGTAATTACACATTTTTTAATGATGAAGTTGCAATTTACATTTAAAATACAACCCCAAATCAGAAAAAGTTGGGACAGTATGGAAAACACACACACAAAAAAAAGAAAGAAGTTATTTCTAAATTTACTTTGACTTGTATTTCATTGCAGACAATATGAACACAAAATATTTCATGTTTTGTCTGGTCAACTTCATGTCATTTGTAAATATGCATCCTTTCCTGTCATTCAGACCTGCAACAAATTAAAAAAAAAGTTGGGACAGTAAAGCATTTACCACTTTGTAATGTTGCCATTCCTTTTCACAACACTTAAAAGACGTTTAGGGACTGAAGACACCAAGTGATGAAGTGTTTCAGGTGTAATTTTGTCCCATTCTTCCTGCAAACAAGTCTTAAGTTGGGCAACAGTACGGGGTCTTCGTTGTCGCATTTTGCGCTTCAAAATGCGCCACACATTCTCTTTTGGAGACAGGTCGGGACTGCAGGCAGGCCAGTCAAGTACCCGTACCCTCTTCCTCCGCAGACAGGACTTTATAATGTGTGCAGAATGTGGTTTTGCATTGTCTTGTTGAAATATGCATGGACATCCCTAGAAAAGATGTCTTGTTGAAGGCAGCATATTATGCTCCAAAATCTCTATGTACTTTTCAGCATTAATGGTGCCTTCACAAAAGTGCAAGTTACCTTTGCCAAGGGCACTGACACAACCCGACTTGCTGGTAACCGTCTGGATGATCCTTTTCTTCTTTGGTCCGGAGCACACGGTGTCCATTCCTCCCAAAAAATACCTGGAATACTGATTCATCTGACCACAGTACACGTTTCCACTGTGTGATGGTCCATCCCAGATGCCTCCGAGCCCAGAGAAGTCGACGGCGCTTCTGGACACTGTTAACATAGGGCTTCCTTTTGGCACAGTACAGTTTTAACTGGCATTTGTGGATGTAACTACGTATTGTGGTACTTGACAAAGGTTTGCCAAAGTAGTCCTGAGCCCATGTGGTGATATCGCTTATAGATGAATGACGATTCTTGATGCAGTGCCGCCTGAGGGATCGGAGATCACGGTTGTTCAGCTTAGGCTTGTGCCCTTGTCCTTTACGCACTGAAATTCCTCCAGATTCCTTGAATCTTTTAATTATGTTATGCACTGTTGAATGTGAAATATCCAAATCTCTTCCTATCTTTCTTTGAGGAACATTGTTTTTAAACATTTCAATAATTTTCTCACGTATTTGTTGGCAAACTGGCGATCCTCTGCCCATCTTTGCTCCTAAAGGATTAGACCTTTCTTGGATGCTGCTTTTGTACCAAATCATAATTACAATCACCTGTTGACATCACCTGTTTCAAAACACATCATTATTTAACCATTTTACCTCATTACTAGCCCTAAATTGCTCCTGTCCCAACTTTTTTTGAAATGTGTTGCAGGTCTGAATGACAGGAAAGGATGCATATTTACAAATGACATGAAGTTGACCAGACAAAACATGAAATATTTTGTGTTCATATTGTCTGCAATGAAATACAAGTCAAAGTAAATTTAGAAATCACTTCTTTTTTTTTTTTGTTGCGTTTTCCATACTGTCCCAACTTTTTCTGTGTAAATTTTAAATGTAATATCAATCTAACACATGGTTACAGTTGTACTGTTACATTGCACTTACTCAAATAAGTACTGAGTAATATTAACTGCATGTACTTACTAAAGAGTTACGTTTATGGTTAGGGTTTGGTTTAGGGTTAATTATTTGTAATTATGCATAATTTACTGTTACTACTATACATGTTATAACTTGTAACTACATTATCTTAAAATAAAGTGTTATCTAACACTCTAGAGTTAAAACTATAATCAAGTACTTTGCATGTGCTTTAGTATGTTAGTCAACACATCAAAATAAGTGTACTATTTTAAAGCACAACAAAAGATTACTAAAACATGATTTAAAATGTACTTTAAAGTAAAACCATATCATCTTACATTTTATACAAAGCACACTTTTTAAAATTAAGTGCATTAAGAAACAGTCATGAAAGTGTGCTCTCTTTAAGTACACTTAAATGGCCTTTTATTTCATTTATATTATATTATCTGCAAGTATAGTTCAATTATTTAGCATGTTGTTAGAATATGGCAGTGTTATTATATTTGGTCTTGGTGGATTAGATCTGCTATGCTGCTGCTGCTACAGAGAAAGTACGGACGTGCTACTGCTAATAGACACAGACATGCTGCTGCATAAATAGACACACATAAATCCCATAGCAGATCTAGGCATGTGGAGCTGGGGGAGGTGGACAATTTCAGAGGAGCTCTCCAGGTGTGAATCGCCACTGGTCACGATTCAATTCGATTACGATTTTCATGTCAATGATTCGATTTGATGTCATGATGCATCACAATTCGTTGCATCCTCCATTTTCACTATTACTGCACATGGCTACGTTTTCGTCAATGAATACAAGCTGTCAGATATATGAACTCCCTTTTTATTTTATCTGCTTTAAGAAAGTACACTTTTTGAATATAGCAAACATCAAACACAACTTAAGACTGAACGCAGTAGACGAACTGAGTAATTAGAACTAATAAAAACTAGAAATGCTCATGAAACTAACAAATAGTGTGCTTCAGTGTACTTGTTACAATAACGCTCCCGCTCGCAAGCACACACACATACTCGCATGTGCTCGCAAGCATGCGCATACACACACTCGAGAGCTCTCGCAAGCACACACGCTCGCATGTGCACGCCCACATAGACACACACTCACTTGCACGCACATGATCATGCATGCTGTAGTGGGAGCCTTTTTTTATTACTCACATTTGTGTTTCGCCACCCTCCGCCAACGCTAGCGCGAGAAGCGCGTATGTGACGAATGATGTCAGAGAAACGTCAGTAGTCTATAATCGATTATGATTTATTACTGCATCGATGCAGAATCGTCCACGTCCGCATCGCAATGCCGTGATTAATTTCAACACCCCTACTGCCCACAGCTTTCTAGTAATCCTGAAGACATTGTTCAGGTGTATTTGATTAGGGTTAGAGCTAAACTCAGGATGAAGTTGTCCATCCCTGATTTAAATGTTGCAGGATAAGCAGAGGCCTATCAGCTTGTGCCATGCGGTGATGATGCAGATTGCATGTAAAGGACCTATCAGACTGCGCCCTCTAGATGACTGAACTAGATTTTTTTTTAAAAATACGCTTATAAAATTTGAAGGACACTGCAAGTGCATATTCAATACAATTATGTGCACTTCTTTTCCACAAGGTTTTCTCCATGTGTTTAATTTAAATAATGCTGTTATTCCTGGCAGGAATGGTGGACATTGCACGTCAGACTGTTGAGTTCCTGTATGAAGAGAATGGAGGTATTCCTCGGGACCTCTACCTTCCAACCATCGAGGATATCAAAGATGAAGCTAATAAGTTCACCATTGACAAAGTCCGCAAAGGTCTGTGTGAAAGCAAACCTTAATATGAATATTTGTCTGCGGATCTATGCACTTACCTTTGTTTGGTCTATTGTGGAGTCTCTGTACATATACATGCATAAATACTGTATTTTATTGTACCGGTGGGATTTGCATTGTTGAGATGAAATGCACCGATAAGTCCCATTTTATCATTACAATAACAGGTTCAAAATGTAACCATTTTCCCCACAGGCTTAACAGTGGGCATCCGCTGCCCAGAGGGAAACAACACCTGTAGCAGCACGGGTGGCACAGCCTTACCAAAGTTTGCCATCCGGGGCATGCTGAAGACTTTTGGCTTGCATGGTGTCGTGCTCGATGTCGACTCTGTGAGTATCTTCATTAATCAAATTGCAGTTTCCAAAACAGACTGTTTAACAGGTGGGCAAAACGCAAAAAAGGCCAAATGTCATGAAAAAAAGAAGAAATGTTATTTTGCATAAAGAAAATGAATTTTCATGTTCATGACAATTGACTCCTTGATGTTTTGCACCTTGATGTATTCATCTTAATTTTTTTATTCATATATTTAATTTTTTTATTATTTTGCCCATTTTCATTTTGACATAATGAGAATCATCCGGATCCAACACATTTTGTTACCCTATGAAAACAGCACAATACTCTCATGATTGAGGGATAATAATTTGAAATACTTCACATTTTAAACAATATAAACATAATTGTAAATATTTGTCCTGCATTGCATTATTTTTTTCATATTCATTGTTATACACCAGCATTTGAACCTCTTCTAAAAGCAATTGTTTCACAATGCCACAAATCCGAAACTTCACTGAAATGTAATTTGTATGAATTCAGGCTAATGAACTGGTCCAGGTGGAGACGTATCTCCGTAGTGAGGGTGTGTTAGTCCGGTACTGGTACCCCATTGAGATGCTAGAGAGGCCGCCAGCAGGGTCCCGCAGGGCTGCAGCTAATGGCCTGGTGTCCCTGGACAGCAGCAACATCCAAATTCATCGGTAATGCATTTTTAGAGACAGTTTTCCTATTGTAAATTCAAAAATGTCCGAATTTTATTGAAAGAGTTCACCTTTTATGCATCATATTTCAAAGGCAAAATTAAAGCCTAACGTTCAGTACTGTGTTTGTGTGTTTCAGGGAGCTGCTGCGTTGTGAAAGTGCACTCGCACGTCTGTACTGCCGCATGGCATTGCTCAACATCTTTGCTCCCAAGAGCCCTCACACGTTCACACGTCTCTTTCACATTCCCGCTGTGCGAGACATCACACTTGAGCACCTACAACTCTTGTCCAATCAGCTGCTTGCTCCACCTTTGCCAGGTGATGAATATTTTGAGGGACAGGTTTTGATATAAACTTGCATAAGTAACAATTTACAGTGAGTGTTGGGGGTAATGCATTACAAGTAACATGTATTATGTAATCAGATTACTTTTTTATTTAATGGGTTAAGTAGCACATCACTTTATTAAAGGCACAATATGTACGATTTTTGGATCAAAATATCCAAAAACCACTCGAACAATGTTATATATTTTGTTGACTTGCCTAATTACATTATCCCAAATATTTCCAAAAATGTTTTTTAAAGTTTACTTCTTTTTTTTTTACACTACTGAATTAAAATTCTCTCTCTGCTCCATAATGTAGTTGTGAAAACAGACAAAAAGTACAAAAGCACAAATTACTTAAAATAACATTATTTAACATAATGTTATTTTAAGTAATTTGTGCTTTTGTACTTTTTGTCTGTTTTCACAACTACAGAATTAGTTCACTTTAAAATGAAAATTGTCCTGATAATTTACTCACCCCCATCTCATCAAAGATGTTTGTGTCTTTCTTTTTTTGAGGAAAACATTCCAGGGTTTTTCTTCACACAATGGACCTAAATGGCAAACAAAATGTTGAAGGTCCAAATCAATGCAGTTTCAAAGCGCTTCAGAGGGCTCTGCACGATCCCAGCTGAGGAATAGGGTCTTACCTAGCAAAACCATTTTTGTTGCCATTGAAGTCCATTGTGTGGAGAACAATCCTGAAATGTTTTCCTCAAAAAACGTATTTTCTTTTCCACTGAAGAAAGAAAGACTTGAACATCTTGGTTGGCATGGGGGTGAGTAAATTTGGAAAAAAAAAAAAATCATTTTGAAGTGAACTAATCCTTTAAACTCTTAATAAACACCTGCAAGGCCTGGAAGAGATCAAGTCTCAGATGAGGGAAAAAGTAACACAAACGTAATGTAGCTCATTACTTTACATATAAAGTAACTCAGTCATTTAATTGACTTTTTAGGCAATATTGTAATGCATTACTTTTTAATTAACTTTCCCCAACACTGACAACTTATGTGCCAACTTGTTTGGTCCAAATTCCAATTTTATATTTTAATACATGGTAACATTTTACAATAAGCTCCCATTTGTTATACATTAACTAACAATGAACAATACATTTGGTATTGTGTTAATCTTTAACAAAAGTGAATAAAAATACAACTGTTCATTGATAGTTCATGTAAGCTCAGGTCCATTAAATAATAATAACAAATACAATTTTTGATTTTGATAATGTATTAGTAAATATTGAAATTAACATGAACTAAGATTAAAAAATGCTTTAGACGTATTTTTATTGTTAGTTCATGTTCGATAATACAACCTTATTTGTAAAGTGTTACCTTATACATACTAGGAAAACAATTTTCATTAAACTCTTCTGTATTTGTTCATTTCCCCTTGTCTTCTGTAGATGGCAGAATCAGTTCTAACTCTATTCTGCTGGCTCAGTCTGTTCTCCACGAGCTGCAGGGGAAGAGCTGCTCCCCGACTGAGCTCTTCTATCAGGGAAACGCACAGAACATTCGTGAATGGCTAACGGTGGCCATCAGCAGAGCTCTGCACCAGGGCGAAGACAGCCTTCTCGAACTCACTAAACAGATCTGTTGTTTCCTTCAGGTACTAATGTCTCAACTTATTTTTTCTAGAGGATATAGTATATTATTCTGAAAACCATGATTTGTATAAGATAAAAGTAATAGGCTGAAAGAAAGTAGAGATAAATAAGAAAACAACATTTTGTGCAAATAAGGGCTTTCTCAAACAAGTAAAACTATTTTTCTCTTCATATTATTTTCTCTTTTTGTGTTCAGAAAGACATCTATAATTTAGATATTTACAATTATTTGAACATTACTGAATGCACTTAAAATCAGGCAGATCACTGCATTATTCACTGCAAATCAACCGTTATGTTCTGTGATATTTAAATGTATTCAATGTTCAAATGTATTATTAGTTATTTGACCATTATTAAAACATAATTATTTTAAAGAACACCTTAAAATAAAGTGTAACACTTAATTTTACATTTTTACAAAGTTGACTTAGAAGTGTACTTTAAGTTTGTTAAGAAACAGTCATGAAATTGCACTCTCTTAAATTATTATTACAATTGTAGTTATTCTTTTATGTTTGCTGAAAATTCAGAGTGCACCTGAACAGTTTACACTGGAAGAGTTTCCCATCACTGAGTCCAAGGTCAGCATGGACGTGAACTTCCCCGGTGCTGCCTTTGTGCTCGTCTCTTGCAAAGAGAGCCAAATCAGCTGCCGCAAAGAGTGAGTTCATATTGATTAATAATATCAGTTATAATATTATGTCTGAATGATCTGTTTTTGCATCTTCCTTTCATTAGTCTGGTTGCACTAAGCAGGGAGCTTTGCATTGTGAAAGTGTAAAATCTCAGTTTTCTGTTGAAATATTCTATATGCTCATGTGTGGATTTTTTTCTTAGTTCCTCTCTATACAAGGCCCCTTGGACTCGTGTAATGGTGTACGGACTTGGTCACAAGGTGCGACGAAACGGCCAGCTGAATCTGATGGAAGCAGTGTGCTACCCGCTGAACGCCTCCCCGTCTAACACAGGACTCACCCCTCCACCCACAGCCAACCAGTATCCCAGCATCATCATCCCCACTGACAAAGTGCATGTCAAACTAGGCATGTCAAAAACATGTTACATTGTTACATACATTTTCGGATTTCAGCTGCTCATAAGGTTGTACTCAGTACGTTCAATAACGATAAAAATGTCTTTTTTTTTTATCCCTTGTGAAAAAAAATGTGCTTAATTGTATTAAAGTGCACTTGTAGACTTCTAGACCACTTTTACTCTAAGTGCACATTGTAATGTAAAATTAAAAGTTTTTCTTTTAAAGTACATTGAAATCATTATTTTTATAACATTGTGTCATCCTTTAAAGAAGTGCACTTATTTTGATGTGTTCGCCAACATACTGAAGCACATATAGAGTACTTGATTATAATTTTAACTGTAGTGTTATTCTAGATTACATTTAACGTAAATATATTTTAAATTTAGTAAATTGCAACTTCATATATTTAAATATATAACAAGTTTCAACAGAAATTACATTAAAGTATATTTTAGTTTACCATTAATGCTTGTCAGTAAATTCAGCAGTATATTTTAACCATAGAATTATGAAATTACATATAAAGAAGTACTTTAGTCCTAGTGGGTCAAAAAAAGCACTCTAAAGATGAATATAAATGTTAAATTATACATTTTCATTTTATTACAGTTAACATGCAGTTATGTGTCTGAAAACATTACATGTTGTGCACACTTAAATATATAAGGATATTGGTTCCATAATAAGTATTCTTTTTGAGTGTATTTTATTTTTCACAAGGGGAAAAAAAAAGCTCTACACCACATACCTGAAAAACACATTATAATAAATTATATATACGGTATTTATATGATCTTTGCAATTGGTTTGAGAAGTCTGACGTTTCACCGGAAGGTCGAGTTATGATATTTTGATTAAAAATGACTAGCTTTTTTGAAAACTGAAACATACACAAAGTAATCTTTCACATTAAAGAGCGGTCACACTATACTTTTCATTCCATTTACTTGACTTCCTTTAATATGCATGCAAATGCAAGCTCATGCAAATTTCGCTAAGCTTGGTGAACTCTGACTTGAGTGACCTCTTAGCTGAATTAAAAGAAAACAAGCTTTAAATCTGCAGGATTGCGATGTTTCAGTAAAGTGGTGTAGATATCTTGACATCATACTAGATAAAAAGTCATACTTTATACTAATCATACCTTTACACTCTTCAGAGTGTGATGTCATATTATGACCATTGCAGTTTCCGTAGAAATCTTATCTATAAAAGTCTTGTGACCGCAGCATGAGATCCATCAGATATATTTAAAAAATAGAGGGTGAATTTGCGCTTCATGCCGACTTTAATTCATATTCTGGTCCTGTCAGCAGGTGTATCTCCCCCTCCTGGTGCAGTGCTGGTATTGCACTCGTTGCCTCTTGAGTTTCCCTTGGCTATGGCCTTTGCTGAACAGCTGCTAACCTACACCATTGGGGAAACGAATGACCGCTCTGAGGATGAGCTGGACACTGTGCCCTCTTCTGTGCTTATGCAGGTTGTAGAGCTGCTAGGTGAGAAATATTCATTTATTTTGCTCCAAGGATCCCAGCCAGGAAACATACTATTATAGTTTTTTTTACAATCGTTAAAAGCCCGTTCACACCAAGGACAATAACTATAATGATAAAGATATAGTTGTAAAAATCTTTCTAAATATAAACGAATAGCAGAGTCCACACTACAACTGTAACGATAAAGGCACAGATAAATGATATCATTGGAATCACTTTTTTTCCAGCTGATAAATGATAAAAACGTTGACCTCCTATCAGAATCCATTCTGTTTTAAAGAGCTTGAGCATTTAAAGCAGCAGACAACAAACCTACAGCACACTGTTATCTTTTGTTGGTGTGGATGCTAATACAGTTATCATTATGGTTATGGTTAGGTCACTTTTTCAAAAGTCTTCACAGTCAGCTCAAAAGCAGTCTATGTGGGTTCAACTGTGGATCATTTATCATTGCTTTGTCAAAAAAAATGCATTCAGTGACAAATTACTGTATATTAATTATTTTCTCACTTAGACACAGCCACTGTCAAATCTCTATACATGCAGGACAATTTTGCATGTACACACTCTTTTCGAAACTCTTCAACTTAAGTTCAAAGCGTTACCTAATACAAAACAGAATACGACAGCATTATTTTAGAAATATAGCAAATTGCAATATTGAAATATTTTCCAAATCTTAAAAAATGTAAGACTATCAAAACAATTTAGATGTAGCTGAAGACCTTCACAATTGTTAGTCTTTCAATTTCACTACTATCTATACAAAAGGGGACATCTTTGGAATGTTTTTTTAAATCCTAGTATAAACATGGACCATGTAACACATACTGAAGGGAATTCTAAACAGTAGAGTGCTTTTCTTGTTTTGTAAAATAAAATGAAAACAGTGAAATGCTACCTGTTAGAGTTTTTAAGATCATTGTTTTATGAGTGACAAAGTGTGTTTGTTGAGTTACAACCTTTGTTAGTGTTATGGAAGAATGATTTGATTTGAGGCAGATTAAGTGTTTTTGTAGTTTTTGTTAATTTTAAAGGTAAAATTTAGTTGGTTAGGAGTGCTGTGCGAATAAAAAGTTCTTTTCAACAACAAAAAAGTTTAAAGCTTAAGTATTGAGTAATGGGTCCTTATATATTTATTTATTTATTTATATATATTTAATATGGAAAACTGCTAAAGCAATTCCTTGTGTGTCACACTTGCTTTATCTTTGTTTAGGTGGCCTTTTGTGGACCACTGATCTTGCTCCATGCATCAAGGAGCTGATCTTCCACCTACTTGCAGAGCTTCTCCGCAAAATCCACGCATTTGAGCGGCGCAAGACTCCTTCGGGCCTGTCCAGCCACATTACACTGCTTCTCAACCCCTGCCTAACAGTCCTCATGGTTCTTCAAACTGAATTACGAAAGCTTTATGACCACGAGACCCAAAGTTGGGGGTTAGTTAGCGGCGGTTCTTGCACTTCCGCGACGGGTAGCGGTGGAGCGATCGCGCTCTCTGCCGAGCGGAGCCGCTTCTCTACGTATTTCCATGCCCTGATGGAAGTGTGCCTGGCAGTCGCTGAAGTGACTCTGCCACTCAGTACAGGAGCAGGGATGTCGGTAGTAGGCGCCCCTTCGTCTACGAGCACCGCCAACTGTAGTGATTCCTCGTCGTCTTCGTCGTCATCCCCAGGCCAGACGCCACAAAGTCCGAGTTTGCTTTCGAAGCGCAAAAAAGTGAAGCTAAAGCGAGAACGGGCAGCAGTCACTGTTACCTCTGCAACTGCTGTCTCAGGAAAACATGGTTCCGGAAGTGGCACGAGACCATCAGAATGTGATAATGCTTTACTAAACATGGCTGGAGGGAAGCCAGAAGACATGTTGTGGTTTCACCGTGGGTTGACATTACTCTTGATTTTACGGCACCTTGCTAACAAAGACCCACAAGGTCTGGGCGTCACTGGAGATGCCGTTGCAGATGCTTGCCAAGCCTTGGTAGGCTCCACTGCTCACAGCCGCTTGCTCGTGCTCTCAGGAATCCCATCTCACTTGGAGGAATCAGTGGTTCGCAATGCAATCCGAAGGGCTTGCAATGCGCATGGTGGTCTCTTCAAGGATGAGATCTTTATTCCAGTTCAGGAGGAAGACCCTAAAAAAGCCAAAGCTGAAACTCCAAGTATTCCCCATGATGCAAAAAGAGATTGCACTGCAGGAAGCCCAAATAGCAACAGTACAACGCCAGCCATGAGCATGAGTTCCTCTGCTTCAGCGAGCCAGACGCCTTTACAGGGAGCCTCCAGGTCTGCTGTGGATCTGCTGGTAAACCAAGAGTTGGCGACCTCTCAAACTGCACCTTCCCAGCCACAAGCACCCCTGGATCCCCACACGGTGTCCAGTCAGGAGAGTCTGGATGTGTCTCTTTGTAGCACAGGTAGTCAAGGTAGTCTCGGCAGCCTTGGGGAGCAGCTGGATAGTGGTGCAACATCAGTCTCCGATGGAAGCTCCATGTACACGGTTGCCTCGCCAGACATCCATGCCAGTGTGACACGACCAATCAAAGGCTATGCTGTCATAGAGGTGGGTGGGACATTTGCTTTTTATAAAACACCAGCAATGATAATAAGAGTGTTGCTTGCATGCATCATTATTACTATTGTTCATAGTTAGGGTTAAATAAGAGTTTATTAGTATGGTAAACCATGTCATGTTTCAAATTCATTTATTTAATGGACTGTTCCTGTGCATTTGCGCAGTGTACTGTGTGTGCTCTTACTATTCTGAGGCCAATGTTAAAGGGATAGTTCACCCAAAAAAAAAAATTACCCCATGATTTACTCACCCTCAAGCCATTCTAGGTGTATACGACTTTCTTATTTCAGACGTATACAATCGGAGTTAAAAAATGTCCTGGCTCTTCTTTATAATGGCAGTGAATGAAGGATGACATTTTGAAGCCAAATATCCATGTTTTAAACTTTAAAAATTAAAATAACTAGCTTCTGGCAGGCGGCCTACGCAAGTTGACTTACGCCAAAAGAGTTACCCCTGATGCAATGTAGGAGTAGCATAAACTTTGATGCCTCTCGCAGTTCAAACAAATAGGGCTGGGCAACAAACTCAAGCTCCTCTTCTCTTATATCGAAATCCTCCGGCATTTCTCGTAAAAAAATTCTCGTTTTAGACTTCAAATTCGTGACCGTTGTTTTGTTTTGCTCTATCCTCAGCGCTTCCGCGTTCGCCAATATGTCATGCATCAGGTCAGGGTTCTTTTTTTTCTTAAACAAACTTCACTTCAGAAGGCCTTTATTAACCCCCCGGAGCCATGTGGATTACGTTTATGATGGATGGATGCACTTTTATGGGCTTCAATATTTCATCCTCCATTCACTGCCATTGTAATGCTTGGAAGAGCCAGGATATTTTTGAATAACTCCAAATGTATTCGTCTGAAAGAGAAAGTCATATACACCTAGGATGGGTTCAGGGTGAGTAAATCATGGGCTAATTTTCATTTTTGGGGCTAATTAAAATTTTTGGGTGAACTATCCTTTTAAGACAGAGATTTGCTTCATTTCCCTTGTTCTGCTCCATCTTGCTCACAGCCTTTCAAAAATAAATAAAATATACAATAATGTTACTGTTTTTGCTTTTGCTGTACAGGTAAGGGCGCGGGCTCAAGTAGAGAAAATTCGGGCCAGTCTTTTCAACAGCAGTGATCTCATTGGCCTTTCCAATCTCGAAAGGGAGGAGGAGCTAATGGAAATGACCAATGAGGAGATCCTCACCGCCTCAAGTGTAAATCAGAGTTTATTTGACACTCAAGGGAGTTCTGCTCTTGAAGAGTACTTCCTTGATAAATCTATCAGAGGTTGGTTGCTTTTTTATCATAGAATGAAAGTCTAAAATAACACACAATTCTGTGATTCTTTTTGCAAGGGTTTGCTTTAATTTTATATCAAGTTTGTTAGATGCATTATTAGTTTTTGTGCTTATAGGAGACAAACTGGTTCCTGGGGCACGTGATGTGCTAACAGACATCTTTAAGAGCTGCATATATGCAGAGCAAGTGCTGAGCCCCATACCAACAAAACCTGTGAAAGTATCGGACATTTATCTCAGCAAAGAGCAGATCAACTCTCAGACACCAGGAAACCTGCTCCATGTGTTTTTTACACACGTACGGCCTCACAAGAAGGTGCTTGACGACCAGCTCACACAGGTAATGTCCTCAGAATAGTAATTAATTTAATAATATTAAATGTATTAATTGATCATGAAACCTGTTTATTATTTTGTATTATAATTATAAAGTCCGCTACATGCATATGGTTAGTCTTCTACATGCATTTTGCTAAATTCTAATGATAATTGATAACTGTCATTAGCCTGACATCGTCATACTCAGATTCTAGTCAGAATGTGAGTCTGATACTGCTCCATTGGGCTGTGATTATGGGGCGAAAATGCCTCTGCACTCAATTGAATAGACCTACAACCAATCAGAGCGAAGCATAGTTGTCAACAGAACTCAACTGTGCGTATGCTGGAAGAAGTAGAAGAAGAAGATGAGTGTAAACGATCTTTGCTGGTGTTTTAAGAATTTAAGGATACACCGAGTACTTACCAACACAATCATAATTTTTTAGAGAAATAGAAAAGGTGAATGCATATACAAACAAGTTCTCCGTTTAGGATTAGAACGAAGGAAACACAATCGCTCTTTGGTGACGTGAATGATTACGTTACTGTTTATCATCTGTCCATCATCGTCTAAAGCCCGCCCTGACAATTTGATTGGTCCGAACAGCTCTGGTTCAGGGATAGTTTCTCCACAACGGATCAAGTCCAGAACGAACTTCCCAAGCTCAAATGTTGTGGGTGGGGCTAAGTTCGGCTGGCATCCAGGCTAAACTGTCATTACAATTACTGAAAATGTATATACAGTGCCCTCCACAATTATTGGCACCCCTTTTTAAGATGTGGTCGTGGACTTCTAAAAATTCTCCCTTTTTTTTAATAATATAGAACCCAAATGCAAAAAAAAGAGAAAAATCCAGCCTTTCATTTAAGTACATTACTTTGGTGGTAAAAAAAATCACACATTTAGAAAAAAAAAAAACTTGCACTCTTGTGTCCCACAATTATTGGCACCCCTGATGTTAATACTTTGTACAACCCCCTTTTGCCAACAAGACAGCACTTAATCTCCTCCTATAACATTTCACAAGATTGGAGAACACAGAGAGAGGGATCGTTGACCATTCTTCTTTGCACAATCTTTCTAGATCATCCAGTGTCCTGGGTCCTCTCTTATGCACTCTCCTCTTTAGCTCGCCCCACAGGTTTTCGATTGGGGTGAGGTCTGGGGACTGAGATGGCCATGGGAGGACCTTGAGTTTGTGACTGCTGAACCATTTTTGTGTAGATTTTGCCACATGTTTTGGATCATTATCCTGATGAAAGACCCAATGACGACCCATCTTCAGCTTTCTGGCAGAGGCCATCAGATTTTTATTTAAAATGTCCTGGTAGTTCAAAGCGTTCATAATGCCATGCACCCTAACAAGGTTCCCTGGGCCTTTGGAAGAGAAACAGGCCCACAGCATCACAGATCATCCACCATACTTCACGTGGGCATGAGGTGCTTTTCGGCATACTCATCTTTTGTTTTACGCCAGACCCACTTAGAGTGTTTGTTGCCAAAAAGATCAATCTTAGTTTCATCTGACCAAAGCACACGATCCCAGTTGAAGTCCCAGTACCGCTTAGCAAACTCCAGACGTTTACGTTTGTGAGTGTTAGTGAGAAAAGGCTTTTTCCTTGCATGCCTCCCAAACAGCTTGTTGGCATGTAGAGAGCGTCTGATGGTTGTTTTGGAGACTTTGTGACCCCATGATACCTCTTTGATGCAATTCTGTGACAGTGAGCTTAGGAAATTTTTACTTTTACTTCACTGTGCATTGTGGCGAGACCAGCCTTGTTTTTTTCACTGTTCCAGTTGTTTTAAACTTCTTAATGATTCCTCTGACTGTAGATACGGGCAAGTTACGGCGAGTGACTATTTTCTTGTAGCCGTTGCCTGACTTATGAAGGTCGACACATATCTGCCTTACTTGAATGGTGTGTTTTCTTGTCTTTGCCATGTTGACAAATGGGTAGGAGAATTAGGCCTCTGTGTCACTCATATTTATACCCCAGGGAAACAGGAAGTCATGAATTACTAATTAAAAGTTTCAGATACCCTGACCAACTTTAGCAACGACAGAAAAATATATTTAAAAAAAAAAAAAATGTAATTCAGAGGAATTGTTAGGGGTGCCAATAATTGTGGGACACGTTTTTTTTTTTTTTTTTACCAACAAATTAATGTACTTAAATGAAAGGTTGGATTTTTCTCTTTTTTTGCATTTGGGTTCTATGTTGTTTAAAAAAAAGGAGAATTTTTAGAAGTCCACGACCATATCTTAAACAGGGGTGCCAATAATTGTGGAGGGCACTGTATCTAGATGTAATCTACACATATATGATACTATATATATTTATTTATTTCATTACAATTAAATGGTCTGTTACATCCACACCTTTGTGTTACTATACTATTACATCATTTTTAGGAAACAGTTGAACAGACAAAATTCTTGACTGGGCCAAAGTAGAAATTATTAAAATCTTGGTAATTATGTATGCAGATTCTCCGTAAATATGGCACAGCAAAGCCCAACAAGAACAAGCACAGCAAGGCTGGCAAAGAGCAGCACCAGGGCAAAGTGGTCAGCACAAAAAGACCCATCACCAAACCCCAGACCAAAGAGAAGTCCATGCTAAACAGTGTTAGGTGAGTACTAACATTAGGCTCATTCCGGTCATTTTTTTAGTCCTTCAACTTGGTTAACCACCAAAAACTAAACAGTTTTTATAGTGAATTTATTTAACATTTTAAATCACATTTTATCTAATGCAAGCATCCCTTACCTTAAATACATAATAAAGTTACGATCATGTTTAAATGTTTACATTCTCCCAACATGGTAAATGGTGTTTCTCCAGAACTGTGCTAAGTGAGAAAAAAACAGTCCTCAAGCCAAAATCTCCAGAGAAGACCAAGCCTGATGAAAAAGACCCTGAAAAGTCTCCTGCCAAAAAGCTTGAAGGTTACTACTATAACATTCTTGATTTTCTGATTTGTTTCTGTACAAATTAGCATAGTACCCTAGTACATGGTTACCTTATGAAAAAGTGCATTGAATTAATTTGAATGTGTACTTTAAAACCTTAAAAGTATACTTTTAATAAACTGTACTTTCAGATTATATAATATTAATGAAATAAAAGGCCACTTAAGTGCACTTTTAAATCATGTTTTATTAATCTTTTGTCATGCTTTAAATAAGTACGCTTATTTTGAACCTATTAAAGAACATGTAAAGCACATGTACGGTCCATGATAATAAACTGTTTTGTTATTCAATATTACATCAACTGAATATATTTTAAATGTGCTAAATTGCAACTTCACCATTTGTAATTACAAATAAATGTAAATTCATGAACTACAAGCTTCAATAGAAATAACATTAAAGCATATTTTAGTTTACCATAAATGCTTGCCAGTACATTTTCCAGTACACTTTAACTATAATTCAAAGACCACAGAGGTAATTATGAAATTACTTGTGCTGGGGAAAAAAATTATTGTGATCACATCCAAAAAATACTGTATATATAATTGATCATGTATGTATGTATGTATGTATGTGTGTGTGTGTGTGTGTGTGTGTGTGTGTGTGTGTGTGTGTGTGTGTGTGTGTGTATATATATATATATATATATATATATATATATATATATATATATATATATATATATATATATATATATATATATATATATATATATATATATATATATATATATATATATATATATATATATATATATATATATATATATATATATATATATATATATATATATATATATATATATATATATATATATATACACACACACAGTACACACACATGTATAACGTAAACACTTTTATTTTGGATGCGATTTAATCACAATTAATTTTTCCCCAGCACTAGAAATTACATATAAAGATGTACTTTTGTCTTACAGAAGTAGGTCAAAAAGGTTCAGCTATTTTCATTTAATGTAAATTTATTTGATATTTTATTTATTGCTCTTTGATTTGTTTCTCCTATATCTTAACATTTTAACTTTCCTCTGTTCCAGTAGTACCAGAAGAGAAATTTTTGACCCTGGAAGGTTTCCACAAGTTTACTCTAGACAGAGCCAAGCAGGATATTCGCAGTGTTTGGCGTGCAATCCTAGCATGCGGTTATGACCTGCACTTTGAAAGGTTTGTACCTTCACAGGGCTGCTTTTATAGAATGGGAGAGATTCACAAAAATCTTCTTAGGAAATAAATTAAGTAATTTCTTAAGATAAGCAAACTCCCATTACCATATCTGAATTTCAGCTCTAGAGCTCCCTTAGCACTTGTATAGACAGTGACACAAGTCGTAACGATGGTGTCTGTTTTACCGAATCAATGCGAGCCCGAATCCTCAGTCCTCATCTTTTTTGGAAGTGCATGCAAAGAGCGCTAAAACCTGCATCTTGTGTTGACATGTCGACAACACAAACCAAACTCTTCCAGTCCTCAGCTACAACTACAGTGTTTGAGGGTGTGTCAAAGTAGACATTGTTCGCTGGCAGCCGATGAAGACCATAGGCTGGCATTAATGCAAATTTGTTGCAAACCTGCATAGGTTCATGGATGAAGTAAGACTCTAGCTACTGATCACTCGTTTCAAGCAGTTCAGAATTGGTTAATTCTTTTGGGAGGCAATGACTCCATTCATCATGCACTTTGATCTTAGATACTTTGCTGACCTTTGACGTTCACCAACAGCTATAGTACATACTATATGAAAAAGCATAATGCCATGTTTTTGTGAATCCCATCTCAAAACTCCATACTGCTACGTACATGTTTTTGCAGGTCTCTTGTTCTAGTTTCTGAATAAACTAACAATGGAGTTTTGGAATAGTCTTTTTTAATGACTAGAATAATGAATGTAACTCTGAAGATCTCAGTGGTGTCATTATAAAGGACTTGTTCTTGTTTTAGATGTACATGCATCGACTCCCGTCATGCTCAAAAAGCCAGTAGAAAATGGACCTTCGAGATGGACTTTGCATTGGTCCAGTTTGTGAATCGCCTCTGCCGACATCTGGCCATCACACCTGCCCGGCTACATCCACATGAAGTTTACGTCGACGCCAAGGATGCCATTGATCCCCAAGTCGGATGCTTATTAGGCAAGTCCATCTCCATATTGCGTTATGCTTTTAGATTTGGATTGTGAGATGTTTTCATGCAAATTGCAGATTGTACAGTCGCCAAGTTTTTAATCCGGATATACATTGAATGTAATTCTGATCACACAGGTGTTCCAGTTGAGAGTTTGCGACTGAGGTTTGCTTTACTGCAGTCACTCAACAGCACATTGGAGAGCTTCTTCCTGCCATTAGTAGAGCTAAGGCTGACGCAAACCTATCAAAACAGCATAGCGACCCTTCTGTGCGAGGCCAAAGGTCAGTCATCCAAAAAAGGCACACTAGACTTTTTGTACAGGATTGTTTCGTTAGTTCCTAAATAGAAAAGTACAAAAAGGTTAGTTAAAGTGAACTGCCGAATGTGCTGACAAGCATTTATGGTAAACTAAAATATACTTTAATGTCAAACTTGTAGGTCATGTTTTTGAATATATTTGTAAATATAGCTGCAAGCAGCAATACACAGGCCCAGCGCAAATAAGATGACAAGACATGCCAACGTGGCTGAGAGTGTCAGACCAACTGCAACAATGAGCAATTATACAGTTTAAGATGATTTTAGGCAAAATGGCTGAAATATCATATATAGAGTCACTAATAATATGATTTAGTGGTTTATCAATTTTGACCAATAGGTGGCAGATTTACGAAATTGATGTGGTGTGGTCAGAATAAGGGAACAATGACACATGCAAAGTTTGGTGTCAATATGTCAAAGCATTGCTGAGATACAGCCTCAAGAGTCATTTTGGCATCATGCCTCAACTTCGTTGCTGCAGTATACAAAAACGGTTTAATCTATCGACGCAAAATCCATAACTTTTTGTCGGCACGGTCTGAAGATGATACGATTAGATTTTGGTGAAAATCGGACAAACGGTCTAGGAAGAGTTTGAAAAAGTAGGTTTTTAGCAAATAACAAGATGAATATGGCAAAATTGGTTTTTATGTTCTCGGCATGACCCAAGTTTGGTCTGAATACGATAAAGCGTTGTGGAGATACAGTCTTATGTCTATTTTCGCAAGCGATACGTAAAATTTGTTTGTGGGTTTTTCGAAAACGGTTTGAGAAATCGATTTGAATTCCTTCACTTTTTGTCAGCATGGTCTGAAGATGTTCTGGTTCAATTTTTGGGAAAATCGAAACAACGGCCTAGGAGGAGTTAGAAAAAGTTGATTTTTTTGGAAAATTCAAAATGGCGGGAAATTTTCATGACGGAAAATGACGTCATTGGGTGCAATCGAATCGAAAAAAAAATTGTTTCTAGCCCTTAGGGTTCAAAATGTATTAGCATAAACATGAGTGCAACTTTGGACAGGTGGTGGCGCTAGAGGGATTGAGTTAGAAACTCCAAATTTGCTGTAGTTACAGTTGGGACTATCATCTATTTGTGTGCCAAATTTCATAACTTTCCCGCAAGCGGTTCTATGGGCTGCCATAGACTCCAAACACATCAACATTTCTTTAAAGCACAGCAAAAGATTATTAATACTTGATTTTAAATTATTTAAAATGTACTTTTAAGTACAACTTTTAATTGTACATTATTAAAAAGTGTACTTAAATGTGTTAAGAAGGTCATGAAAGTGTACTCTTAAGTAAGCCTTTTTTCATTAATATTATATTATCTGCAAGTACAGTTTTTAAAAATATGCTTTTAAGATTTGAAGTACTCTACAAGTGCACATTCAAAACTATTAAGCGCACTTTTTTTTTAACAAGGCTCAGTAAATCGTTTTTCCACTTTATTTCATTTTTTTAGGCCTGATTTTTTACGACACCAAAGTGACTGTTATGAACAGGGTGCTGAACGCAACAGTACAGCGGACTGCGGACCACGCTGCCCCTGAGATCACACTCGATCCGCTGGAGATAGTGGGAGGTAAAGCGAATGAAGCATCACTCACTCAGAAGATGGGTTTGTACTATCAGTTCTTCACACTTACACCCGTCTATTACAGGTGAGATGCGTGCAGCAGAGAACACGTACTTCTGCCAGGCTGCACGCCAGCTGTCATGTGTCCCGTCGTCTCAGCTGTGTGTGCGGATAGCCAGTGGAGGAGACCCCACCTATGCTTTCAACATCCGCTTCACCGGGGAGGAGGTCCATGGAACCAGTCAGTGTTACACACCGCTTTCACGCAAACACTAAATCAGAATCACTGTTCCAACATAACAACTGTTCCTATTGTGTGATATACAGTTTTTTTTTCTTATAATGGCATGACTAGTGTTGGGTGAAGTATTTTTGTATTATTTATATACTATTATTAATATTTTGAATTACCTTTTTTATTGTATTATGATTTTTTGGTCATATTTATGGCTTTTTTAAATATTTTGATTTGCCTTTATTTTAATTCAGTTGTAGTTTTAGTAATTTTAGTACTTTAACTTATTTTATTTCAGTTAGTTGCAAAGGCAACTTTTCAAAATTGTATGTTAAGTTGTTTAAGCTGAAATATTGAATCTAATATTTCTATTTTATTACAGATTTATTTCAATTATTGTTTTAGTTTTCATAATCTGAGTACTTAAACTTATTGAATTTCAGTTTGTTCTGTTGAAAAGGCAACTTTTTTTTTATTTTATTTTAATATTTCTATTTTATTTCAGTTTAGTTTTAGTAATTTGAATACTACTTCAACTCAAACTTAATTCATTTCAACTTTTCATCTAATATTTATATTTTGTTCTATTCCAGCTTTATTTCCATTTACGAAAACTAAAGTTTTGGTTAATAGCAACACTGACTTGACTCCAGTTTATGTTTCTTACGTCATATTTGCTCAGGTGGATCATTCAGGCATTTCTTGTGGCAAGTCTGTAAGGAGCTGCAAAGTTCGGCGCTCTCACTGCTCCTCCCTTGCCCCAGTGCTGCAGCAAATCGCAATAAGGTTTGATCTGTTCATTTTTCCACCTTTCTTTGTGCTAAAGTCAGTGTTGGGCACGTTACTTTAAAAAAGTAATTAGTTATAGTTACTAGTTACTTCTTACAAATAGTAACTGAGTTACATCATTATAAAAGTAACTAATTACAAGGGAAAGTAACTACTGAGTTACTATTTTTTTTTTTTTCTTCAAAACTTGGATGCCCCCAATATTAAATATGTTAAATGAATGAATTGGACACTAAATAGAATACATTATTATTATAAAACTTTGTACATTAATGTACACTATTGTAATGTTGTTGTGGGACAATGTGAGAGACACCTATCAAATTCAATACATTTATTGTAAATATTATCAGTAGACCTACTATAGTGTAAATATTGTGTAAATATTATCAGTACTATACAACTCCTTTGGTAGTGGAGCTCACGTTATCACCTGGGTTTTTAGCCACTAATTTTGGTACGGCATGTGATGATGTGAGGCTTCATTAGATTAGAATTACTTGCCACCGACGTGGAGAGACTCTTTCTTCCTGGGCATAAGTTGCACATTTCATAAACATTCTTACCTTTCACCTCAACGAGGGAAAAGTAGCGCTTATACTTCCAGTTTGCGAAAGCTACCTTTTGAAATCGTTGGACTTGGTGTGTGTGACTGTGCATATGCGTGTGTCATAGGTGTGTGTGTGTGTGTACGTGTGTGTGTGTGTGTGTGTGTGTGTGTGTGTGTGTGTGTGTGTGTGTGTGTGTGTGTGTGTGTGTGTGTGTGTGTGTGTGTGTGTGTGTGTGTGTGTGTGTGTGTGTGTGTGTGTGTGTGTGTGTGACCTCAACCTATCAACCTTGTCTCCCACTCACCAATCATCATCAGTTATATGTACCAACCCAACCCACCCCCCAACACGTATGGCATGCACGCCCGCACGCACACACACACCAACCAGAAAAACGTTGCAGGTCCGACTGACTGAGAGCCAGTTTGGATGAAAAGCTCTTCAGTGAGCTCAATTATAGTAACTCCGCGTTTTTTTCTCAGGAACGCTAACGGCGTTGTAACGGGAGAAACAGTAATTCGTTTGATTACTCGTTACTGAAAAAAAGAGTTCTGTTAGTAACGCCATTTATCTATAACGCCGTTATTCCCATCACTGGCTAAAGTATGCTGGCACATGTGAACACAGATTGACTTTTGTTGTGGGTGTGTTGCAGGGGAAGTACATTCTGACACCGTGCCCCATTACTTATGCTGAAGAGCAGCTACTGAATTTCTTTGGCCAAATGCTTGGTATTGCTATCCGGGCAGATGTACCTCTGCCTTTGGATCTGCTCAGCTCCTTCTGGAAAGGTCTGGTCGGCGAGGCACTGGACCCAGAATCTGACTTTCGAGAAGCGGACCTGCTCACATACAGCCACATTAAGAAGTTTGAGAATGTAAGTTATAATTAATATTATACAATGAATAGCCTTTCTTTAAGTGAAATGTGATTTCTTTATTTTTTCATCTCTGGAGTGAGTTTGACATTGACCACAATTATGTCATTGGTTTTACTATCCCAGGATTATGTTTCTGCATTTATCACTTCTATACCCTTGTAAAAAACAGTGTGCTTGATTGTATTCAGTGTACATTTTAGTTTTAAAAAACTATTTTTAGATAATATATTAACGAAATAAGAGGCAGCTTAAAGGGTTAGTTCACCCAAAAATGAAAGTTCTGTCATTACTTACTCACCCTCATGTTGTTCCAAACCTGTAACTGTATGTTCACACCAGACGCGACTTGCGCTTATTCGCAAAAATGAAAGTAAAATGAATTCGCAAAAATGAAAGTAGTTGGACGTTTGAACATTTTGACGTTTGACGTTTCGCGCATCAAGCGGCCGAAACGCTCAATTCCCGCCACCTAATTCGCGCAAATCGAGCAAGTTGAAAAATCTGAACTTTGGCCGATATTCGTGCCACATTAACCAATCAGGAGCTTGCTCTAGTAGTGACAACAATGAGGACAAAATCATATGTGGATACCAGGAGCTGTACGATACATCTGAGCGCACCATAAGACCTTCGTTCATCTTCGGAACACAAATTTACTTATTTTTAATGAAATCGGAGAGCTCTCTGACCCCTCCATAGACAGCAATGTAATTAAAACTTTCAGGTAAAGGTAGGAAAAATATCATTAAAATAGTCCATGTGACTCCAGTGTTTCAACCTTAATTTTATGAAGCAATGAGAATACTTTTTGTGCTTAAAATCAAACAAAAATAGCGTATTTTAAACAATTTCGTTCTAGCCTGTGCCAGTCTCGTACGCAGTTTACGTTGTAAAAACAGTGCAGCTCCCGCATCATCATCCCACACATGCGTCGTGGTGCTCAGAACTCGAAAGCACTGCACTGTTTACAACGTAGGAGAACTGACACAGGCTTGAACGAAATTGTTGAATAAAGTTGTTTTTGCGCACAAAAAGTATTATTGACGCTTCATAAAATTAAGGTTGAACCACTGTGTCTTTCTTACCTTTCTGGGCATTGAAAGTGTTAATTAAATTGCTGTCTATGGAGGGGTCAGAGAGCTATTGGATTTCATCAATAATATCTACCTTCAGCTGTTTGCATTAAATATAAATGTAAACTATAATACATTTTAATTTAATTGAACTTAACATGCAGTTAATTGTCTGAAAACGTTACATTCAGTTTTCACCTTACTATATTCTTTTAAAAACGATTATTTCCATAATAAGTACTTCTTTACTTCATTTTTTGCAGAACAGCTTTATAGGTGAAATGAACTAATTGAATTATTGATGATCTTTACAACAGAACTGAATCAACACTGAACTGACTTCAGCTGAACTGTAATCTGTTATTACTGTAAAGATGCTTTGAAACAATCTGTATTGTATAAAGCGCTATACAAATAAAGGTGACGACTTATTTTTCACCTTCCGCTTTAACCCTGAACCATTTGCCTTGTTCTATTGTCTTCTCAGTTGGCCGATGAAGCGGAGCTGGAAGCGCTATGTGCTGATGTATCGTCGCAGAGCCACTTGGGCGAGAGTCCTGATTCACCAAGTCGTCCCTGCTGCACATTCACCTACATCACTATGACTGGAGAGGAGGTGGAGCTGTGTCATGGTGGTCGTGACATCGCTGTCAGGTAGGACCCATTCACCAATTTATATAATACTGTTCATGAAGCTTACATTTTATTTCATATTAGACCCAAAAACTGAATGTTTTATTGTAGGCATTGCCGAATCAATAAACGTTAAACGCTTCTTGAATGTGTTGTAAAGTTAACAGATAGATCAAATGATCTAATGCAGGGGTTCTCAACCCTGGTCCTCGAGGCCCACTGTCCTACAGAGTTTAGCTCCAACCTTGATCAAACTCTCCTGCCTTTAGCTTTCTAGTAATACTGAAGAGCTTAATTAGCCGTTTCAGGTGTGTTTGATCAAGGTTGGAGCTAAACTCTGCAGGACAGTGGGCCTCGAGGACCAGGGTTGAGAATGCCTGATCTAATACATATAGTATATGTGTGTTTGTTCAGCTGGGAGAATAAAGAAATGTACGTGCGAGCGGTGCGTGATTTACGCCTGCGAGAGCTGCAGAATGTGGAGTGCATGTCGGCTGTGCGTGCTGGTCTGGGCTCCATCATACCACTGCAGCTACTGACCTTACTGAGCCCTGCAGAGATGGAGCTGCGCACATGCGGCCTGCCGGACATCAACCTGGAGTTCCTCAAGGTGAAATCACTGTGAACCGCTGAACTCATGCTCAGAACAATCTCCTCTACTTCTGTCTTTTATTTAAAGGTGCACTGTGTAAATTTTAGTGGCATCTAGTGGTGAGGTCACAACCGCCCACCGCTCAACCCTCCCTTTCGAAGCACATGGAGAAGCTACGGTGGCTGACACAGGTCAAAAATGTAATCTGAGACAGCAGAGAGTAGCTAGTGCGATGTCGAGAAGTTTGTCCGTTTAGGGCTACTGTAGAAACATGGCGGCGCAAAATGATGACTTCACTGTAAGGGGGATCGCAGTGTATTTAGATAGAAATGGCTCATTCTAAGGTAATAAAAACATAACGATTCATTTTGTAAGGTCTTTATACACCACTGAAAACAGTTATATTTATTATATTGCATTTCTGTCAATAGATCCTTATAAATATTACACATGGCACCTTTAAAAAAAAAATCTTGCCTTTATCTTAGACTTGAAAAGTGTGCTTAATTGTACTGAATGTGCACTTGTAGTGTACATCAAATGTATTTATTTTTTTATTTTTTTACTATTCTTGCTGATAATATTATAATAATGAATTAAAAGGCCACTTAAAGAGAGTACACTTTAATACTGTTTCTTAACACACTTAAATATACCTTTAAAAAGTGCACTTTATAATTGTAATTAAAGTCAAACTTTTAGTTGGACATTTAAAGCATTATATTTTATCATTCTTTTGTAATACTTTAAAGAAGTCCACTTAATTTGATGTGTTGACTAACATTCCAAAGCACGTGTTAAGTGTAACATTAGTCCACTGTAGGCAAGTAGTGAATCCATGTGCAGTTTATTTGCATAAAAAAAGGGAACAAACTAAAATAGACTTAGAACAGAACATAAACTAACTCTTCA
This sequence comes from Gobio gobio, assembly GCF_949357685.1. Lineage (NCBI taxonomy): Eukaryota > Metazoa > Chordata > Actinopteri > Cypriniformes > Gobionidae > Gobio > Gobio gobio. The sequence continues at coordinate 16,628,206 of NC_137098.1, forward strand.
ACAGCAAAATACACAAACAACAATACTTGACAAAGAACCCGGCAAACATGAGGGCTTAAATACATGGACAAGGGGAAACACAAGACAACAACAACCAATGACGAGTTGGAACTAAAGAACATGAACCAATGAAAAGACAGGACTGATAACAAGACAATAAACCAATGAGAACATGACGCATGTACTAAGGAACCAAATGGTAAAATCACATGAGAGGAACAGGGAAACATGAAAACGACCGTGAAATCAAATCAAAACAGTTGTGACATAAAGTACTTGATTATAATTTTAACTGTAGTGTGTTTTTTTAATATATTTTATTATTTAATATATTTTACATTTTCTAAATTGCAGCTTCATCATTACAAATATATTTAAATACAAGTTTCAATAGAAAGGACTTTTCTAATGTCAATAGAAAATACAAAAGAGTATATTTTATCATAAATTATTGTCTGTACATTCGGCAGTATGTTTTAACTATATTTCAGAGAAAATATAAATAATTATGAAATTACATTTAAAGATGTACTTAAGTCCTAGATAAGTGCATAAATTCCGCTAATTGCATTTAATATTCATTTAAACCATGTGAGATGGTGGTCCAGTGGGTTAAACCATGGAACTGATACGCAGAAGGTTGCTGGTTTGATCCCAGTGGTCACCACCAGTGTGTCCTTGAGCAAGGCACTTTACTCCATGTTGCTCCAGGGGGATTGTCCCTGTAATAAGGGCACTGTAAGTCGCTTTGGATAAAAGCGTCTGCCAAAAAAATGCATAAAAAATGCATAAACCATAATACATTTTCATTAAATTGCAATGAATTGTCCAAAAACATTACATTCAATTTACACTTAAATTATTTTTAAGTATAGTATGCTAAAGTTTATTTCTCTTTCAGAAAAGAGCCTTTAAAGACTTTAAAGCATTTTAACTATGATCAGTTTCCCTTTTTTGACCATTCAGTGGTCATTATCATGACATTAACCTAGACAGGAAGTCTTTTGTCACCCTGAAGGGGTTTATTTTGCGATCAATTCACTGCATTAACCCACAAATTACATATGGTTGCTCACCAAATAAACATTTAGGCATGAAATATTGATTTGTGCATAAATTGTTTTAGAAGAGAGAGTGTGCAGAGACAGAACTGACCATCCCAAATTATTTTCTATATATAGATTGGTTAGTTACACTCATTACACTGAAATATTTGACTGTGAAACTCCAGTTTGTATACTACCAACAACTGTGGAATTTGTACTATTTTACTCTATTACTTTACTCACCAAACCCATTCTCCTCATCACGTTCATCTAGGCTCACACTATGTACCAGGTAGGACTGATGGAGACCGACCAGCACATTGAGTTCTTCTGGGCCGCACTCGAGATGTTCACGCAGGAGGAGCTCAGCAAGTTCATCAAGTTTGCTTGCAACCAGGAGCGTATTCCATTCACATGCCCCTGTAAAGACGGCGGTCCGGACACCGCTCATGTGCCCCCCTATCCTATGAAGATCGCCCCTCCAGATGGGGCTGTGGGTAAGTGTCCCAAAAAGGGATTAAAGTTCTCCATCGCTACAACATATGTCCATCAATTGGATTGCAGAGAGGCCATGTGTGCGATATGAACAAAGGCTTGGGGCAATGGCATCATAATGGGAGGAAAAATGTTTCCTCCAATTTCAAAATACAGGGGCAATGCCTCTGAATAATTAAACTAAGGGATTAAAATTCTTCGTCGCTACGACCATGTATGAGTTTAGTGCAGATCAGGGTCAGAAATTAATGCTCCCCAAATTCAAGATACGGGTACACAAATAATCCCCATGCACACAAAAAAAACAATGACTGTTGGTATTAAAGGGAAATGTGAAAATGAATGAAAAGATTGCAGCTACATGGTGAATTCAGGTTGATTGGGACACTTTTTTTAAGTCCGCTCAATGGCTTTTTACACCGTTTTTTATAGTGTTTACAACATTATAACCAAGCACACTTTTCGGTTGAGAATGCAATGGCCAATCAGAGGCATTTACATTAGTCACCAGTGAAGAATTAATATTGCACTCTCACAAATTCTATCATAAACAACAAAGTGTAGATTTGCAGCACTCATGCACTTCAGATAAGGGGGAATGTTCTATGCTCTATTTTTGTATATAATTTATTCACAGCTTGATTAACCAGTTTGTTTTTCATGCTTTTGAGATGGCCAATGTGAAGTATTAGAATATGTACTATTAGTACTAGAATATGGTGCCTTTTCCACAGAAACAAACCTTTTTTAAAAATGTATTCTATTAATCAACATTAATAGTGATTGTTAATTGAAATGGGCATAAGGTGTAGCCAAGCTTCAGGTATGTGGGTTCACTCCCAAAAAGCACTCTAGAAACTTTTGCACAATACTTTCTTTTTATTTAAAATTTAAAATAAAATTTCTTGAATATTACCTTTTATGTATTTTGTAATATAGCTGTTTGTGAATGTAAAAGTAGAGTAGACCAATCGCAACTGACTGGGCCGTCTGACCAATCAGAGCAGAGTAGAACAATCACAACTGACTGGGCAATCTGACCAATCAGAGCAGAGTAGAACAATCACAACTGACTGGGCAATCTGACCAATCAGAGCAGAGTAGACAAATTAGATTAGATTAGATTAGATTAGATTCAACTTTATTGTCATTACACAAGTACAAGTACAAGGCAACGAAATGCAGTTTAGGTCTAACCAGAAGTGCAATAGCAGCAAGTGCAGGATATATACAATGGTTGCGTAAGTGCAGGACATAAAAATGTTCTGAATATATATAAATATGTATAAGTAGAGAGATGGTTATTACTATAAGTAGAACTGAATTTACAGATGAATATATACAGTGAATAAATATACAGATGGCTATTACTATAAACAGAATTTACAGGTGAATATGTACTATGAATAAATATACAGATGGCTATTACTATAAACAGAATTTACAGGTGACTATGTACTATGAATAAATATACAGACGGTTATTACTTGAACAGAATTTTACAGTTAGAGGTATACAATAATATGTTAGGCTAATATGAGGAATATAGCAGTGGATTAAGTTAGTACAATAAATTATGGACAGAGCTATCCGAAAGAAAGTGTAAAAGTGCAGTGGAAAGTGGTTGCATATTCCAGTTAGAAGTACGGTGCAAAATGCAAATGTAAACATTGTTACTGTAAATACAGTCGGCAGTGCAGAAGAGCATAATCCAGTTACGGTATGGTGGTGCAGAATGCATAAGTAAACAGTTGTTACTGTAATAAACAGTCAGTAGTGCAAATAACAAAGTGAAGGCAGATGTGAGGTAGGAGAGTTATCAGTTTATGAGGGAAGTGGATCAACGGGGGTTTGAGTTCAATAAAGAGACAGCTCTGGGGAAAAAACTGTTCTTAAGTCTGCTGGTCCTGGTCCGGTGGATCCTGAAACGCCTGCCGGAGGGCAGGAGAGAAAACAGTCTGTGTGCTGGGTGAGAGGAGTCCTTGAGGATGCTGCGAGCTCGATGCAGACAGCGTTTCCTCTGGATGTGTTCGATGGCAGGCAGTGGAGTCCCTGTGATGCGCTGGGCAGTTTTCACCACCCGCTGCAGTGCCTTGCGCTCCGCAACAGAGCAGCTCCCATACCACACTGCCACACAGTTGGTCAGGATGCTTTCTATTGCGCAGCGGTAGAAGTTCACCAGGATAGCCGAGGAGAGCTGATTCTTCCTCAGTGTCCTCAGGAAGAAGAGGCGCTGGTGAGCCTTCTTGACCAGGCTGGAGGTGTTGGTCGTCCACGACATGTCCGCCGAGATGTGGGTCCCCAGGAACTTGAAACTGGAGACACGCTCAACAGCCATTCCATTGATGTGGATGGTGTCGTGTGTGCCTCTTGACTCCTTCCTGAAGTCCACAATGAGCTCCTTCGTTTTGGTGGTGTTGAGGAGCAGGTTATTATCAGCGCACCATGTGGCCAGGTGCTGGATCTCTTCCCTGTAGGCAGTCTCATCGTTGTTGCTGATGAGACCAATCACCGTAGTGTCGTCCGCAAACTTGACGATGGAATTAGTTCCATACACAGGCTTGCAGTCGGAGGTGAAGAGGGAGTAGAGAAACGGACTTAGCACACAGCCCTGTGGTACACCAGTGTTAAGAGTGATGGATGTGGAGCAGGTGGATCCTGATCGAACATTCTGGGGTCTGTCAGTTAGGAAGTCCAAAATCCAGTTACACATTGAAGTGTTGATGCCCAGGTCTCCAAGTTTGGCAATTAACTTGGATGGGATGACAGTGTTGAATGCTGAGCTGAAGTCAACAAACAGCATGCGTGCATAAGTGTTTTTACTGTCCAGATGGGTGAGCACAGAGTGCAGTGCCATGGAAACGGCATCCTCTGTGCTCCTATTGCTGCGGTAGGCAAACTGGTGTGAGTCCAATGTGGATGGTATAGAGTCTTTTAGGTGTTCCAGGACCAGCCGCTCAAAGCACTTCATAATGATGGGTGTGAGTGCTACAGGGCGGTAGTCATTAGGGCACCTCGGGCTGGAGTGTTTCGGCACTGGCACAATGGAAGTGCGTTTAAAGCATGATGGTACAGCTGCTTGGGCGAGAGACAGGTTGAAAATGTCTGTAAAAACCCCAGCGAGCTGCTCCGCACATGCCCTGAGCACACGTCCAGGGATGTTGTCTGGTCCAGCAGCCTTGTGCGCGCTGATCCGGCTCAGTGCCTTGCAGACATCTGTGGTGGAGAGTGTGATTGGTGGGTGGTCAGCTGAGGGTTTGAGCTTGGTGGCAGTTTCTCTGTTGTCTCTTTCAAAACGAGCATAAAAGTAATTTAGCTCATTCAGGAAGTTGACATCAGTGGCTGCGGGGGTGGAGTGGGGGGGTTTGTAGTCACTGATGGCCTGGATGCCCTGCCACATGCGTCGAGGGTCAGAGTTGGAAAAGTGACCCTCAATCTTAAGCTTGTAGCAGTGCTTGGCCTTTTTGATGCCCCTCTTCAGGTTTGCCCTGGATGCGCTGTAGGCTTGTGCATCTCCTGATCTGAAGGCAGTATTGCGTGACTTCAGCAGGAGTCGTACTTCCCTGTTCATCCAAGGCTTCTGATTTGGGTATGTGGTGATCTGTTTCTGGGTTGTAACACTGTCGATGGTGGTATTGATATGATCCAATACTGAGGAGGTGTAGGAGTCAATGTCCGTGTGAGCGCCACTGGTGGCTTGAGAAGCAAACATACTCCAGTCTGTGTTTAGAAACCTTTCCTGGAGTGTGGAGTCTGCCCCCGCAGGCCACACCTTGATGGTTTTCATTGATGGCTTCACGCGGTTGATGAGGGGTGAATATTTGGGTCTGAGAAACAAAGAGAGGTGGTCTGACTGTCCCAGGTGGGGGAGGGGTGTCGCAACGTAAGCTCCGGCCATGTTTGTGTAAACATGGTCTAAGGTTTTGTTTCCTCTGGTGTGGCAGGAAACATGCTGGTGAAACTTGGGTAGCACTGACTTTAAGTTTGAGTGATTAAAGTCACCTGCAACAATAAACGCAGCTTCCGGGTGATCAGTCTGTTGTTTACTGATGGCTGCGTGAAGTTCTTTCATAGCAAGCTTGGCATCAGCATCGGGTGGAATATAGGCTGCTGTGATAATAGTGGAGGTGAACTCCCGCGGTAGATAAAACGGTCTACATTTAACCATGAGAAACTCCAGGTTAGCTGAACAATGACTCCCAACAATAGCAGAGTTTGTGCACCAAGCTTTGTTAATATAAATGCACAATCCACCCCCTCTGCTCTTCCCAGAGCCATCTAATGTTCTATCCGCCCGGAGTGTGTGGCGTCCCGCTAGCTCGATAGCGGTGTCCGGTATTCCGCTGTTTAACCAGGTTTCCGTGAATATTAGGACGTTACAGTTTAAAAGTTTCTTACTGTGTGTGATGCTGAGTCGAATCTCCTCCATTTTGTTCACTAGCGACCGTACATTGGCAAGGAAAATGCTGGGTAAAGAGAGCCGATGAGGAGTAAGCGTTAGCTTAGCACGCGTTCCTCCACGTCTCCCTCGCCTTTGTTTACGATCACGCCGCCGTCTGCGTGCACTTCCGCCCGGCCGGGTAGAGTGCAGAGTCACCGGTGTCTTAGCGATCTCAGGAAGGAGTTGTAGATTGTCCATAAAACTGTCGGAAATTCGCAAACCAATATCCAAAAGCTCAGCGCGGGTGTACGATGTAAAGGCACAACTGTTCTGTGCGAACAGACCCGAGAAGAACAGGAAAAATACCGCAAAATTGCAGAATCTGGAGAGACTCGCGCCGCCATCTCACAACTGACTGGGCAATCTGACCAATCAGAGCAGAGTAGATCAAACACAACTGACTGGGCAATCTGACCAATCAGAGCAGAGTAGACCAAACTCAACTGACTGGGCAATCTGACCAATAAGAGCAGAGTAGACCAATCACAACTGACTGGGCAATCTGACCAATCAGAGCAGAGTAGATCAAACACAACTGACTGGGCAATCTGACCAATCAGAGCAGAGTAGACCAAACTCAACTGACTGGGCAATCTGACCAGTCGCAACTGACTGGGCAATCTGACCAATAAGAGCAGAGTAGACCAAATGCAACTGACTGGGCTATCTGACCAGTCGCAACTGACTGGGCAATCTGACCAATAAGAGCAGAGTAGACCAAATGCAACTGACTGGGCTATCTGACCAGTCGCAACTGACTGGGCAATCTGACCAATAAGAGCAGAGTCGACCAAACGCAACTGACTGGGCTATCTGACCAATCAGAGCAGAGTCGACCAAATGCAACTGACTGGGCAATCTGACCAATAAGAGCAGAGTAGACCAAATGCAGCTGACTGGGCTATCTGACCAGTCGCAACTGACTGGGCAATCTGACCAATAAGAGCAGAGTAGACCAAATGCAACTGACTGGGCTATCTGACCAGTCGCAACTGACTGGGCAATCTGACCAATAAGAGCAGAGTAGACCAAATGCAGCTGACTGGGCTATCTGACCAGTCGCAACTGACTGGGCAATCTGACCAATAAGAGCAGAGTAGACCAAATGCAACTGACTGGGCTATCTGACCAGTCGCAACTGACTGGGCAATCTGACCAATAAGAGCAGAGTAGACCAAATGCAACTGACTGGGCTATCTGACCAGTCGCAACTGACTGGGCAATCTGACCAATAAGAGCAGAGTAGACCAAATGCAACTGACTGGGCTATCTGACCAGTCGCAACTGACTGGGCAATCTGACCAATAAGAGCAGAGTAGACCAAATGCAACTGACTGGGCTATCTGACCAGTCGCAACTGACTGGGCAATCTGACCAATAAGAGCAGAGTAGACCAAATGCAGCTGACTGGGCTATCTGACCAGTCGCAACTGACTGGGCAATCTGACCAATAAGAGCAGAGTAGACCAAATGCAGCTGACTGGGCTATCTGACCAGTCGCAACTGACTGGGCAATCTGACCAATAAGAGCAGAGTAGACCAAATGCAGCTGACTGGGCTATCTGACCAGTCGCAACTGATTGGGCAATCTGACCAATAAGAGCAGAGTAGACCAAATGCAACTGACTGGGCAATCTGACCAGTCGCAACTGACTGGGCAATCTGACCAATAAGAGCAGAGTAGACCAAATGCAACTGACTGGGCTATCTGACCAGTCGCAACTGACTGGGCAATCTGACCAATAAGAGCAGAGTAGACCAAATGCAACTGACTGGGCTATCTGACCAGTCGCAACTGACTGGGCAATCTGACCAATAAGAGCAGAGTCGACCAAACGCAACTGACTGGGCTATCTGACCAATCAGAGCAGAGTCGACCAAATGCAACTGACTGGGCAATCTGACCAATAAGAGCAGAGTAGACCAAATGCAGCTGACTGGGCTATCTGACCAGTCGCAACTGACTGGGCAATCTGACCAATAAGAGCAGAGTAGACCAAATGCAACTGACTGGGCTATCTGACCAGTCGCAACTGACTGGGCAATCTGACCAATAAGAGCAGAGTAGACCAAATGCAGCTGACTGGGCTATCTGACCAGTCGCAACTGACTGGGCAATCTGACCAATAAGAGCAGAGTAGACCAAATGCAACTGACTGGGCTATCTGACCAGTCGCAACTGACTGGGCAATCTGACCAATAAGAGCAGAGTAGACCAAATGCAACTGACTGGGCTATCTGACCAGTCGCAACTGACTGGGCAATCTGACCAATAAGAGCAGAGTAGACCAAATGCAACTGACTGGGCTATCTGACCAGTCGCAACTGACTGGGCAATCTGACCAATAAGAGCAGAGTAGACCAAATGCAACTGACTGGGCTATCTGACCAGTCGCAACTGACTGGGCAATCTGACCAATAAGAGCAGAGTAGACCAAATGCAGCTGACTGGGCTATCTGACCAGTCGCAACTGACTGGGCAATCTGACCAATAAGAGCAGAGTAGACCAAATGCAGCTGACTGGGCTATCTGACCAGTCGCAACTGACTGGGCAATCTGACCAATAAGAGCAGAGTAGACCAAATGCAGCTGACTGGGCTATCTGACCAGTCGCAACTGATTGGGCAATCTGACCAATAAGAGCAGAGTAGACCAAATGCAACTGACTGGGCTATCTGACCAGTCGCAACTGACTGGGCAATCTGACCAATAAGAGCAGAGTAGACCAAATGCAACTGACTGGGCTATCTGACCAGTCGCAACTGACTGGGCAATCTGACCAATAAGAGCAGAGTAGACCAAATGCAACTGACTGGGCTATCTGACCAGTCGCAACTAGGGGTGTAACGATTCGTTTTAACAACGATTCGATTCGTATCACGATTTGAGGTTGTCGATACGATTCAAGGACGATATTGGTTCATTTTGAACGATACGATCCGAAACGATTCAGTGACTTGAAATCGTTTCAGTAACTTTTTAGCCAAAAATTGTGTGACTGAAATAAATATCTGGATACTGGTCAGTGCAGGTGAAGTTTCCTAGATTCCTGTTGTTTCTTGTAAGGGAATCAGGTATCAATTAATTATGGATATAAACAAACAAGTAAACAACAAGTAATGGCAAATGCATTCAATTTTTATTTGAATAAAGTGCAACCAACAGTTTAGGTTGAATTAACAGGAAGTTAACCTTTTCTGCTCTCATTTTCAATATTCAATACATTTTCAATAAAAGCACACTAAGTGCAACCAACATTTCAACAGTAGGTTAACCTGCTACTTCTGCTTTTGTTTTCCAACATAAAAATATTACAATATTAATATCAAAAATAAAGTGCAACTAACTTCTCTTCAGGTTTAATTAATAGTAGGTTTACCTGCTACTTGTGCTGTTGTTTTTCAACATTAAAATAATACAAATACAATATTAATATCAAAAATAAAGTGCAACCAACATTTCTTCAGGTTGAATAAACTGGCTGAACCTGCTACTACTCTCAGTTTAATAAACAAACAATATTTAACAAAAGATAAAATGTAACCAACTACTCTTCAATGACTCTACAGATTTCTTTTTCAAAAATATCAACATGATCTGACCGCAGAACACTTCTCTGTGAGTTCACGCCAGCAGTACTAAAACTCGCTCTGCTGGCACACTGGTGCCAGGAATGCACAGGTAACATTTAGCCAGGGTTGAAAGTACAGGTAGCTCTTTCTCCTGGTGGCTTGATAATTTCTCGCTCATTGGCTTCTCCTCTGCCATCCGCCATGCTGTTTTGTTTTCTTAGCGCTGCTGCTGGTGCGTTACGATGATGTCACAGATAGGCAGACTGAATCGAGTAACGTTTAACGCCTTTATCATTAAAAGTGCTAAGAAAAAACATCCATATAAAGTCTGACGTGTTAAAATCCAATGCGTTATTTCCTAATATCGATACAATCGATTGATTACCTTTTAAAACGATGTTAGATCGATATATGTCGTCCGGAAGGCCAACTTGCCGAGCACAGATCGATGTAGTTAGATCATAGGAAAATAAATCGATACATCGATGTAGTAGATGAATCGTTACACCCCTAGTCGCAACTGACTGGGCAATCTGACCAATCAGAGTAGAGTAGACCAAACGCAACTGACTGGGCTATCTGACCAATCAGAGCAGAGTAGACCAATCACAACTGACTGGGCTATCTGACCAATCAGAGCAGAGTAGACCAAACGCAACTGACTGGGCAATCTGACCAATCAGAGCAGAGTAGACCAAACACAACTAACTGGGCTATCTGACCAATCAGAGCAGAGTACATGCACTGAAAATGTATGTAGATAGTTGACTCTTTGTATGATTAAAAAGTGTCAAGCATTGCAAAAAGTATCAGTTTAATTTCATAAATTGAAAAGCTTTGAAATGACACAAACTGGCAATAGAAAAGCTGCTCTAAAAAAACATCTTCCCTTAAAGCGCTATGGGTCTCGAGTATTTAAATAAAGAAATAGTTAGAGGAATACGCCACTTTTTTTGAAGGATTCGCAGTGATCCCAAATGAAGTGTTTGCTCAAGCCATTGGTCCTCAACCTGATTAATATCGTGTAATGAAGTTTTTTAACTGTTTGTGTTTCCATCTGTCATAGGCTCACCGGATTTGCGCTACATTCGCGTAGAGACCTGCATGTTCATGGTCAAGCTGCCCCAGTACTCTTCCCTTGACGTGATGCTGGAGAAGTTGCGCTATGCTATCCACTATCGCGAGGACCCTCTCAGCGGTTAAACTTCACCTGCTAGTCATCCCACCTGTGATTTCTCGGAATCCCCGTCGGCCACGTCTGAGACTGTCACCACGCAACCTTAAGTGATTACATCAGTCCTCATTCTTTTTCAAGAAAGGAAAAACGAACATTAAGGAACTTGAACAGCCCAGACCAATTTGCCTTTTACAAAGACTAGCGCGTTAGCGTGTTTCAGTGGAGGGCAGTGAGTTTGACAGCAGCTCGTGGTGGCAGAGAGTAAGCCACGCTTTTATAAAACGATGTACATATGCTGTTCATCAACAAATTTGAAAGGAGTGGCACTGCGACCGCTTTTCTCCCTTTTTAAACATTTAATCTCTTTCTTCCTCTCATTTAACCAGTCTTTCATCTTTGCATTCCCTGTGTGCCTCAACCACTGCCTTCTCTCAGTTAGTGACAGTGATTGTTGACACACATTCATTTAGAGAGATGCTGATTTTAGCTTTGCTAAGGACTTAAACATGCGGCTCAAAGTTAGACTTGCATCTTTCGATAATAACATTTTGGGTGCGTCCCACGAAACCGGTCAAGAACGTGTCCAGGTCATAATTCATGGAATTATATTTTGCATTTGTCCCCCCGCCTTTCTCATTAGCCTAATGCACCTGAGATTTAGTTTTTTCCTTCTTTTTTTTCTCGCATTGTCTTCCCTATTCCCACTAACCTACTGCACATGGGAATTTTTCCCTTTTTTTTCATTGTCCCCCCATTCTTAATAACTAAGATTGACGTTTATTCTTTGCTTTTACTTTCAATTTTCATTACCTTTATTTATGTATTGTCCCTCAATTGTCATTACCCTGATGTGCCTTATAATTTTTTCCCTTTTCCCCAATTCCCATTACCCTGGGCATTTTTTACTTTTGAGGGTTTTGTAAATTAATTTATTTAATTGTTTCCTGAAGCAAATAAGTTTCTTGTTGTCGTTTTGTTTTAAATTAAAAGCATTGACCAGGCAATGCAGCCAGACACTTGCCGTTGCAATCAATCAATCGTCATGAATGTAATGCCAAAAAAAACCAATGGTATTCAATTATGCTTCATTTTCTTTATGCCAGAATATGTTCTTGACAGATTTTGTGCGATTTACCCATTTAGAGGCTTGAAAGGGTTTATGCCCTCAAAGATTCAAATATTTCATGGACATATTGAAGCTACAGGCTCTGTCCAGGAACTAAAAGTACGCATGTGGTCAAGCATATTTAAGAATCTGAACTATAAATGGCAAGATTGCTTTACGACACAAATATCTGCCTATATTATTAAAGGTGCATATGCTGTTCAGGTCTGTATCTGAGGTAAGTCACGTTCAGAAACGAGCTATATAGTAATATAAAGAGCAGTGAATCGTATCCATTTTCATTTTGGAGTGATTTCCGATGCGGAAAACGTTTGCTGTAAACTGAATGCAAGATCCTACCTGCCATGCTCTTAGGTTTGGAGTGGTGCTAAGTTTATGGTCTTGTTTGCCAAAACGACATTCATTCCTTAAATACTTTTAGGTTGCCAACTGCATTACCCAATGGCACTGTTGCAGTCTCTACCTAGTTTTATTGCTTTTGAGGGATGATTTTGCACCCAATACTCTAGTGCATGAAAATGTCTATTGGAGATACCCAACATTTACGGTCGACTCGCTTTAGTTTGGCGGGTGGGGGGGGGGTCTTTTTTTTTTCATTTTTTTTTTTTTTTTTTTTGAAGGTCTATATTTCACCCCGTCCCCTCCCAAAGAGAAAGTGTTTTGTTTTTTAAACAAAAAGCTGTTTTAATTTTTTCTAAAAATCTCTTTTCTTTGACTTTAAAGATAACACTGTTTGGAAATTGAAATATAAATTGATGTTCTTTATAGGATTTTCTTGGAAATCACTTGTAACATTTCTAGTGAACCATTTAATTGCGTTATGAGTTCTGTAATATATAGCCATCATTACAAACACACTTGATGCTACTATAGATGTACTTCATTGAAAATATCAGCATTTCTGCACTATAATAGGGTTTTGTGGGTGTGCGTGTGTATTATTATTTTTATTTTTTTTAATATGGTCAACTGCTGCTATCAAAGGTAGTCTCTTCATTTTTCTTGCTGTTTTTTGGAGAGGAGTAGGAGAAGTCTATGAAAAGACATCCGCACAAAAAGCTGAATGCAGTGAAATATGTGTTGTACATTTAATTGATATTTATTACAATTATTTATGACTGCATTAACTTTATCCAGTCTTACCTCTGCGCATATGGAACGTAACACTGATGTGTGAATGAATCTACAGAGGTGTTGAAGTTCAGGAGTTTCTGTGTCACAAAAATAAAATATTGATGTATTACAGAACAGTGGTTTCCTCTGTCTTGTGTCAAACTGTGCTGTTTTCCAGTTTATCACCTATACAAGGTGAAACACATTTACCTTCCACTTTGGTTTGAATACATTTTTAATATGGAAGTTTGTTTCCGCCACAGAATAAAGAGTTGTGGTATAAAAAGTCTCAATTACCTTTTTTATTTTTTCAGTCAGTGGCGGAAACAAGCTTCCATGGTGTTTTGATTATCTTTGTTCAAGGATTCATTCAACCCATTTGCTACATCGGCCTATCTGCCTATCTCTTACAAGTTTTCAGCAAATGTACTTAATAAATAAATAAAAAGTCTTAGGCTATTATGAATTTTAAATGTAGCAATAGCTTTAAAATAAAATCTTAATTCCGCTCTGTAGGTTTAAGTTTAAACCATTAGGTGCACATACTTTAAACGGATATCCAGAAACAATATTTAGCCTATGGTAAAACTGTTTTCATATGAAAAGGGAAATATTTCAATTAATACAGATCATTTGAAATCAATTTCCTCACTTTTTAAACATTATTTTCCCCCATGACAACACAAAATCAAAGTATGTTAATGAATTAGGCCTATTTGAAAGCGCAATTGTTTCTTCAAGCGCTTCACACTCCAGTCCTGAAGGTGGCGGAAATGCTCCTCTTTGGATTGTCAAGCGCCATTAAAACGCCAAAATAACACAATAATAACCAAGAAAGTTCAGCTAGGAACCATAAACTAGGAACCTTTGCATTCTGTTTGTGTTTGGGGGAAGGTATTTTCATCCCTCACATTGTGCTTCCGGTACTTTCTCACCATGGCGATGACTTTGAATCGAGGGAATATCGCCGGGATGTTGCGGCTTCTCCGGACAGCTGGAGCGCATTTATCACGAGCCACGACGAAACGTCTGTATGCTTTTATTTATACAGATAAACTGTTAGCACACAACTTTTTTTGTCGTTATGTCCATGCAATGTGCCATGTGAAGGGTTGTTTCTTCAGTTCGTTTTCAGTTTCACCTTTTTTGTGTAATAACACTACATGGTACCAATATTTAATGTGTAATTTTAGGAGATTTAAGCTTGGTACCCTGCAGTGTTATTATCAGATACAATTCATACTGTTGTACTGAAATATTACATTTGTTGTCATTTTGTCCATAATATTGTGTTTATGTACACTATATTGCCAAATGTATTGGGACACCCCTCCAAATCATTGAATTCAGGTTTTCCAATCGCTTCCATGGACACGGGTGTATAAAATCAAGCACCTAGGCATGCAGACACTTCCACAAACATTTGTGAAAGAATGGGTTGCTCTCAGTGAAGTCAAGTGTGGTAACGTTACCGTGATAGGTTTCCACCTGTGCAATAATTCCATTTGTGAAATGTCCTCACTACTTAATATTTTACGGTCAACTGTTGGTATTATAACAAAGTGGAAGTAATTGGGAACAACAGCAACTCAGCCACAAAGCGGTAGGCCAATTAAAATCACAGTTGGGTCAGCGCATGCTGACGCGCACAGTGCGAAGAAGTCGCCAACTTTCTGCCGAGTCAATAGATACAGACCTCCTAACTTTGTGTGGCCTTCAGATTAGCTCAAGAACATTGTGGAGAGAGCTTCATGGAATGGGTTTCCATGACCGAACAGCTGCATCCAAGCCTTACATCACCAAGTGCAATTCAAAGCGTCAGATGCAGGGGTGTAAAGCATGCTGCCACTAGACTCTAGAGCAGTGGAGACGTGTTCTCTGGAGTGACAAATTACGCTTCTCTGTCTGGCAATCCGATGGACGAGTGGTTTTGGTGGTTGCCAGGAGAATGGTACTTGCCTGACTGCATTGTGCCACATGTAAAGTTTGGTGGAGGGGGATTATGGTGTGCTGTTGTTTTTCAGGGATTGGGTTTAGCCCCTTAGTTCCAGTGAAAGGAACTCTTAATGCTTCAGCATACCAAGACATTTTGAACAATTTCATGCTCCCAACTTTGTGGGAAAATTGTTTGGATGGCCCCTACCTGTTCCAACATGACTGCACACCAGTGCACAAAGCAAGGTCCATAAAGACAGGGATGAGTGAGTTTGGTGTGGAGGAACTTGACTGGCCTGCACAGAGTTCTGACCTCAACCAGATAGAACACCTATGTGGTGAATTAGAGCGGAGACTGTGAGCCAGGCCTTCTCGTCCAACATCAGTGCCTGACCTCACAAATGCACTTCTAGAAGAATAGTCAAAAATTCCCATAAACACACTCCTAAACCTTGTGGAAAGCCTTCCCAGAAGAGTTGAAGCTGTTATAGCTCCATATTAAACCCTACGGATTAAGAATGGGATGTCATTAAAGTAAATGTGCATGTAAAGGCAGGCGCCCCAAAACCTTTGGCAATAGTGTGTGTGTGTGTATCCCATTTTAAGAGATTTAAGCTTGCAACCATACATGCAGTGTTATAAGATGCAATTCATACTGTTTTGTGTATAAAGAGTATCAATATCACTTATGGTATCATAAAAGAATACAGGAGAAGTTTCTAGTTTAAAAAAAAATGCACATGTATAGATGTGTGTATAGCATATGAGGTTAAAATGAGTATCTACATCCTGTGTCAATGTTTTCAAGCTGTATAACTGCCTAAATATAGTCATGGTAACTTACAGGTGGTTCGGTTCCTGCACTGACCTGCTTTCAAAGCTCATCAAGCAACATTTATCCTGCAAGGTAAACTGTGTAGTGTGTCTTTTTTTAAGTCCCTAAATATAAAACACAGGCCTATTCAACTGGGAGTAAAATAATGCATTGGTAAAATATGGATCAAATGGAAATCAGTACCCACTAGGGGTGTAATAGTATATTGCAACGATATGTGACTATATTGTGTATAGTTCACCCAAAATGAAAATTACTACATGAGAAAAAAGTCAAGTTTACAGAGTTTTAGTACTACATATCTACTATAATGTTGAATATAATGTATACTAATGCAATGGGGGAATATTTATATTTAGTCCTGATAATGTCGAATGTCTTGCTGCTAGTAAAATATGGCCTACATTATATCTAGTCAGTGACAGTGCAAGCATTTTTGTCTAAAATAATTATTTATTTTCAGCTTGAGAATCATGAATATTTTTATTCTGGTGTCACCATTGTGTTGACAGCACAGAAGCCCAAGTCTATTCATTTCCACCCCCAATGTAATACCAAATTGAGCATTTAAATCAACAGTAAAAAAAAAGTGTTAACCTTTTACCATATGTCTTTGAGTATTGCAATAATATTGTATCGTGAGTTCAGTATTGTATCATGATATGAGGGTATCGTTACACCCCTAGTACCCACTTGTAGCCTATTTCTGCCAAATTATATATATATATTTGACTTCTGTTTGCTCTAAGATTATATATATATATATCATCCTAAATTATACTGTTATCTGTTAATGGCAGCTTTTCATTGACAGAATATTCTGGTTTGGTCTGATCTGTTTTTGAATGATGCTGTACAGTATGTGCACTACAGTGACATCAGGAGGCCTAACCTAGTTTGTGCTTTCAGTTATGTACCACCGACATCACTATCCAGACCGCCGTGGCCTGAACTATCAGTGTTTGATCCTGAAGAAGAGGGAAAGAAGCATCAAGGCAAGTGGGCTGGACTGAGCTTAAAGGGATTGTTCACCCTAAAATTCTGTCCTCAAATACTCTCCCTCAGCCTGTTCCAAACCTGTATGAGTTTCTTTCTTCTGCTGAACACAAAAGATGATATTTTAAAGAATGTCGGTAACCAAAGAGTTGATGGGTCCCCATTGACTTCCATAGTACTTTTTTTTTCCTACTAAAATTTCTTCTTTGGTAACCACATGATGGCACAAAGAGCACAGTTTTTTAATTAGCATTTATGAAAAGTTTTCAAATGCTGTCCATTTCCTAATACAGCAATGTATTCAACACTTACAAAGGACTTTAGTAAAGGTCTAGAATTGGTTTGTTTTTGATATGTTAAGTATTAAAACATTATATTATTATATTGTATTCATTCTTATTTCATTAAAGGTGCAGTGTGTGAATTTTAGCGACATCTAGTGGTGAGGTTGTGAATTGACACTGGGACAAAAATGTCGTCGGAGAGAGCACAGAGTGACTAGGGCCCTGTCCCAAATAGCACACTTCATGTGCACTTTCGGTCTTGTGGACTTACAATTGCGTGCACGTGTCAGTTAAGTCCACGAGACCGCAGGGTGTCTCATTTGTCATTTTAGGTCTCGGAAGGGTGCTTGCGAGCGCCCCCTTTGAGGTCAATATCCGCCCTCGATGCGCACTTCTGCCGAGCCTGCACTGGTGCCATTTGGGACAGTTTAAGGTGCCATTTGGGTTTAAGGTGCCATTTGAGACCGGGCCTAGCACTCTGTAGAGAAGTTTGTCCGTTTAGGGCTACTGTAGAAACATGGCAGCTCAAATGGAGATTGTGGTCCAGTGGGTTAAACTACTGAACTGATATGCAGAAGGTTGCTGGTTCGAACTCAGTGGTCACCACCAGTGTGTCCTTGAGCAAGGCACTTTACTCCATGTTGCTCCAGGGGGATTGTCCCTGTAATAACTGCACTGTAAATCGCTTTGGATAAAAGCGTCTGCCAAATGCATAAAATGTAAAATGGCGACTTCACTGTAAGGGGACATGCGGTGTATGTAGATAGAAATGGCTCATTCTAAGGTAATAAAAACATAACGGTTCATTATGTAAGGTCTTTATACACCACTTAAAACATAGTTATGTATATTATATTGCATTTCTGTCAATAGATCCTCATAAATACTACACACTGCACCTTTAAGCATTAGAAGGTCTTAATCAGGTTATCTACAGATTTGACTGAATTAAATTTAAGGCAGAATTTATTTGCAAAGATATATCTACCGTTCAAAGGTTTGGGCTCAGCTTTTTCTTTATGTTTTTGAAAGGTTTCTTATGTTCAGAAAGGCTACTTTTATTTGATTATAAATACAGTAAAAAAAAATTATATTGTGAAATATTATTTAAAATAACTGTTTTCTACTGTAATATATTTTAAAATGTAATTTATTCCTGTGCTGCAAAGCTGCATTTTCAGCATCATTACTCCAGTCTTCAGTGTCACATGATCCTTCAGAAATCATTCTGATATGCTGATTTGCTGCTCAAGAAACATTTCTGATTATTATCAATGTTGAACACAGTTGTGCTGCTTTATATTTGTGTCAAGACCATGATACATTTTTCCAGGAGTTTATTAGAAATCTTATTATAGAAATCTTTTGTAAACCATAAATGTCTTTACTGTCACCTTTTGATTCATTTAATGCATCCTTTAATGAATAAACTATTAATTTCAGATACCCTGATTAAGGTGGAATGGGATAATTTTTGTGATTTCCATTTATTTTCTCATGAATGTCTCTCTTCC
Source organism: Gobio gobio (assembly GCF_949357685.1). Classification (NCBI taxonomy): domain Eukaryota; kingdom Metazoa; phylum Chordata; class Actinopteri; order Cypriniformes; family Gobionidae; genus Gobio; species Gobio gobio. The sequence continues at coordinate 16,646,741 of NC_137098.1, forward strand.
GCCTTATTTTCACAGTGGTTGTAGAAAAGGTAAAGGGCCTGATTGAGAAGGGCGAGTACGGACGCTTGTTTGCTGTAGTTCATTTTGCTGGCCGTCAATGGAAGGTGACCAATGAAGACCTGATCCTCATTGAAAACCACATTGATGCAGCATGCGGCGACAGGATAAGAATGGAAAAGGTTCGACCTCGGCTTCACGTTTTCTCATCCACTCTCACAGTCATACACTGCGTTCAGATATTCATACAGATTTATATGGATTTCTGTACAGCTTATTTTACTAGAGGTGCTAAGATTATTCCAGATTGTTATTAGTCTTCCATTGGACATTTGTTATTATTTGGATGAAAACCTATTCTAGTAGGCCCTAAAACTTTGTAATGGGGCATAATAAGTCCTTTTTAAATTAAAGTAGCCTAGCTGTAAAATCCACTTTGATAATTCTTTTACTTGCATTTCTCTGTTGAAACCCACATATTTTATGTTAATATAAATGCCATTTGACCTTAACTTATTTATTATCTTGATTATTTGTTAACTTTCACTTGCATGCAACACAGAATATGTTATCTATAGTAATCGCCACTGGATGTTTTCATAGTGCTAATGCTTCTTTTTTTCAGGTGTTATTAGTTGGAGGAAGTGATTTTACTCTTATTGGAAAGCCGCTTCTTGGGTAAGATATATAATTTTAAAAAAATCTAGTTTGAAACAAATATGAAGTTTATACAATCAATCATCTTCAGGTATCAGGAAAAAAATTTTTTATAAACCATATAGAAGTAAATGATTAGCACATGTATACTTGTTTTGACCTCAATTTTTAAGAAAACAAATAAAATGTGTGCAGAAATACGCTTATGATCCTTGATAGCACACGTGCATAACAGAGCCATCTATTTAATGTCTGCATTTGGATCTGCCAGATGTACTCTTTAGTGTTCTGTTTGCTCATCTGCAATATGTCTCTTAAAACGTTTCCTGTCAGATGTTAAAGGATTAGTTCACTTTTAAATAAACTTTTGCTGATAATTTACTCACCCCCATGTCATCCAATATGTCCATGTCGAAAAGAAATTAAGGTTTTTGATGAAAACATTCCAGGATTTTTCTCCATGTAATGGACTTCAATGGGCTCCAAACGGTTCAAGGTCCAAATGATAGTTTCAGTGCAACTTCAAAGGGCTTTAAACGATACCAGACGATGAACAAGGGTCTTATCTAGCGAAACGATTGGTCATTTAAAAAAAAAAAAAAAAGTGAAGTGACCAAATGCAAAGCACAAACGCTCGCCTTGCTTTGTTCTGTGATGCACGTTTGCGACGTCACGTAATGCGCAATTACGTTGAAAAGGTCACGCTTGACGTAGGCGGAAGTACAGAGTCAGTGTTTACAAATGTGCGGAAGGAGGACCTTATACACGTATTTAAATGTCTTTGTGTCAGTTTATCCTGGGTGTTTTAATATTAGAAAGCCTAAAAGAAAATTTTCGTCAGGACAGAAATTTGTGACTTTTCATAGATTTCCTATACACAATCCTGAGCGATTGAAACTGTGGTTGCTCACGCTGCACTTGGATGACGTCACGAACGCATATCACAGAACAGAGCAAGGCGAGCATTTGTGCTTCTAAAACGTAAACTTTAAAGAAAAAAAAATTATGACCAATCAATTCGCTAGACAGGAGCGCTGCAGGCTTGGTCGGCATCTGTTGGTGCAGTGTGAATTGGCCTTAAGGAATAAAGTGAAAGGAATAGTTCTCACAAAAATGAAGATGATATTTTGAAGAATGTTGGTAACCAAACCATTGACCATAACTATGGAGGTCAATGGGGCTCATCAGCTCTTTGGTTACCCATATTCTTCAAAATATCGTCTTCTGTGTTAAGCAGAAGAAAGAAATTCATACAGGTTTGTAACAACTTGAGGGTGAGTAAATGATAGAATTTAAATTTTTGGGAGAACTATCCCTTTTCTCTTTATTCCTTAAAGGGGTGGTTGATTATGATTTCACTTTTTAAACTTAAGTTAGTGTAATGTTGCTGTTTGAGCATAAACATCTGCAAAGTTACGACGCTCAAAGTTCAAAGCAAAGGGAGACATTTTCTTTTAAAGAAATTGCTTTTTAAGGACAAGCTTTCTCCTGGGTCAGTGACATCACTAACCCTGAAATGTATATAAACCCCGTCCCCGGGAATACGCAACAAAAGGGGTTAGATTACCATGACAGAATATGCTAATCAATGACTTGAAGATAGTTAACTCCACATCAGCTGCATTAAATTCATCAACTAACCATTTAGAAACATCTTGTTGCATTTTACATGTTGTCACTTCTCATTGAGTCTCTCCATCATTGTCCGACTCTGGTTTTAATATAAAAGTTTCTAAAAACAGTTTCTAACGTGAGGTAATCAGAGCTCCTAACTGGAGCCCCTTGAGCAGCAGCTCATTTGCATTTAAAAGGACACACAAACGGCACATTTTTTGCTCCCCCTCAAAACAATTTTAACATGCTATAAAAATCTGTGGGGTATTTTGAGCTAAAATTTCACACACACACACACACACACTGGGGACATCAGATACTTATTTAACATCTTGTAAAAAGGGGCAATCAACCACCCTTTTGAGGCCAACACTGCACCACAGATGCCAACCACCACGTACAATCACCAGATTACAGTGTGATCACTCAGACATTCCACAACCCAAGCCGCTGATTCAACATGTTCAGTTCAATCTGCGAAAACAAGCTCAGACAGGGGGAACACTGATCTGACAAAACCTGACGAAGTGTCCGTTGCCATCTATCGCCGTCTGTCTGTGCGGTGCGAAGTGGCCTTTAGACATTTACTTGGTCTTAAAAAGGACTTTAAAAGCTCTTAAATCTACCTCCTATCAAACCCTGTGGAATATTGAAGTAATAACCACTTTGACCACATCAGATGTCTACACTTGTCACAGTCTACGTCTGTTCTTTTGGTCCTCAGCTGTGATTTAGTACAAGTTCACGCTACGGTCATTGAGAAAACTGACTCCTGGCCGATGGTTCACATGAGATTCTGGAAGAGGCATCGATTCCAAAAAAAGAGAAGTATGTGGAATTTTAAAAGCAAAATATTCACTCAAAAAGATTTTGTTTTATTGTTTGATATTTTTCGCCAGTGCATTAATTTAACTTTTCTCTTTTTTTTTACAGTAATTATTCAACCCCAGACCATACTACGGATCAACACCATTGATGTTTTACCAAGACTGTCTTAACCCGTTGCATGTTGCAAGTAAAAACATGCCACTTCTGTGAATCAGGAATGATTGTTCAGGTTTCACGTTTATATCATGTAAATAAAGTTTTCAAATTGTCTTCTTCAGAAATTGACAATTTCGGCTTGAGCAGCGTGTTGCTGCCTATGATTGTATATATCTATTGTATGTCACAATAAATGTTTCCGTGTTAGTCATGGAATTGGTCCTCCAGTCTGTTATATTATACATTCTTATCCTGCTGAAAGAGGCCACAGGCACCAGAGAATACAGTTTCCATGAAAGGGTGTACTTGGTCTGCAAATGCTTAGGTAGGTGGTACGTGTTAAAGTAACATCCATATGGATGGCAGGACCCTAGTTTTCCTAGCAGGACATTGCCCTAAGCATCACACTGCCTGTGCCAGCTTGACTTCTTCCCAAAGTGCATCCTGATGCCATGTGTTCCCCAGGTACGCGACGCACATGAACCCGGGCATCCACGTGATGTAAAAGAAAATGTGATTCATCAGACCAGGCCACCTTCTTCCATTGCGCCGTGTGGTCCAGTTCTGATGCTCACTGTTGGCCCTTTTGGTGGTGGACGGGTCAGCATGGGCACCCTGACTGGTCTATGGCTATGCTGCCCCATATGCAATGCACTGTGTTGTCTCACACGGGCCAGCCATTGCTCCCCACGTGCATCAATGAGCCATGGCCGCCCATGACCCTGTCGCTGGTTTACCACTTTTGATAGATACTGACCACTGCAGACCGGGAACACCCCACAAGAGCTGCAGATTTGGAGATGCTCTGACTCAGTCGTCTATTTCAAACTGGGGTCCAGAGACCCCCAGGGGTCCTCCAGAAGGTTTCAGAGAATAAAAAAAGACAAAGCAAAAATGGATAAAGTCTACTGAATATTCAAACTGTTTCATGTTTCTCCTTTCTTGCCGTATACACTCACCTAAAGGATTATTAGGAACACCTGTTCAATTTCTCATTAATGCAATTATCTAATCAACCAATCGCATGGCAGTTGCTTCAATGCATTTAGGGGTGTGGTCCTGGTCAAAACAATCTCCTGAACTCCAAACTGAATGTCAGAATGGGAAAGAAAGGTGATTTAAGCAATTTTGAGCGTGGCATGGTTGTTGGTGCCAGACGGGCCGGTCTGAGTATTTCACAATCTGCTCAGTTACTGGGATTTTCACGCACAACCATTTCTAGGGTTTACAAAGAATGGTGTGAAAAGGGAAAAACATCCAGTATGCGGCAGTCCTGTGGGCGAAAATGCCTTGTTGATGCTAGAGGTCAGAGGAGAATGGGCCGACTGATTCAAGCTGATAGTAGAGCAAGTTTGACTGAAATAACCACTCGTTACAACCGAGGTATGCAGCAAAGCATTTGTGAAGCCACAACACGCACAACCTTGAGGCGGATGGGCTACAACAGCAGAAGACCCCACCGGGTACCACTCATCTCCACTACAAATGGGAAAAAGAGGCTACAATTTGCACGAGCTCACCAAAATTGGACAGTTGAAGACTGGAAAAATGTTGCCTGGTCTGATGAGTCTCGATTTCTGTTGAGACATTCAGATGGTAGAGTCAGAATTTGGCGTAAACAGAATGAGAACATGGATCCATCATGCCTTGTTACCACTGTGCAGGCTGGTGGTGGTGGTGTAATGGTGTGGGGGATGTTTTCTTGGCACACTTTAGGCCCCTTAGTGCCAATTGGGCATCGTTTAAATGCCACAGCCTACCTGAGCATTGTTTCTGACCATGTCCATCCCTTTATGACCACCATGTACCCATCCTCTGATGGCTACTTCCAGCAGGATAATGCACCATGTCACAAAGCTTGAATCATTTCAAATTGGTTTCTTGAACATGACAATGAGTTCACTGTACTTAAATGGCCCCCACAGTCACCAGATCTCAACCCAATAGAGCATCTTTGGGATGTGGTGGAACTAGAGCTTCGTGCCCTGGATGTGCATCCCACAAAACTCCATCAACTGCAAGATGCTATCCTATCAATATGGGCCAACATTTCTAAAGAATGCTTTCAGCACCTTGTTGAATCAATGCCACGTAGAATTAAGGCAGTTCTGAAGGCGAAAGGGGGTCAAACACAGTATTATTATGGTGTTCCTAATAATCCTTTAGTTGAGTGTACATTGCAGAACTGTATGTTTGCTTTGTATCTTTAGTGAGTATTTCTCACTATAGTCCCCTTTATCTTGCTCAGCGGGGTTGTAAGGCAGTTTTCTTAACCCAGTACGTACGCTGCTGGCATACATTTATTGTAAAAGTTGCTTATACAAATTATTTTTTATTGAAAATGTTCTTCTTCAGGATTATACATATAACATCAATAGTTAATTTAAGTTGGGAAACAAAATGTTGCATTTATAATGTCACTATTTATCTAACAGTTTAAAGGTTTTTTTGTACATAAAAATAGATAGATTTTAGGAAGGGGGTCCCTTATAGAGGTTCATCATATTTGGGGATCCTTGGCATCATTAAGTTTGAAAACCCCTGGTCTAGCCATCACAATTTGGCCTTTGTCAAACTTGCTCAAATCCTTACGCTTGCCCATTTTTCCTGCTTCTAACACATCGACTTTGAGGACAAAATGTTCACTTGCTGCCTAATATATCCCACCCACTAACAGGTGCCGTGATGATAAGATAATCATTGTTATTAATTTCACCTGTCAGTGGTTACAATGTTATGCCTGATCGGTGTATATATGATCAATTAAAGTTTTTGTTGCTTTAAAATAAAAAATAAATTAAGCACATACAATGTTAGAGGCAGTCAGGCTTGCACAGAAAGAATATACAGAAATAAGGAATAATATTAACAAACATATATTTATAATTGTATTATTTTCATTAAATATATTTAGAAATAATCTGTATTTAAATAAAACCAGTGATATACAAGTGTGTCTTGTTGAACAAGCCTTTAATGAGCACGTCATTTGTACATAATTTCTTCATATTGATGTAATAAGGTCTTGCTTTTACAAGAAATACCTCAGGAGTTTTTTTCAAATAAAGGGCACGTGTCGACCTCAAACAGAAGGCAAGCAAAAATATCTCTTCAATAACCTTCATAGTCACTCAAGCTTTAACAGGAACTCCATGGCGCTGAAGTTTTTTTATTATTATTACTATTTTGTTTTTGAATTTACCATTTTCATTGAATTTATGAATGGATGATCCCAAAAGATAAATACTGAAACTCCTAAAACATTTTTTTAAAACTGTTAAGACTTCTATTAATATGATCAAATTGCCTGTATATATATATACTGTTCTTTGATTTGGTGACTAACTAGGTAACAAATGTATAAGGAGCCCTATTTTGCCATTTCAAATGATAAAACACTTTACAGGCAGATTTTAGGAATGAATTATGCTGGTATACCTGTAAAACGCAGCAGACATCAAGACATCACAAACAGCTGAAATGGCAGATTTGTTAATAAGTTTTACTTTGAATGAATGGTCCGTGTATTTTATGCTATGAAAAAATATTCTCTATTAAGCCTGAAGCAAACACAGAACCACAGCGCAGCAGCAAGAACAGAGCAACGGATGAAACCCAGCTAACAAAAATATGTTCCAAGAACCTTTTGCTAATGTTCGCATTAAGCTATGAAAACGTTATTTCTGAATGTTCTCTGAGCATTCAAAACATCCAGTTTTTTTAATGTTTAAAAAAAAAATTCTCGGTTATGCTAACGTTAAGGGAACATTCCATTTTGCAGATATTATGGGAACGTTACTTTTGAATGTTCTCTGAACAGTAGTAATTAAAAAAAAAAAAAAAGTTAGACGAACTTCCAACTAAAATGATTGTTTCATGAGTAACTATGTTATAAATAACAAAATAACAAATATTTTACTTGGCAACCCTGTCTGCACGCACGCTGGAATAAGTAACGTTAGAAGAAAAAGATGAGTGTAAACGATCTTTGCCGGTGTTGTAAAAAAAGAATTTAAGGATACACGGAGTACTTACCAACACGATCATCATTTCTGAGAGAAATAGTAAAGGTGAATGCATCTACGAACAAGTTCTCCGTTTAGGATTAGAACAAATTCAACCCAAGCGTCTTTGATGACGTGGATGATTGCGTTACTGTTTATCATCTGTCCATCATCGTCTAATGCCCGCCCTGACAATTTCATTGGTCCGAACAGTTTCTGTTCGGGCATAGTTACTCCTCCACGGATCAAGTCCAGACCGAACTGCCCGAGCTCAAATGTTGTGGGCGGGGCAAAGTTCGGCTGGCATCCAGGCTACAAAAGTGTAACAGAAGCAGTAGAAATGAATGTCCAGGTTTCCAGACTGAGCTGCAGGGCGAAATCAAATCGCCGGCAGATCAGGCTGGGTTTACCCAGTCTAGTAGCCTGACAAGCCAGACCCACATCAAGATGCTGGGTCTGGGAACTCACCATTGGCAGAGCTCAATCCGAGGGGCGGGGGTAAAAGGTTGTCTTTCAAATTCCCTCTGCACGCAATAGGATAACGCTACAACCAACCAGAGCAGCGAAGAAGGTTAAGCGGAGCTAGTTGACAGATTAAACTTTCGCCGTCTCCGGTCTGCAAAACTCAAACCACATCTTCCTTTCTTAAGAATGACTTCAGTGTCGTTCTTTGTTCTTTTCTCAAAGAAAAGCTTAACAACAAATCTTCCAGAGTCGCGGCCAAAACCAATTCGGAAGACCGCTGTTCGCCAGCTTCTTTGTTTACAAGTAGCACACGGAACCGCCACAACTCTGCCGTCATTATGTTAAGCCCGCCCACCGACTCTATACACAATGTGATAGGCCTGACCAGAGTTTGGTTTTTCCAGCTCGGAAGCCAACGGAGAGTTGCTAGACTACCCTGGCTGCAAATTAGATTTGCTGCCTCTAGGGTGCGTCTAGATTTCTAGGCTACCAGTCTCGGATATTGCATCAAAAAATGCTGAATGGAAACGCCAAGGCGCATAAATTCTAAAAATGCACATAAAAAAGTCGGATACATTTTCAATGTAAATTTCTAAATTTCTATGTGTTTTCAATGTAACAGCATAACTGTACTAACCAGCGGGAAAATCTTGTTTGCAAAGCATCTGAAATGCTGTTTTGGTCATTCAGAAGTCTGTTGTCAAAGATACATGACTGCGTTCCCTGCCTCTGAAAGCAAGACAAGTTTATTGAGACGCACAAGTTTCTCTGAGACGCAAATAATTTATTATATGGTGGCTTCTCCTATGTTTCTTGTATGTGCGGTAGTTTATCAGGAAGTTCTCTTCTACTCACTGGATGGAAACAGTGCTTTATTCGCAAATGTTTTATGCGATATTGCAATTTTGCGCATAAGTTACATTCGCAACTTTGGATGGAAACGATGTATAGCTAATATTTTTATGTTGCCACTTTGAGAACATTATTAAAGTCCAGATAACTTCGAACGAACATTCTATTGATGTTACTGAAACAACGTTTGTTCATAACTTTGAGAGAACCTTGCCAGAACGTTAGCCAAAGTTCTGAGAACGTTCCCTGTTAGCCGGGGAACACTCATCCAAAGCATCCAAAATCCTCAATATCCTGGAAAATAATTTCAGCCTTTTATACTATACAATTTTTCATTCGGTTCTTCTCTTGTGCGTCAGTCTGACGAATTCCAACACAAAATCAAGTCGTGTGCATCACGTTACAACCGTCAGTCTCTTCATCTTGTTTGGTCCTTTTTGTCAGATATATTAGCCTTTGATTATATACACATTATTATTTCTCATATATTCATTTAGTATAGCTGTTATATACATCGCTGGGCAGCTCATTGCAATCAGAGATTATTCCAAGTAAATGTCTTCTGTTGGACATGAGACCTCCACAAACTCTTTATAGTATAAGTGGAATGCTTTCCTGTGAATGAAGACAGAATATACTATGACTATTAAACATATCGAGTAGAAGGAGGCAATACATTACATTCTAGGAAAATAAAACTGACCTCACAGACTCTGCCAGGGGTTTAGTGGAGTTCTCAGACACAAAGACGTGACAGGCGAATCTCTCATCAGCGGGATGTTTTGTAATAAAGCCAAAATACCTGTGGAGATTTCAAACCATATGACAAACTGACTGGTAAATGAAACACACAGAACAAATGCATTAACTACTGGTCAAAAGTTTGAAGTCGTGAGATTTTTTATAGTTTTTTTTTTAATTATTATTATGATAGGAGAGTAGGTAGACAGGAAGCGAAGTGGGAGAGAGAGAGAGAGAGAGGGGGACGGGATCGGGAAAGGTCCACGAGCCGGGACTCGAACTCGGGTCGCCCGAAGCGCAACAACGCTATATGTCAGCGCACTGCCCACGAGGCTATTGGTGCCGACAAGTCGTGAGATTTTTTAAATGTTTTTAAAGTCTCTTAAGCTCACCAAGGCTGCATTTATTTGATCAAAAATACAGTAAAATTGTGAAATATTATTACAATTTATAAGAACTGTTTTCTATTTGAAAATGTTGTAAAATGTAATTTATTCCTGTGATGTAAAACTGAATTTCCAGCTGATATTCTGATATTCAGTGTCACATGATCCTTCAGAAATCATTCATGCTGATTTGCTGTTTGAGAAACATTTCTTATTATTATCAATGTTGAAAACAGTTGTGCTGCTTCATATTTTTTGTGGAAACTTTGATACATATTCAGGATTCTTTGATGAATAGAAAGGTCAAAAGAAAAGAATTTATTTGAAATATAAATCTTTTGTAACATTATAAATGGTTTTACTGTTGCTTTGAATCAATAGAATGTTTTTTTTCCTTGAATAAAAGTATCATTTTCTTTTAAAGAGAGAGAAAAAAAACGTGCTAACCCCAAACTTTTGAACGGTAGTGTAGTATATGCCATATAATAAAGAAAATCATCATTGTCAGTGAAAAGTCGAAGGATGCAGATAAAATGATTGACTTACTTCTTGTTCCTGGGATGGTAGCCACAGAATGAGACATTTTTCAAATGGAAAAAGTGACTATATTGGCTACTCTGTGGAAACACATTTATAAAACCATTATATTGCATGTCCACAAACAAAACTATAACACACATGCTGAAACACATTTAGTTCTCTATATGGTTCCACACCTTTTACCAACGTATTTCCATGTCTTTTCTAGTTATTCGTAATTACGGGATATATATTTTTAAAAGTAATTTCAGTCTGTTTGGTTCGGCATTCCTTGTCAATGGGTAATGTCACTGTGCATTTCATTAAATACTGTGCATTCACCCTGAAATGAAAATAAAGCCATCTTTTACTCACCATACTCCTCCATATAATGTTAGTAGATAGCGACCAGACTAAAACATTACAAAATGATACACTGAGACGTGCTTCAGTTCGTGTTCAGGAGGCATACTATAAGGTTTTCGCGAGAAAGAAACATTATTCAGTCAAAAGACTGAGCTCGGCCGTTATGTTCCTGTGAGTGCGTGCGAGCCACACACACTCACCAAAAGATGGCTTTATTTTCATTTCAGGGTGAACTATTCCTTTAACTAAACAGACAACAAATAAACAGCACTATTCTTTCTTGGAAAGTCTTGACATTTAAAAAGCAGAATGTAAAGGAGATGTTCACAAAAACATCATAAAACAAATGATCTTGCTTGTGGTTTTACCATGTCGAAATCATCCTGCACTGTGAGCTTCAGTCCCTTCACGTTTATCTCCAGGATGCAGGATGACGGTGGATTGTAATGTACAGTCAGTCTCCTGTTCATCGCAATCTGGAATCAATAATGAATGAAGAAGCATTATCAGTCTAAGGGTATGTTTACACAACAACAGTGGACTAAAAACCGAAGTGTTCCTTTTGCATTTTTTGTATACAAAAACGATCCCCGTTCGCACGGATCTACAGAAACGACTACAAACGCTGTATTGAGCTGCCAGGCCAGTAGTTGGCGATATCACTTTGAAAAGAATAGGGTTGCAAAGTTTCCAGAAACTTTCCAGAATTTTTTTTTAACTTTCCAGGATTTTTTGATCATATGAAAGAACACTACGTGCCTATAGTCTGAACACGTAATATGCATGCGCATGACGGCACCGTTTTCACATAGACAGTAAAAGAAATGGACACAGCAACCCCATAGACTTCAACGCAGAAAAATGAAGTCAATTAGAAAAACTCACTTCCTGATGGCTGAGCGTACTGCGCAGCCGCAGACTGAGCTTGTCGACGTAGATGTGACGTGAGCAACCAATCTGAAAGTTGTAAGTCTTCTAGTAGTTGTGCTAAGTGAAATCTGAATCACCGAATCTTGCAGAGACGGAGAGCGTGAGCAGGGGCAACTTTTGGTAAGTATTATGATTAATTATTTTGTCATTTTGCATAGTATTTATTTATTTTAAAATGTAACGCCAGTACGACAGAGTCGCGTGGTTATGACGCAATCCTTAGCCTATTTTTAACAAAAATGGCTTCTACAGGGCGAATAGTGTAAAATACAAGGTAATGGAGCCTTTTATACATTGTGGTGTTTCTTTAGAAATAAACAATGGACAAATGGAGTCTTTAAACGCCTCAGGTGTAAAGATATTCACTGTCAAAGTGACGGCAAAATGAATGGGAGTCAATGGAATGCTAACAGCAGGTGATGGCTTGGTTAGCAATGGCTGCCCCTATGGAAGGTACGCTTTCCGGGTGTAGGATTACCCCCTTGAGCCCTATTCGCACGGGATTAGTATTATGTGGGGACCTCTGGTGATTTGTAATAATTGCAGAGAATGTCTGTGATCTTAATCCCGTGCGAATCGGCCATATCTGTAATTTGTAAAGTAAAAATTCCCCCGCAAATTACCTACCATATTTCGCCAAACACAGAGTCCTGTGATAATATTAGTCCCGTGCGAATCAGCATCTCTGTGATTTGGCCAGGATTAGGCGGATCGTACATAATTTTTGCAAGGTTTTTGTGTCCTGTGCGCATTTCTATCTTTATCTTTCACGAAGAATGGAGCTAGGCTGCATATAATGCGCACCGTTATGAATTCCCGTGCGGCCGCGCGGATTATACTTTCACTTTAGAATGAGCACCAATTTGGGAGTAAATTGCTTGAATGGTGTGTTTAATATTATTCTTAATGAAAAACACAAAAACAGAACAGTCCAATGACAAACTCGCTTAAATGGGCGCTTTTACATTTAGCTTTGAAACTGAATCTTCCGCCGTATATAGTTATTATACTGCTCAGTTCAGTTTTTAATTGTAGCGTCTGTTCTCTAACTGAACAAAATTATTTGTATTACTATAAAACAATCAAAATGATATCGATACGACTGTTTATAATTTCATACAGCTATATCTATAACGAAAAAACATTTACAAGTCTTGACATCATATCCGGGAGATAAGTCAGTAAATTCGAGTAAAATCACAGGCTTGCTTATCCCGTGCGAATGCGCCACGCAAAATTCAGAATGGGGGAGTCACTTCTAAATCACACAAGGTCCCCAGATAATACTTATATCGTGCGAATAGGGCTTTGGTTTACACAAAGACAATATCGATATCGTTTTAAAAAACTTGCACCTTGAAGGTTAGCATTTTCAGGCCGCCAAAACGCATACAAAGTTTTTAGTCGAAAACGGTGTCGAGTAAACGGCCCCTACATTATGGTGTTCAAATCTTCTTTCTTAGGGGCCATTTACACGACACGATTTTCAACTAAAAACAACATTCAACATTCTAATTGGGAGCCTGAAAAGGCAAACTTTTGAAAACGGGTTTCAAAGTGCACATTTTTGAAAGTGATACTGTTGTCATCTCCGTTTATAGTACATCATGTGTTCAGTCTATAGGCCCGTATTGTTTCTTTACAAAGTGACATTGTTTTGACAACGTTGTCGTCTGTACACGAAAAACCCAAAGTGAAAATCGTTGTTGTGTAAATGTGCCCTGCAGAGGTGTCCAACCCTGCTCCTGGAGGACACTGTCCTGCAGAGTTTATCTCCAACCCCAATTAAACACACCTGAACCAGTTAATCAAGGTCTTAAGCCCAATTTATACTTCTGCGTCGAGTGTACGCCGTAGCTAGGTCGTAGGCTGTGTGTTGCACGCGTAGCCTACAACGTACTCTGAAGTGTACCTCCCTAAAAACATAACAATGCGTCAATTCTACGCAGACCGCAAGCACTGTGATTGGTCTGCCCGAACCACTCCCTCGGTGGTACACATGCCCCCCCTGCATGTGTAACTGCACGTCAACGCGGACAAGGATTCAGAAGTATAAATGAAAATCGGCGCATAGCCCACGGCGTAGGTCCGACGCAGAAGTGTAAATTAGCCCTTTACTAGGCATACTAGAAACATCCAGGCAGGTGTATTGAGGCGAGTTGGAGCTAAACTCTGCAGGACAGTGGCCCTCCAGGACCGACTTTGGACACCCCTGCCTTAGAGGATGTTTATCATATCCTCAACCCAACTAATTCCACCACTACATTTGTTTTCACATAATCAATGTTGAATGTGAGTTGCAAGTTTTGCGTAAAACATAATTTCTTCAAGTAATGCAGTTTTTTTTCTTCTTAATTTAAAACATTCAGTGAGTGAAATTTAATGTAAATCTTCTACAAACCTTTTGCATAGCTGCACATAGAACATCATTGCCTTTATGATTCATTACTTGAACCGAGCCAAGGAATTTCATTGTATATTTCTCCATCCATTCAGTACTTTTTGCTAATGAGAACAAGACAGAGATATAAAGACCATTTAAATAGTTAGTCTTGTTAAGTATTTAAAACACATTGCAATCATCTGAAAACACTACCAGTCAAAAGTGTGTCATTTTTGTTTTTAAAAGTAGTCTCCCCTGCTCACCAAGGCTGCATTAATTTGATAAAAATGCAGTAAAAACAATAATATTGTGAAATATTATTACAATTCAAAATAACTGTTTTCTATTGTAATACATTTTAAAATGTAATTTATTCCTGTGATGCAAAGCTGAATTTTCAGCATCATTACTCCAGCCTTCAGTGTCACATGATCCTTGAGAAATCATTCTAATATGCTGATTTACTGCTCAAGAAACATTTCTGATTATTATTATTATTATTATTATTATTATTATTATTATTATTATTATCATCAAAGTTGTGCTGCCTAATATTTTTGTGGAAACTGTGATACACTACTATTCAAAAGTTAAGGGTAAGTAATTTGTTTTTCAAAAGTGACATTAAAGATATTTATTATGTTACAAAAGATTTCTGAACTTTCTATTCATGAAAGAATCCTGAGAAAATGATCCCAGTTTCCACAAAAATTTGTTAATATTATTAATAACTGAGCAGTAAATCAGCATATTAGAATGATTTCTGAAGGATCGTGTGGCACTGAAGACTGGAGTAATGATGCTGATGATGAGGTGCTGAGCATTGCATCACAGGGAAATTGTAATGTGTTAAAAGTAACAGTTCTTTTAAATTATAATATTTCACAATATAACAATTGTACTGTATTTTTGATCAAATAAATGCAGCCTTAGTGAGCAGAAGAGACTTCAAAAACATTTTTTTTTTTTAAACTTGATTATTCCAAACGTTTGACTGATATTGTACTCTTAACTCCAGCCCTTTTATGAAGTGAAATCTTTTCATAGATGGGGAATGGAATCAGGTCATCTTAATCTCCAACTCTTACCATTTAAAGTAAGTTCCTGCTCCTTAAAGACCTCGGTGGCGTAATAGGCAGGGAAGATCCCCCGTGCTCCCGTTCTCATGTTGTATCCCTCATACCAATAATCCTCATCCTGCACCTCCACCAGAAGAGGGTCATTGACCTCCAGCTCCAGCTCATCGTCGTGACGAGGGACAAATCTGGCAAAAACACACCCGTGAGGTGAGGAATCTTTGGTTGGTTGTTCTCAAATGGTGAGATGTGCGTCTTGTTTGTGTCACGTTGAATTACTACTGATATAATTAGATACTAAACTTGTGTGCATATTTTTTATATTTGTTTTGTCATATCAACCAATCTGCAATGCCCCACTAATCACTGATATATTTGGGTTGTAAAGAAGCATTATTAAATCATTTTCCATTTACATATTTAAAAAACATAATAGTTTTATCTTTTGAAAATCTTACAAATGCATTTAACAAATACACGTGCAATGCTCTTTAATAGTGGTCTGTTTCACCTGTAGACGGCTCTGTGTGTCTGCTCCCTCTCCTCTCCGTTAATTATGCAGGAAATCAAGCCAAACGATTCTGTACCTAAAGACATCAGCAAAAAGTCAGTTTCAGCCTATGATACAAACCCTTTCACAAAATCAATACTGTACTTTCTTATGGTCATACCGGTCTATTCTTAAACACCAACTTTACATTATTATCAGCACTTACTAATTGAAGATTCAATCCAATTGCAAATGAAACCTGACAGGGTAGCAATCTACAGATGAAATAACAGAGTAAAGCCAATCCCTAAAAGCTCTAATAGATTATTAAGGTTCTTTTGGAATAATCAAACTGTGTTGAATCTAAATTGCACAAGAGCAGTGGGGACGGAAGTTGTAGAACTTTATAATAGGAGTTGTGTGCTCTTCATAGATGTTAAAATATATACATATAAACATAAACATTAGGCCTATATTATATTACATCATATAAAAGTTAAGACATAAATTGTGTTTTTGTGAAGAGACTTGGATCAAAAAGACTTGGATCAAAAAGACTAAACCATATGAACTGAGCGATTTAGTCCAAATTTTCTGATGAGACTCCATCGCTTTATATGATGAACAGATTGAATTTTACTCATACATAAACATTCATCAACACACATTCGTTATGGTAAATGGAAGCTCAAGAATGTTTGCTTGATGTGAGAGAATTAATGAGGTTCATTCTCGTGTAACACAGCACGTTTGAGCTTCCACAAGAATCAATGAGGTCAGAGGTGTTAAGTCCTTGAGTAATTTTACTTGATTACTGTACTTAATTATTGTTTTGGGAAATTTTTACTTTACTTGTACAATTAAAAATCAATACTTTTACTTTTAAAAATACATTTTTAAAGAAAAAAAAAGTACTTTTCACTCAAGCACTTCTTTTTTGGAGATCACTTCATTCTGTTTTCCCTTACCAAACCAATTGAATTGCGCTGATGTCCAGTTTAATTTAAATATTATTTATTCTGCCAATGAGATTCGTTTTCACATTCCATGAAATTGGTCAGACATGTTCATTGGTCCTTTGGAAGTGACGTCATGTCGCATCAATTACCACAATCCACAACACCTTGACCTGGAAATTAGAGTGAGAGGCTTTTCAGCCCTGCAAGATTGCTTTTCAGCCCCAAAAGAGCTATAGGCTTGACACTCACAATTTTGAAAATTAGCTTCTGCTTAAAGCCGGGTGTACACTGTGTGATTTTGGCCCCGATTTGGCAGTCTGAGACAAATTTTGCAAATCCTAAAAGATTCCTCTGAACTTAGGCTAAAATCTGAAGTCTTTTATCGTTACTTTGACATGCTCACCGACAGCCGATTAATGACCGCTGCGATCAAATTTGACCTCAGATGAAATTCTGGCAGTGTCAGAAGTTTTTTTGCGTAAATCCGTTTTTTACACTCCTTGACTATCGTACAGTCTGAGATCTTACAGTGTGACATGACTTACAGCGGGGATCATGTTCGTACAGCCTGACAAGGAACTAATGTATTATATATATAAATCGCACAGTGTGCACCCGGCTTAAGTTAAATCCGAGGTTTTACAACTTTGAGTAGCATGTTGCATACTGGCATTAGGTAGTAGCCTTATAGTTTGATTAAATACAAACAGTTCTAAAGCAGGATAAAACCTTGTATGTGGTTCATTCACGTTGTAGGCACTTGCTGTTACTTTTTTAATACTCAAGTACAATTTTAATGTGGTACTTTGTTACTTTTACTCAAGTATGATTCTGGCCAGATACTTTTACTTTTAATTGAGTACAATTTTCACTCAGTACTTTTTACACCTCTGAATGAGGTTCATTCTCGTGTTACGCAGCACGTTTGAGCTTCAGCAGGAACCAATGAAGTTCATTCTCATGTTACGCAGCACGTTTGAGCTTCAGCAGGAACCAATGAAGTTCATTCTCATGTTACGCAGCACGTTTGAGCTTCAGCAGGAACCAATGAAGTTCATTCTCGTGTTACGCAGCACGTTTGAGCTTCAGCAGGAACCAATGAAGTTCATTCTCGTGTTACGCAGCACGTTTGAGCTTCAGCAGGAACCAATGAAGTTCATTCTCGTGTTACGCAGCACGTTTGAGCTTCAGCAAGAACCAATGAGGTTCATTCTCGTGTTACGCAGCACGCTTGAGCTTCAGCAAGAACCAATGAGGTTCATTCTCATGTTACGCAGCACGTTTGAGCTTCAGCAAGAACCAATGAGGTTCATTCTCATGTTACGCAGCACGTTTGAGCTTCAGCAAGAACCAATGAAGTTCATTCTCATGTTACGCAGCACGTTTGAGCTTCAGCAGGAACCAATGAAGTTCATTCTCGTGTTACGCAGCACGTTTGAGCTTCAGCAAGAACCAATGAAGTTCATTCTCATGTTACGCAGCATGTTTGAGCTTCAGCAGGAACCAATGAAGTTAATTCTCGTGTTACACAGCATGTTTGAGCTTCAGCAGGAACCAATGAAGTTCATTCTCGTGTTGCACAGCACGTTTGAGCTTCAGCAGGAACCAATGAGGTTCATTCTCATGTTACGCAGCACGTTTGAGCTTCAGCAAGAACCAATGAAGTTCATTCTCATGTTACGCAGCACGTTTGAGCTTCAGCAAGAACCAATGAGGTTTGTTCTCGTGCGTCAAGCAGGCTTGGTTGAGCTTCTGTTTATGTCCGCTGATCAATGTTTATATGTGAATAAAAGCATAAATTCAATCTGTTCATCATATAAAGTGATCGAGTCTCTTCAGAAAATTAGGACTAAACCGCTCGATTCATATGTATACGTTTTAAGATCTCTTTATGAACTTTTTGAAGCGCCTAAGTTGAAGTTTTGTAGCTGTCTATGGGGGGACAGAAAGCTCTCAGATTTCATCAAACAGATCTGTGTTACGAAGATAAACGAAAGTCTTATGGGTTTGGAACGACATGTGGGTGAGTAATTAATGACAGAATTTTCATTTTTGGGTGAACTAACCCTTTAATTAATGTGTAGACTAACTCACTAGTGTAATTTGCATAAAACTGATGATCCACGCTGATAGATGGGTTTTCAGATAGATCGTAATTATGAATTAAGTTCAGATGCAAAAGCCTCTAAAAGCCACTTCGGTCAAAAATTAGATGACGATACTGAGTAAATGCTCTCTGCAAATAGTATACGTTCATAAAATACTTTCACTTCAAACCCACTAAATCCCAGCCTCAGCCCATTCAGAAGTACCGGTACTTAGGTAGAAACCTATACATAGAAGCCTGACAAAAATGCTTATTTTAAAGAAAAACGTCATACAGACTTTAGAGGCTTTGGCTTCTGAAGTCTTCAAACTTGGTCTATACTTTTAAGTTCTAAGTGCTAAGTTCCCGAGTTCCTAAAACAAGCTCTCCAGCAAGATCACTTAACCAGGAATAGTTTACTTTGTAACCAATCCATCTATCTCCACCAGGAAACCCTGACATTTCGCCTGTATTTCATATTACCTTCCTTACATTAACGCCTCACTTGACCTCGATAAGAATCACAATGAGCTCAAAGATGGCATCAGAAACTCTAAAAACTCTTCATTTGAAAATCTGCCATTGTTGGACAGCGTGACTTGAGCGAAAAGAGTGATTTGCTCTATTTTGATCTCACAATTTATAATATTTTTTTTCTTTTTGTACTGTACATTATTTTCTCATCCAAAGCTTTTCGAGAAGGCATGATTCTATCTGCAAAATGCTCCTGACATCCAGTAATACAAGGGCTGCATAAATAAACTGTGAACTGATGAAACCATGGTGTGGCATGTCACATCGTGACTGACAAAAACAACTGCGACCAGAATAGCCTACTGTTCATTTGTTACAAACATGCACGCTCATCATCATTCGATCAGCAAAACATGCAGAAAACCTTTGAAATGTAGAAAAGAAAATAGCTTTTGTATCTAGAGATTTGATTGAAACAGAAATATATACACTACTGGTCAAAAGTTTGGAATAATTCAGATTTTTTTTATGTTTTTGAAAAAGTCTCAAACTCAGAGGCTGCATTTATTTGATCAAAAATACAGTAAAAACAGTAATATTGTGGAATATTATTACCATTTAAAAATAACTGTTTTCTATTTGAATATATTTTAAAATGTAATTCATTCCTGTGATGCAAAGTTGAATTTTCTGCAATTACTCTACTCCTATTAGTACTCCTATTATTAGTGCTCCGGTATTAATAATGGTTCTTATTATTATCAACATTGAAAATCGTTTTTTTGCGTAATATGATTTGTGGAAGCTCTGATGAAAAGAATAGCATTTATTTGACAGAAATCTTTTGTAACATTTTAATGTGATCATCTTAATTATTCTACAATTTTGACCAATAGTGTTCATGATAAAAACAATATAAAACCATACCACTTACTGGAGGAGCGTGAGCAGCCATTCATGAAAACATTAACAAATTTCCGAGAAAATGGTATGTCGGCCTCAGGGGTAGAGTCCTCTGACAGACACGTTGGAGCTTTGATCCCAATTTGTTTTGTTCCTTTGTCTTCATTCTCATTCTCATTCTCATCTTCCTCATACTCTTTCTCAAGAGCTGACTCATATGGAGAGGAAACCCAGTTATCATAAATGGTGGCCGAATCACTATCATCGCTGTAGCCACGATAACACTCTTTTAAACTGACAAGTTCCAGCTGATCATGCTCATCCACGACCAATGTGTATTTGACCGAATCATAGGAAAGTCCACTTGCGTCCGAGTTGCTCATGGAAGTTTTTAGCATTCCTGACAAGCTCTCGTGATGGGCATGAGCCTCGCCAGCACCGCAGTCTCTGTAACACAGATCTTCTGCTCCAGTTACTTCTTCAGCGCTACAATCAGCGGCCAAAGCATCCACACAAGACAAATAGGAAGGGGGTTGCAGATCCTGTTCATGGTATGGAGGGGGGGCTTCATTGTCAGAGCTGACTACGATTACCTGGGAAAGCGCTGGCGCTTTCTCATTCTGCAGAGCCTCAGTGCACCGCTGTATTGGCGTCAGATAGATCTCCTCTGTAGGCTCAAGCCGAACGTCCGTATGATAACGGATCCGCTCGCAATGCCCCAGTTCTCTGTGTACATCTCTGGCTTTACATGGGACAGATAGTACAGCAGAAGGAGCAGGAGCTTGAGTAAGTTTGGGTTTGTCAGTAGAGGTGCCACAGTCTTTCATTTGAGCCCGACTCCGACCGCTGCCCGGTTGGTGCTTCTCCTCATCGCTTAGACATGTGTGCTCGCGAGATGGCGTCAGTTCACCTGGTTGCAGAAGCACAGAAAAGTGAATTGATAGATTACCAATCAAGTCAATGCAATGGAAGCTTGTTTACACTTCAGAATAAAAAAATAAAAAGGTAGTTGTGACTTTTTATATCACAATTCAGACTTGTTTCTTGGAATTCGGAATTGCCAGCTATAAATTCATATAAACTTGCAATTCTGAGAAGTCTGAATGGTAAGATAAAACAAAAACAACAACTCAGAATTCCAATTACAAACCATATTTTCTATCCCCTACACCTTACCCCTAAACCTACCCATCATAGAAAACGTTCTGCATTTTAATTTTTTTTATAAAAAGTTGTTTAGTATGTTTATTTTATGCTTTGAATTACAAGGACATCGGCATGCCCTCATAATGTAGGGGGCATGGCCTGAAACCTGAATACACACCACAATGTAAGGACACACACACACAAACACACATATGGCAGTGCACTTTAATTAGTAAAAATATTTTTTGAGGTCAGTGATAAAAGTATGTAACATTCTGATGGATGGCATGTTTTGTTCTTGAAACCGACAGATGAACCAACAAGTTAGGTATGCCTGTGTGACCCATTGTTAGGCTAGACTGCACATGCAAACATGTTTTTATAGATGACTAGACTAAATCAAATTCACATGACCATAGTTGGCAGAAAACATTGCTGCCCTTTTGTCATTGAGACAACAGAGCGAGGGACGTTTTGGCATACAGTGAGTTAGCTCATAATCTGTCAAATTACTTACAAAATTGACTTGTTACTGAAATGATATACTTTAAAATAAAATACTTAAGTGTGAACTGAATCTAATGTGACACTTATTTGCATACCAACTAAATTAAAATGTATTATAGTTTAAATTTATACTACATGCAGCTAGCTGAACCTTAGAGGTTTTTTGACCCACTTAAGTAGGACTAAAGTACATTTTTATATGTAATTTCATAATTGACATTCCTATTTAAACTTGTATTTCATGTATTTAAATATATGTGTACATATTTGTAATAATGTAGGGTAACACTTTATTCTAATGTGTCCGTTTTACACGTTACATATATTTACTATAGTAATAACTATAAATTAGGCATAATTACATGCAACTAGCCCTAAACCTACCCTACCCCTATAGTAAGTACATTTATATTACTCAGTACTTAATAATTACACTGTAACCGTGACAGATTAAAATAAAGTGTAACCCAATTTAGTATATTTAAAATATATTAACTTGTGATGTAAAATAGTGTCAAATCAAATGATACACTACAAATTATAATCAAGTACTTACATGTGCTTTAGTGTGTTAGTCAACACATCAAAATAAGTGCACTTTAAATCACAATACAGGATGATTAAAACGTGATTTTAAAATGTAGGTTAAATTAAAAATGTGACATTATTACAAAGTGCACTTGTACTAAAGTGCGTTAAACAGTAATAAAAGTGCACTTTAAGTACAATTAAGTGCGCTCCGTAAAAAAATAATAATAAAAACTTGTTTTAAGTGGAGAGCACTGTTGTCGCTATCATGATGCCATGCCAACTTCCCAACTAAGAATCAATAAGTGCTTAAACCGTAAACAAAGATCTCTATACTCACCTTTTTTCAGGGGTGGCAAGGCCTGAGAGATTTTCTGCTGCCAGCTGTACTTCTTCGCAAATGAGTTGTTGTTCAAAGTGTCCTGTTGATGAGATGCAACAAACAAACTTAATTATCCTTTCATAGTGGTCTTGCAAAATATTATATGTAAACTGCAATTTTGAAAGCATGGAATAACCAACTAATCAGTAAACCACAGTATAATCCATATACCCTAATAACCAACTGTTTCAGTATACCAGAATGCAATGTACTCAACTTGGCCTTTTATTTCCTGTATGAAGGATTAACTGAAAATAACTGAAATAATTATTAATCTTTTCTTTTGTCATTTGATCATTTCACTCAGTGGCCATCTTTGAAACGCCTCTCAGGCATGCAAGTGGAGCTCCTATCTCTTTGAATGGGGAAACGTCAAATTCTCCAAAACTGTTCGCCAAACTTACTATTAACTTTCATATTTGAAATCACTGATGAAATCTGTCAACAAGGGTCTTATAAATTTTGTTTCTAAATGCTCTAATCATGATAAAAAACTGCATTTTTCAGCCTTGATGAAGCTAAAGTAAATGCATCTTTTAAGCATACGTCTCAGATCGCTTGACTGTTTATATAGAAACCAGAGCTCCTAACAGCAGCTGCAGTGACATGATGACTTTACTAATCAACGATTGGCTCTTTCATTTAGAAGGTTATTCGCCATATTGGGCGTTGCACTTTCTCCCATTCATAAGTAATCAGAGTGCGCAGTCGTCTTCCTATAAATAAAGTCTTTGGTATCATGGCCAGTTTTAGTACTATAAGCAGACAAATAAGCCCAACTTTGACCTGCTGGTGGTGCTTTAAATTTGAGACCACTGAACTCTATTTTCACAGGGTTGAAGTTATTGGTGCTACCATGAACACTTGAAGCTAAATAAAACATTCTCTGCCACACAAACCTGAGCACTCAATGAAGTTGAATAATACAAGAGCGTTCTGTAAATGTGTTGCATTTAAAATCAAGTCTTTTCGGTGGACTCCAAAAGACCTCCCTCTCTTTCTCAGATTCTTTCTCACTCTCAATACCTCTTACAATTCTTACAATAATGCCCACTCTCTTCCATACAGACCAATATTAACATTCCCCACACGTCATGAGCTTTAAATAACTCCCCCACCATAAGTAAAAGAAGAGGTGTAAAGTAACTGATTACATATTCGT
Organism: Gobio gobio; assembly: GCF_949357685.1. NCBI lineage: Eukaryota > Metazoa > Chordata > Actinopteri > Cypriniformes > Gobionidae > Gobio > Gobio gobio. Next base: position 16,670,352 of record NC_137098.1, read on the forward strand.
TACAATATAGGTTTCAAAAGTTTTTTTTAGCAGTGATGCCATAGAAGAGCCATTTTTGATTCCTCACAGAACCATTTTTTTCTTACTGTAAAGAAAATCTAAGAATCTAAATAACTTTTTTCCACTATAAAGAACATTTTGTGCGTTGAAAAGGTTCTATGGATGTTAAAGGTTCTTCATGGAACCTTCAATGCCAATTAGGAACCTTTATTTTTAAAAGTGTAATTAATAGCTTTTCTCAGGACTTGTACTTTGTTTAGTATTTTGCTGTACATTTACTCTGTACATGTACTGTATTTACTTCTTATCTTCCTAAAAAAAATAACCAACTGGTTCTAACAAAACTAAAAAAAACTGTCATAGCCAAATGCGGTTTCTCTTTCAGCATTTCTGCTTGTGTTCTGGGGAGAGCGCTCACTCACGGTGTTTATTCAAACAGATAATAACAAAGGAACGTCATCAACTCCTCTAAATAACAATGAAGTGGTCATGCTTTGTTCAACTGGGGCCAAGCACTAACAAGCCCAAACACATGACTGTATTCTAAAAAAAAAAGAGAGATTTATGGAAAAACAAGCCCAAAGTCAATTAATTTAATTACATTTTCTTAGTTTTTTATTTATTTATCAAAGCCATAAAAGGGAACATGAGTTACAGTTTTTATATTGTATTATGCAATGTTATAAATATATTATTTGGGAAGTAATATTACTTTTACTTGAGTGTGATTTTTTTATATACTTTTCCACTCCATGACAGAGCGGGTTTGTTAAATTCAATCAATTTACTCAAGTTTGACCGAATTACTCAAATTTGGGCCATTGTACTGACCTGTTAGCCTGACAAACCAGACCCACATCAAGATGTTGGGTCTGGGAACACACCATTGGCAGAGTTCAATCCGAGGGGATAAAAGGTTGTCTTATAAATTCCCTCTGCAAGCAATAGGATAGCGCTACAACCAACCAGAACAACGAAGAAGGTAAAGCAGAGCTAGTTGATAGATTAAATGTTCGCCGTATCTGGTCGGCAAAACTCCAAATACATCTTCCTTTTTTAAGAATGACTTCAGTACCCTTCTTTGTTTTTTTCTCAAAGAAAAGCTTAACTCCAAGTCTTCCAGAGTCGCGGCCAAAGCCGATTCGAAAGACCACTGTTCGCCAGCTTCTTTGTTTACAAGTAGCACTCGGAACAGCCACAACTCTGCCGTATGTTAAGCCCGCCCACCGACTCTATACACGATGTGATTGGCCTGACCAGAGTTTGGTTTTTCCAGCTCGCAAGCCAACGGAGAGTTGCTAGATGACCCTGGCTGCAAATTACATTTGCAGCAGCTAGGGTGCGTCTAGATTTCTAGGCTACTGACCTGTTGCAAGATTGATAGGCGAGCGTTATTGCATTGAGAAGGTAATGAGTAGGGCTGGGTAAAAAATACAGATTTCTCGATTTTAATAATTTCTTATTTTTATGATTCTTAAATCCCAAGAATCTATTACTATCCTGTTTTCAGCTGATGAATGTACGGAACATTGTAGCGCGCCTCCCATCCAATAAACCGCAATACGCTCTGTCCTGTACGTGCTGTCAGATTTCAAATTCTGTCCATTTTATTACGAAATTAAAAAAATAAACCATTTGGTGCTCTTTAATGTGGTGTGACAGATCGCTGTACGCTGATCATCTGAAGATATGGCAAAAGATACAGTACAACTTACCAAAATCTGTCTCATGTCTTATGTAATTGCTCAATCGCAATTTCAACAGCAGAAAGACGTCAATAAAACCGCTTGTAAACAATGTCACATAAAATTACATTTATCTCAGAAAAACTATATTCAGAGACCATAAACTAGTTAGTCAGCTAGAAAAAGTAGCATTTTGCTAAATATGTCCACCATATTAGTGTGTCGATTCACACCATGTGCAAATAGCGTGCCTTGTTGGCAAGTGCTATACGCACTAGCTCCGTCTAACAATGCCTGGTTGAGCCAAACAAGATAAAAAATGCTCATATTCCAACATCTTCATTGGCGCAATCAGTAAAGCATTAGGCTTAAGGATCTTGGTTTTGATGCGATCGACCCGGGTTCTAATCCGCCTTTTGCAGCGCTCACCCTTATCCCTTTTCTCGTCACAAATCACACTGGAAAGGCATTTACTTTCAATAAAAATTAAGAACATATTATAAATGTGGAAATAAAGTGCCTAACGAAATGTTTAATAATAATAAAAGCATTTATTGGGTAGGGGTAGGTGTAGGGAGGGCTTTTATTGTCCCATTAAGGCAGCATCCATTTAATAATTTTAATAAATATAATAATTTACACTCTGTTATTATTGCATACTATAGGTGCAAATAGTATGTATCTGTCAAACTAAAGTATAAATTGCATCTAATTACTATTTACACATATTGCAAAGAACTGCTACTTTTATATGGTGTCAATAGAATATATCACTATTTCACTTAGTAAATAGCTTATACAGATATTTTCACTTAGTGTAAATATCATCTATCGCTAAGAAAATTTTATTTTCACTTAATGTAAATAGAATGCAGTTGCTATTTACACTTGGTGTAAATAGCATCTATTGCTATTTGCACTTAGTGCAAATAGCCACTGCCTAATTTTGAACCTTTCATATTTAATGCACGTTTGAATAAATCTGTCACGTTTTTGTCACCATTTAAATGTTTATATTTCAAAAAACTAATTGGAGTAGAAATATAGTTACGTAATTGTAAAGTTAGTACTTATTTTTTATTATTATAAAAACTTCCTTGAGTGTAATTTAAAGGGTTAGTTCACCCAAAAATGAAAATTCTGTCATTAATTACTTACCCTCATGTCGTTCGACACCCGTAAGACCTCCGTTCATCTTCGGAACAGAAGTGAAGATATTTTAGTTGAAATCTGATGGCTCTGAAAGGCCTCCATTGGCACAATGGCACGGTTCACTCTCAAGACCCTTAAAAGGTACTAAAGACATCGTTACAAAGTCCATCTCACTACAGTGGTTCTAAAATAACTTTATGAATCGGCGAGAATAGTTTTTGTGCGCAAAAAAACCCTAAATAACGACTTATATAGTGATGACGATTTCAAAACAAGGCATCATGAAGCTTCGAATCGTTATGAATCAGTGAGTCGAATCATGATTCGGATCACGTGTCAAACCGCCAAACTGCTGAAATTTGGCAATCCAAACTGCTGATTCGACTCACTGATTCATAACGCTTCGAAGCTTCATGATGCCTTGTTTTGAAATCGTCAATCGTTGAACCGTGCATTGCGCCAATGGAGGCCTTTCAGAGCCATCAGATTTCAACTAAAATATCTTCATTTCTGTTCCGAAGATGAACGGAGGTCTTACGGGTGTCGAATGACATCAGGGTAAGTAATTAATGACAGAATTTTCATTTTTGGGTGAACTAACCCTTTAAGTGTTTTTATACAAATAAGTAAATTTTAACCATCAATTTTATTGTAATGTTGTACCAACTGACTTCCATGTATAGTTTACTGCATTAGTTGAGATATTATTTTTTCCTTGAGAAAAGTTGCCATGTACTGTACCTGATTTATGTCCAAAATAATCCCAGCCCAAGTAATGAGCCAATCATATCACAATGCACTCAGGCATTACCTCCTCTCACTTGACTTTTTGGAAGTGGATTTTCACCTATCCTACTCTATTAGCTCAATTTGCTGTAGTAGAACACAATGAGCTCAAAAGAGACATTGCCTCCCTCTGAAACTTTACTGATTGCTTTTGGATGCTATCACTGTCAATCTTTTAGGAGGCACTGCATCCCTTGCAGTAAGAGAAAACACACCTGCAGTATATCTACTGTCATATCTTTACCCATCTGTTTATTACCTGAGTCCTGGGCACCTGTGGGAATAAGTTGAGAGTGGTCGGTCTTTTTGGACGGTAGGCATCCATGGTGAAAGGAACAGCAGAATCCATAGATGCTTTGCTGTCGTATTGACAAGCCACTCTTTGGCCCCTATCGACAGCATCAGTAAGATGTAAAGGATGTGTCTCTGCCTGGATCTGACCCACTGCGCCTGCCTCCACCTTGTCCAAGCCACTATTGGGTGCTTGAATCACATGATCCTGCAGGGATTGAAAAGAGTGGCTGTCAATCAGAGAAGAGAGTGAATGAAAAAGCAAGAGAGGAGATGAGGGCCACTGACCCAACCATTAGAGCAAGCAATGACATCAGACTTTGGCATTTTCGGTGCCGGCTAAGCCACGAGAACAAGAGACAGGGGGAGGGGTTTCGGACAAAGACTATTCATGTTGGTGTTTACTCACTGCATTACAATGAGACACATGCTTTCAGCTCCAGTTATATGCAAAAGAGCATAAACCACAAACAACTTTACGTGTGACACAAACAAGGCTTTATTAAGTAAAACTAAATGGTAACACTTTACAATAAGTTTCCAGTTAATATTTTCTTGTCTTTTATTTTGAAATTTGTCATAGTCATACTTTCTGTTTTTGTCATGTGATTCCCTGGTTCCCTCATGTGATCTTGTCATGTGGTTCCTTGTTGCATGTGTCATCTTCTGATTGGTTCCTTAGTACGTGTTATTTTCATTGGTTCATTGTCTTGTAACCTTGTTTTCAGTTCTGTCTTTTCATTGGTTCTTGTTTGATTAGTTAAACTTTGTCATTGGTTGTTGTTGTCAAGTGTTTCCATATGTATTTAAGCACATGTTTGCCATGTTGCCTTCTTGTGTATTGAATGGAAGCCCATTTCCGCCACTAAATAAAAAAATAAAAAGAGTAATTGTGACTTTTTATCTCAGAATTCTGACTTTTTTTCTCACAATTGCGAGTTATAAAGTCAGAGTTATGAGATATAAACGCTAGCGATGGGCAGACCGAGGCTTCGTGAAGCACTGAAACAGAAAACTATACAGGTGCTGGTCATATAATTAGAATATCATCAAAAAGTTGATTTATTTCACTAATTCCATTCAAAAAGTGAAACTTGTATATTATATTCATTCATTACACACAGACTGATATATTTCAAATGTTTATTTCTTTTAATTTTGATGATTATAACTGACAACTAAGAAAAATCCCAAATTCAGTATCTCAGAAAATTAGAATATTATGAAAAGGTTAAATATTGAAGACACCTGGTGCCACACTCTAATCAGCTAATTAACTCCAAACACCTGCAAAGGCCTTTAAAGGGTCTCTCAGTCTAGTTCTGTAGGCTACACAATCATGAGGAAGACTGCTGACTTGACAGTTGTCCAAAAGACGACCATTGATACCTTGCACAAGGAGGGCAAGACACAAAAGGTCATTGCAAAAGAGGCTGGCTGTTCACAGAGCTCTGTGTCCAAGCACATTAATAGAGAGACGAAGGGAAGGAAAATATGTGGAAGAAAAAAGTGTACAAGCAATAGGGATAACTGCACCCTGAAGAGGATTGTGAAACAAAACCCATTCAAAAATGTGGGGGAGATTCACACAGAGTGGACTGCAGCTGGAGTCAGTGCTTCAAGAACCAAGACGCACAGACGTATGCAAGACATGTGTTTCAGCTGTCGCATTCCTTGTGTCAAGCCATTTTGAACAACAGACAGCATCATAAGCATCTTGCCTGGGCTAAAGACGAAAAGGACTGGAATGCTGCTGAGTGGTCCAAAGTTATGTTCTCTGATGAAAGTCAATTTTGCATTTCCTTTGGAAATCAGGGTCCCAGAGTCTGGAGGAAGAGAGGAGAGGCACACAATCCACGTTGCTTGAGGTCCAGTGTAAAGTTTCCACAGTCAGTGATGGTTTGGGGTGCCATGTCATCTGCTGGTGTTGGTCCACTGTGTTTTCTGAGGTCCAAGGTCAACGCAGCCGTATACCACAACGTTTTAGAGCACTTCATGCTTCCTGCTGCTGACCAACTTTATGGAGATGCAGATTTCATTTTCCAACAGGACTTGGCACCTGCACACTGTGCCAAAGCAACCAGTACCTGGTTTAAGGACCATGGTATCCCTGTTCTTAATTGGCCAGCAAACTCGCCTGATCTTAACCCCATAGAAAATCTAAGGGGTATTGTGAAGAGGAAAATGCGATATGCCAGACCCAACAATGCAGAAGAGCTGAAGGCCACTATCAGAGCAATTTGGGCTCTCATAACATCTTCTTAGCCCCAACTAAGTATTGAGTGCTGTACATGCTCATACTTTTCATGTTCATACTTTTCAGTTGGCCAAGATTTCTAAAAATCCTTTTTTTGTATTGGTCTTAAGTAATATTCTAATTTTCTGAGATACTGAATTTGGGATTTTCCTTAGTTGTCAGTTATAATCATCAAAATTAAAAGAAATAAACATTTGAAATATATCAGTCTGTGTGTAATGAATGAAAATAATATACAAGTTTCCCTTTTTGAATGGAATTAGTGAAATAAATCAACTTTCTGATGATATTCTAATTATAAGACCTGCACCTGAAGTATTATATTAATTAACCAAAGCGCACTATAAATCTCACTTATATCACAAAATCACTGCTATCACAAAATCTCTCTCCTCTCACAAAAACCCACGAGGTGAAGATGGATTAACTCACTTTTAAACTGGGGAATTAGGTTCATAAAGATGTGACTGTGTGGTTTGTTCCCACCCCTTTCGATCAAATGCAGTTTCAACAAGCGCCACCTGATGAAACACTTTGAAGCTTCATTAAGCCGTAGTCACGTGACATGGGTGTTTCGAATCACAGTTCGGAGCAGTGTTTTGAAACATCTGTGCTTTGGGATCTCGACAAAGTGCCGAAACGTCAGCCATTTCTAATAAATGTGCAATTGCGTGATATAAAGTCAGAATTCTGACTTTATAACTCGCAATTGTGAGAAAAAAAGTCAGAATTCGGAGATAAAAAGTCGCAATTACTCTTTTTATTTTTTTATTTAGTGGCGGAAATGGGCTTCCATAGTATTGTTCCCTGCAACTGCTGTTGGTAATTTTCATGTTTCTTAGTCTTAGTCAGGTCAAGGTTTATGTTTGGTTAAATAAAACTGCACTAGGGTCAATTAAACTCACCTTCAGTGAATAAATCGTTACAGAATTCTAGAACTCATCAATGAACCCAGCAGTTGCCATTCTGTGTTTACGCCAGGGGAATCGTCACTAGGAGGATTATGTTTTGGAGTTTTGTGAACTTTACCGCCAGGTGGAATTCAATGATGTGGCACTTAAGGACATTTTTCATATGGGTTTAGATGAGCATCTTGCTTACGTTGGCCATTTCGAATTTTGTGGGAAAAAAATATTATTTTATGAACACATTGGTGTATGGTTACAAAACTCAAAAGTTATTTGTCTTTGGCACCATGTCCTGACAGTATTCCAAATGTTTCGGGGCAAAAGTTATGATGAAATTTCCAAAAATGCTAATAACTTTTGATTAAATTTGCCTATATTGTAATGAAACTTAATAGATTCCTTGGGACATGCCAAGAACATGGATACCAATAGATATCATAGTAAGCCAAACTTCCTGTCCGCCTTTTTGCATTTCTTTATAAACCTACTTTTTCAAACTCCTCCAACACCGTTTGTCCGATTTTCACCAAATTTGAGTCGGATCATCTTCGGACTGTGTCGACAAAAGGTTATGGATTTTGTGTCGTTTTTTGACGGTTTTGTATACCACAGCAACAAAGTCGAGGCATGATGCCAAAATGAATCTGTATCTCTGCAATGCTTTGGCAGATTTTGGTTCGAAAAGTGATAAACCATTAAATAATTTTACCAGTGACTATATTTATGATTTTTCAGCCATTTTGCCTAAAATCATCTTAAAATGCCTTTAAAAATGCTCATTGTTGCAGTTGGTCTGATGCTCCCAGCCATGTTGGCATGACTTGTTGTGTTCTTTTTGCTTGGCCCCGATAATTGCTGTTTGCAACTATATTTACAGCTGTATTCAATTTCTGTAAATACATTAATTACACTGCTGATAATTCCCTTAAACCTAACCATACCAATAAACCTGTCTCTAACTTTACCTGTTTCCCACATCAATAGCAGCACAAGTGTTTTGCAAAATGCAATACAACATAAACACAATAAGTACACTGTACCTAACATTTTTAAGTAAGTACAGTAGTCAAAGACACCTAATATTAAGTGTGATCTTCTGTATGTGATGTGTGACAACTTCTTGCTTTCCTGTATTCTGCTTCAGCTCTCTTTCCATTGCTAAACTGTATGAATGTATGTGTGCATGTTTGATTAGTCTATTTAGTCTGTATTTTTATTAACTAACGTTAACAAAGATTAATGACTAATGCTGAACAGAGGTGTTGTCCATGGTTAGTTAATGTTAACTAATGCATTAACTAATGTTAACTAATACAACCTTAATGTAAAGTGTTACCATTTAGTCTAGTTAATAAAGCCTTGTTTGTGTCACACATAGAGTTGTTTGTGGTTTATGCTCATGTACTGTAGTCCCTAATCATGCCGATTTTGGCTACATGCTCTGTACAAGAAAGTTATTTCCCATACGAAATTAACATTTCTTAGAATTAATAAACAATTAACATAGTAATAAACTGCAGCACGCAAACAGTCTGCTCCGGTCCAGAGACATGATAGCACAGAGAGGATCATATGTGTGAGTCTGCGCAGACCACAAAACGCATCTGACCCATTTGAATTCTGCATAGAATGCTATATTTTAAAGCGATATAGAGGAGATTACGAGGATAAACGGTTAGAGATTAGGAGGAAACTGGGCTGCGTTGAGCTCCGACAAAATGTTGCAAACCGTTTTTTTAAACGGAAACGGTGGTGCGTTGAACACCCTGTTCTGATTACGCAAGAGTTTCAACTATGGCAGCTGAGAAGGCCATTCTTTGTGTTCTTTTTGAAGAATTTTCGGATCATGATGAAATCGGTATAAATACGTGTTTAATACTGCAAAATAAGCTCAATGTTACAGTCACTGCCCTTGCTGTCCAGAATAAAAGAGAACATCCCAATCGAGTGAAGGGATTTGGGGAAACTGTGGTTCCCTATTGTGATCCAACATTTGCCTCGCATTTTAGGATGAAAAGACAAACATGTCTTCTAATATCTTCAATTGTTGCATATACCGAGCTGCAGCGGACACATTTGTAAACTACTTTACTTGGACCCATTGTGCGAACTGTCTCTTTAATACCGCGTGAATTATATACATGTTGCTGCTGATTGGACTGACATTTTTGACACACTCACCAAACAAGAGAAAACGTATCTCAAACACTGTTACACAAAGTTTCCAGGAAACATGTCATTCAACCCAGAAACCGCAACAAAACATTGTGCACCCGTTTCAGCTTGAACGTGCCCCTGGCTTTACCGAGCTCAACGGCTACACTATTAGCTACTTTTAAAAAGAGGAGGAGCTTTCAGTTTCAGTGAAAATTATGTGAACACATTAGGCTTGCTCGACTTAAAGCTGAGCTGTACAGACATAACAGACCACAGACTTAAATTACTCCCACCGCACACAACTCTAGTGTATGATATTGGAGTTATTTTGACATTTAACCGCATTTAAAATGTTTAATAAGCAGTTATAGTTTATATAGTTATAGTTTATTGTAATACATTTTTATATTTAATATAAATATATTCATATTTTATTTTTTATTTTTTAACAGTATAGGACTATAGAATGGTGCATAAAACTAATTCATAAGGGAATTTTTTTAAATAAATCAACTATATAGCAGATCATTAGAGAGGATCATTTGTGGAATGTGGAATAATATTCATTTTATATATTTATATTTAAATACAGGCTTGCCTTCTCTCTGGTGCCTGAATCTGAAACATATACATATTTTACAGTTGTCAGCAAGTACAAGCGAAGCAATTTTCTAACAGACATAAACCTGGTGATCACTGTCACCAGGCTATCTTCATATTTGCCACTAAGTCTAACGATGTAGTCCACATAACAACTTGAAAAACACAAAATAACAAGACATATCAAATTCAGGATATACACAAAGGCTAGCTGCATTGTAATTCCCAATGGTTGTTCGAAATTGATTTGTAATATTTCACACGTTAAGCAAGACCTTTTCTCACCTTGATGTCAGAGTTGTTGCGTCTGGCCCTGAATTCAAATTCATCAGTGATTTCTGTGATTTCAGACAGGTCTGCATCTTCAAATTCCTCCAAGCCTATGTCATGGGTCAGCCTATAGAAAGAAACACCAAAATTATTGGTCAGGGGGACTAATGGGCTGTTTGTTTCTTTGTTTTTAAATGTACTACAGTATTGTGAAAGAGAAGTTGGATTAATTATATTGAATAGCACTTGTAGTGTACTTCAAATCTTTAAAAAATACTTGCAGATAATACAATATTAATTAAATAAAAGGGATAAAGTGGTTAACTTAAAGGGATAGTTCACAAAAAAACGAAAATTCTGTCATCATTTACATTTGTTCTACAGTTGTTCTTAACCTATATGAATTTCTTTCGTCTGCTGAACATAAAAGAAGATATTTTGAAGAATGTTGGTAACCAATTGACTGTAACAAATTCCATAGTATGAAAAAAAAAACAATGGAAGACAATAAAAGTTAAAATTTTAAATCATTATGTTAATATCTTTTAAATGTAATTTTTTTTTTAAAGGTATGCTAAAGTGTACTTTTTCACAAGGGTTATAATATAGGTTTATGTTTAACCTTATTCTTGTTTGGAGGCGCTGTATTAAGCAGATACATGTAGAATAAAGCGCTTTGTTGCTACATGTAAACATCTATTTATTTGACAAACATTGCATCTAATCCACATTATCTGCAATAAACAAATGGGAAGCGAAAGTGTCCGCACCTTTTGATTAGCTGGTTCATGTGTTTAATTGGGGTTAGAGCTAAATTCTGCAGGAAAAAGGTCCCTCAAGCACAGGACCTGATGCGTTTGCACCGCTTGCACCAGACTAAAGATGACCCATCATACCCCAAAACATGTAATCATGTAAAAGTACTGCGTTAACGGTGTGAACACTTATGCCAATGTGTTTAAATTTGCAATGGTATTACAAATCAGTTTTTTCTTTGTCATTATAGGGTTTGTAGATGGTGCAAAAATTATTTAAAGCATTTTAGCATAAGGGTGAAACAAAATATGAAAAAAGGGGAGTGAATATTTTCTCAATGCACTGTGTGGCAGGGAACAGTGAAGGTCACATGACAATTTCACCATGATGGATGTAGTTCGCTTGCACTTTATTTATACCACAAACATTCATACTTTATTAACAACTCTTCATCAAACAGAGTACCTACAGAATTTCAGAAGCAGCTGTCTCTATGTGAGATGAAAGAGTTCATGTTGTGCACACGCACATTTCTCAGTCCCTTTCAAAATAAAAGTATTTTGTCTGTGACACTGCAATGAATAAAAACATATTGTAAAGTAGTCTATTTAAAAAGACAGCAGGTGACGACAATAGTATTATACCCTTACAGATTTATATTACTTTCAATCTATGAATAAACAAATGGCAAATGTCAAAAATTCCACTGCAATACTGGAAATAATATTGTAGGAGATCCCTGACATAACAGAATGTTGCTATGCAACAAAAATAACATTCTGCTATGCGTTTTGCATATGCTGCTCATCAAAACACATGTACTAACACAGCAGTATGTGTTCCTAGCACAACACATTTTTGTTTATTATAGAGAAAAATAGCCTCATACCATGTCTCCCATTGCTCCTCCGTCCATTCTTCTTTGCCATCACCGTTCGAGTCCATTCTGTGAGCAGTGCAGCATGGGATTGTGTTGACATCTGGTCGAAGCTCTCTTCATATTTCTGTGCCTGCCATTCGAGCCGCTGTATTTGAAGTCAGTTTAGACTGAATTCAATGACAGCAGCACATGCAGCTCCACTGTTATGCCCAGTGTGTTATGATGACGTCTTGATGGATGCTGCATTTTTCTCACTGTATCTCTCGGCCTTTGTTCATGTGTTTACCTGCATCCTCGCTGTACGATATACAACGTGAGACAAAAAAAATAAATAAGGCAGAAATGGCAAAATAAAAGCTTTGCCGAGTCAGCGCTGATAGAGATGCTGCATGACAGTGTCCTTCTGCTTATACATAATCATGCAGACGATCCAATAGCAGGAGTGCATTTCACAACATCTCCCTCCTCTCTGCCTCTTGTCTCCAAAGTCACCCATCCCCCACATCTCCACATCCCTCTCTCTCAGTGTTCAAGAGAAATATGGTGTATGTAAATGAGTAGGTAAGTGAAGCCAATTCAATACCTCTTCAGTAACCTGTATTGGGGAGTAGCCTAACTAGTTACATGTAATTAGATTAGGTAATTTAATTACAAAGTAAATGTTACTGTAATCTGTTACAGGCTACTGAGAAAAAAATCTATTTCAGTAATTTATGAAAATGTTAATGATTACAAAGGAGGTTAGGGAGACCGGGGATGGTCGAAACATTTTTGACCTTTCTGTCTATATCGTACTTTTAAGCCAGTGTGTTCAAAATGGGTGTCAAACTAGTTACAAGTGTCTGCTATTAAATGGCATAGCTATTATCTTTGCAACACAAACACAAGGAGAGAAATGTTACAATTCGCCCCATGTCTGGGTTAGTTGTAACATACCCTGGGGTGAGATGTAACATTATGATATCCACAGAGGTGATAATGAAATAAGGATTATGACAACAACAAAAAAAAGGGATTTTGAAAGCTTTTTATTCAACACTGACTTTTCAATATAACTGATGTCCCTCTCTCAGTGTGTTTGTCACTCTCAGCCATAGTAAATGTATCTTGAACAATTGAGGATGTTTTTCTTGTTCCTTGGTGAAGACCCTCTTTCCACTGTGATACTCTTGGAAGTTTACCTGATCCCTTCTCTTCTAACATCTTCCAAGACCTAGGCATACTGAAATTCAAATAAAACATAAATTCAACAAATATTTCTTGGGGTAGGTTGTTAGTTGTTGTTAGATGAGTCGTGTAGCCATGAACTAGCTCACCTTAAAGCTAACAGCTAAAACATTAGCACTAACAACTTGCATGAAAAATATCTACACTGACACACAATAAACATACTTTAAATTTGATGAGTTTAACCACAAAGCAGAAATTCCCCTAACAAAAATAAACAAAGTAAAAAAAAGTTACTTTCTTACCTCAAAATTGTTGTTTTTTTCCACTAACATCTGCTGTGTCTTTATCACATGTGGGAAAAGGACTAAATTGAGCATGTGTGAAGTGAATCAGGTGATTTGTAAGTAGTTCCTGATTGGCCAGATTGGAATTGTTACAACTGACCCGTGTTACAACCATCCCCGGTCTCCTGCTACATCTGAATACATTGTAAAAAGTTAGGATATGTTGAATAATGTTAATTTTCTTGTTTTGCCTGTTTTTGATGTGCACGATGCCTCCTGCCATTTAAAGGCCGTTTAGTAAAGCAATGGTATTCTGATGCTTTTGATTGGACCTCTTGTTTGAATTTGCAGTGCACCCACATCTGCCAATTATATCAATCCAAGTCGCTAAAAGCTTTAGGCTACAACCTGTCTGAGAGTTGCCATCGTGGCGAGAGACTAAATTTTGTTCCAGTGCTGGAAAATTGAAAAGTAATCAAATATAATCAGTTACATTACATTAATAAAGCAATTTAAATAGTTACACAATGTATCACATTTTAATAGGGTAACTTGTAATCTGTGGACCATATAGTGAAACAAAAATAAAGGTTCCAAAAGGTTTTGTTTTTGTTGTTGTTGTTGTTGTTGCATTTATGCAGTTACGAATGTTAGACTCAGACAGATGGTTAGTGGAAATATAGATAGAATTTATTGCAGAAGATGAGCAGATGGTAAAAACAGGTAAGCAATTCAGAATTATAGCAGTTTGTGAAGATAACTTGAGGGGCGGCAGTGGCTCATGTAGGTTGTCTACAAACCGGAAGGTTGGTGGTTCGATCCCCGGTTCCACCTGACCAAGTGTCGAGGTGTCCATGAGCAAGATGTATGAATGAGTGTGTGAATGGGTGAATGTGAGGCAAAATGTAAAGCGCTTTGGATGGCCGTAGGTCTGTTAAAAGCGCTATATAAATGCAGTCCATTTACCATTTACCATAACTGGATGGGAAGAGTTTACTGTGTTGCAGGTGATGGTTGAGATTGTGGAAGAGACTGATGAAGCACACACCTCGTCTTGATGGCGGCAAGTATTGGTAATCTATTGACTCACACAGGCAGACAATGAGGTCCAGATCATGAGGGTAGGCGAGGTGTGCTTATGGCTGTGTCCAAAGACTGGAAAATGCTGCCTTCGGAGGCCACATTTTGAGGTAGGAAGGCATCACGTCCAAGTTAGCTTCACTTCCTTTCTCCTGAGAGACCTTCACCTGATCGATTTTTGATGGCAGCATAGATGTATCCTTCACTGCCTTTGATATCCCTCAACAGTTGAGCTAGAAAAAGAAAGATGACGGCTGAAAGTTGCGGTTGCTGGTAAGTTTGTGTGTAAATGTTTTTGACCAACGTTTTCCACTTCTGATGTCACTTCCAGCGAGAAATTACCACTGTAATTAAATATTTGTTTAGTTCTTACAAAAGCTTGATCTATTTTGCTGTAGATCATTAAACTATTACGCTGCCTCAGAAGTCTGTCCGAAATCAGTTTCATGAGGAGCCTTTGTGTGAAAACGCTGTCTGCAGAGTTATTATCTATAAGGCAGCGAAGCAACAAGTCAGTTGCCCAAGTTTTTCGGATGCAGCCTATGTGTGTCTTGAGGTGATGATCAATGGCAGGTATGGGTGATGGCTGAATGAGTGCAGGTGAGAACCAGGAGAGATGCTCGGAAGTGTAGTCCAGAGTGTGAGTGAGGGAGTGTAACAGTGAAGGAGGACTGGCTCACTCGTGACAGAACCCCCTCCAGTACTGAATTCCAGATGCTCCAAAACATTATATTCCATGGTGGAGTGGAAGGAGGAAGAAGACAGGGTGAAGAAGCAGGCAGGAGGAGCCAGGGTGGAGCCCCCAGCAGACGGTCCAGGATGCAGACGCAACTGACCTGGTGCCAGCTGATTGGTAGATATCTGGTCTGGCAGACTTGCTGACGTCTGGAGGGCCGATTGAGAAATGGCCAGAGAGAACATATATAGAGAGCATAAGAGCAGCTGTTGTGGCTGAAACAAGGGAGTTATATTCGGCCTCTGCACCCGTGACGAGGGAGCTATGATCAATTATGGGCAGACTCGGCGCTGAGCTCTGGGGCTGGTGCGGACTCTGGTGCGGACCCTGGAGGGTGGGGCTGGAGAGTGGAGAGGTGTTCTAAAGGTTAAGCAACTTATCAGGAGTGTTCCAAAGAGCAGTTATAAACATCCCAAGGTATCCTTGAATACAAATGGCTCGTTTCCACCGAGCGGTTTACAATACAGTACAGTACGATTCGGGACAGTAAACCCTGATCCAGCTTGCATTTCCACTGCCAACAGTACCTTTAATTGGACCTTTACCAATCAGCATACTGCAGTGCAATTGTGACAGGACCATTTTGGAACCATTAGAACCTTTCAGTGAACAGTTCTCAAAAGAAAAAATGTTGCATTCATTTTTGAAGAACATTGTTATAATCTGAAGGACATTTTTCCACTATAAAGAACCTTTTTGTGGAATGGAAAGATTAAATGGATGTTAAAGGTTCTTCATGGAGCCATTGATGCCAATAAAGAACCTTTGTGTTCAGTATATGAATATACTGTATATATACACACCAATATATTTTGCACACACATGCTGTGAATTTCAGAGAGGGATATTTAGTGAAGCAGGTGTTTACTGGTGCAAGGGTGGGACGACCTGTAACATGAGATCAACTAATAGCAAACCACAACGTTCCAACCGTTCAATCAATTCCCAATGGACAAAATCTGACTTGAAACAGTGCATGACGGTTAGACATTTTGTCCGATTTGAGACGGCACTGACGCCATGTCACTGTAATGTATGCCTCAGGAGTCATATGAGATCAACCAATAGCAAACCACATCCTTCCAACCATCCAATCAATTCCCCATGGACTAAATCAAATCCTGCTCTACAAACTAGGTGTGTTCGACTTGAGATGGTGCTCTGTACTTTGACGTATGCCATCAAAGTACTGAGAATGTCTTCGTTTTTTTCTCAGACAGACTCAATGGTAGTGAAATCAGATCTCTGTGTTGACTATGGAGTAGAGTGACTAGACATCCCTGTTTTCTAGGGACAGTCCTGGTTTATGTTGTTCGGTCCGCAACTAGAGCTGTCTCTGAAAATGTCCCAGTTTTACGCAGAGGTGGACAGTAACTAAGTACATTTACTTGAGTACTGTACTTAAGTACACTTTTTGAGTATCTGTACTTTACTGGAGTATTATTTTTTAGGGATACTTTTACTTTAACTTCACTACATTTGAAAGACAAGTATCATACTTTTTACTCCACTACATTTCTATCAAAGTCCTCGAAGTCGAAAGTCGTTTCTGTAGCGGCTTTGAAAGTAAGTGGATGATTTTTTTCTTCTTTAAAAAGGTTTTTATTTATTTATGTAGGGTCATGTGAAGTTTCCTAACAATTTTTTGAACACTGATCAGTTTATAGCAAAATGGAAAAAGACGGTTCCTTGGCACAGTGTGTGCACCATGGCCATACTAAAAGTGTGTTTCAGTTTTCTCAAAAGATTAAAGATTAGTTTAGTTGGCATATACTTGACACATGTCTCATAAAATGTAAAAAAATGTAAATGTCTGGGAGAAAGAGAAGAGTAAACAGTTGGGAGAATATCGGATGCAGTATCAGAGTATAGGGTCCATGCATTCTGCCTTAAAGTGACAGCAGCTTTGTAAAGAGCGTTGTTACTTTTATACAAGTATTGAAATTAGTTTAAGGTATGCTAGCATGTCGGATGAAGCATCACTGACTGGCTTAAACCACCATGATGGCAGAGTGCATTTATACAACAATGCAACTAATAAAATAATGCATTGACATACAAAAGGAAATGTACTTTTGATACTTAAGTACTTTTAAAAACAAATACTTCTGTACTTTTACTTAAGTAAAAATCTGTTTTTAGAACTTTCACTTGTAACGGAGTAATATTTGACCAGTAGTACTTTTACTTTTACTCAAGTAATAGAGTTGTGTACTTTGTCCACCTCTGGTTTTACATTATGCAAATACTGCACAAAGGCCAGACCAAAAGGGTGCAGCAACTACAGGACAGTACATGAAGAACTTAACCTTGGGTGCGTTTCCCAAACAACAACGAAACTCGCTGCTTAACTACCAATGTACGATGCAGGTGAATTAATGCTATATTTTTTTGCTATAAATTATGGACATTGGCAGTTATTTTGATTTCCAGATTCAACCATATGCTCATTCTTACATACTTGCAGTTCTTTTAACAGCTTTTAAAGGTCCCGTTCTTCGTGTTTTTTTGAAGCTTTGATTGTGTTTACAGTGTGCAATATAACATGTGTTCATGTTTCGCGTGTAAAAAAAACTGTATTTTTAACACAATTTACTCATCTGTACACCGCTGTTTTCACTGTCCTACAAACGACTGAAGACTTCCTTTATTCTATGAAGTCCCTCCTTCAGAAATACGTAACGAGTTCTGATTGTGTCAGCGGTTACCGTGTTGCGATTTGACAGCAGCTTAGCAAACGTAGCACGGTCCTGTGTTGTGATTCGACAGCAGCTTAGCGCACGTGGAAAGGTCACGCCTCTTAACGGGAGATATATACGCGCTTAATAATCTCTACAGCATCCCTGGGAAAGACAAACAAAGGTGATTTGACTCCGGGATGAAAATAACAGCGTCTCGACGACATGGCGACAAACACACTGAAACGCAGCACTTCCTTTTCTCCATGCGACGTCCTCTTCTTCTCCACGTGGGACAGCAACAAGACCACGCCCCCTTTTTTCGCGTTTTCTTGTGGGCGGAGGTTAGTCTGTTCTACTGCTCTACTGACGTAGTTAAAGAAGGAAGAACCAGGATGTAGTCCAAGCCAGCCGTTCGCTGTAGGCTTTGAAAGGGAACTTCTGTTAAATAAAATATCTCGCTTGGCATTGAACTTTGAGCTTTATCATTTTACAGGTATTATTTATGCTCTAGCAGCAACATTACACACTAACTAAAGTTTGAACAATGGGATCACGAAGAATGGGACCTTTAATGCTTTAAATTTCTCAACAAACTAAAAAATGTAAATTACATTTTCTTTGCTTAATTTTTGGTGAATTGTATTAAACCAGTTTGTGTTTTAATAGTGGGGTAATAATTGTAATAATAGAATAATAATTAATATTACATTTATTTATTTAAATAATAAATTTGTTATAAAAATGTATTGTCCCTGTATTTAAATTAATGGAGATATATATATATATTCAAAGAGATGAATTTCCCGGATCAATTACTCTTGAGCTAAACATTGTTACTACACAAATGCCTCTACTGACGACGAGCCTGAAAGAGATCCAAGAAGTGGTGAAAGCAGCCAGAGCCATTTCAGCTCCTGGACCGAGCGTACACAAATCTTTAGCAGTTCAGATCCTTCGTTTTGCTCAGTGTCGAAGACAAGATTTTCTTCAGCATCTTGTCTTGACGACTGAAAGAATTCCTGCTAAAGAACAACTATATAAACTAGGGATGCAACAATACAGTTACTTCCACGGTTCAATACATACCTCGGTTTTTAACCACGGTTTTCGGTTTGGTTCGTTTTTTTGCTATTCTATTCTTAGGCGACAGGAACAGCAAGAGGTTAAGGAGAAAAAAGACTATTTTTATTGCAATACTCTTTCTTTATTTTACTTAAAAGAATTGAAAAACCTTACTTAAACTTAGAACTTTACTTTAAAAAAAACGTGTACACATTCCTAGTGTATTGTATAATATAAAATAAATGTATATAAAGATTTACACTGGGGCTCAGAGCTGTACAGCAGCATTTAAGTATGAAATGTAATGAATAAATGTAAAAATAAAACACTACAAACACTACACTACATAAAATAACATTGATTCTTATTAAAGCTACTGTATTAGTTTTTCAGTCAAGAGCAGTGAGTGATTTTCTCTTTGTCTTTTGTTGTTGTATTAACATTAAAGGGATAGTTCGTTCAAAAATGAAAATTCTGTCATCGAGAAATGAATACAGGTTTGGAACAATATTAGAGTGAGTAAATAATGACAATTTTAGAGGTAAACTGTCCCTTTAAGGACAGCATGTTCACTAGGCTGCCTGCTGTCAATGTAAGACCTCTAATGCATCTAATATACAGTATACAGTATATACTAATATACAGACACACGCGATTTTACTTTCACTTTAGACATATCCAACTGTGCTTATGTTAACCTTGTGTGTATTTGACAGTATTAGCGCAGTAAGACGACTACTTAGTTCAGTAATCACGTGTTTGACAGGCGTTTAGTGCGAGCGCTCTGACAAGCGCATGTTAAAACCGTGCACGCGAATGAAACTGGCAAGGCTTTAAAACGCATGCAAATAATGAACTTTCGTGATTATGAATAACTATAGTGTTCCGTGAGTATAACTCCACCACTAACGTGTGATGTGAATGTATGTCGCGTTGTTCAGAGATTGGGATGGAGGAAAATGATAGAATTTGCAGAAAAATAATTAATTCAATGCAAAACCGAAAAACCGCAATTCACAAGCGCGTATTGAACCGTGAATGTCGTACCGAACGGTTCAATATTATATTGAGAATTGCGGCATCCCTAATATCAGCACATCAGTGCAGAAGGGAGGGACTCCAGCGATGCCAGGCTGCCTGGAACACACAGGAGCAGTCAAACAGTTGATCAGAGAGGCACAAGGCAGTGGTGGGCATAGTGGCGAAGGAAAGAGCAGGCTTTGGGAGCTTTCCATCACCTAAGTAGAGCAAGGCCCACGGCAAGAAGAGAAGGTGGCTTGTTCAGGAGAAAGTAAGAGCAGCTGTGGGAGAAACGGGAACAAGCAGAATGGCAGGCATGAGACAGCAGGGGGTTTGGATGAGATGGGAGAGTGTGATGGAGTGAAAGTTTGCCTGGACTGACATCTGGCGAGCAGAGCCCCAGCGCATAAAATCCCTGATGTGTATGATACCCTTCCCAGCCCGGCAAACCTCCAACTCTGGGGCAAGGCTGACACACCGTCCTGTCCTCTCTGCTCTGGGAGAGGAACTCTCGAGCACATCCTGAGCAGATGCCCAAAGGCCCTGGGTGATGGTCAATATCGCTGGCTACACGACCAGGTGCTGAAGGTAAAGTGCAGGCACCACAACCCCCCAAGAAAGTACATGTCAGTCATAAAGGCAGGAGAGAAGCCCAAACAACAGCCCAGAGCTGCTGAAGGTCTGCTCACCACAGCACAGGACTGGCAGCTGATGGTCGATCTAGGTAGACTACTCAAGTTCCCGGCACACATCGCAGTGATATCTTTGCGACCAAGAACCAGGAACTTGTGGAAGAATGCCGGAGGCAGGGGCATGAGCGGGCCGTTGAAGAAGACAGCCATCCGGGATGCAACAGAAGCAGCAGCAGCAGCGAGAGCTTCTAGATGGCTGTGGATAAAGAGGGGAGATCCGTAGGCTAATGCTGCTGGGACGGGCTTGATCAAACCCGGCTGGGTCGCCTGGGCTAGGGTGTATGATGTTGTGAGACCCGAAACACCTGATGAATCCAGGATACATCACTGATGATATGTCCCAGCGCATCCATAGGATATACCATTCACCAACACTTATTTTGGGAAAATGTGTTTTTTCATAATTTTATTGATTTTTTATTATGAAAATATAACTTCACTGTAACACATTCAGTGTCACCAAATACATGTCACACATCACTGCTGTCCTGCTGGTTTTACTACAACACTTATTTTGAAAAAATTTGCTTTTGCATAATTTTTACAATGTTTTATTTTGAAAACTATTCAATAACTTCTATGTTACGCACTGTAGTGTCATCACCAAATACAGTTCACACAACACTGCTGTCCTGCTGGTTATACTACAACACTTATTTTGGGGAAAAAAATGCTTTTGCATCATTTTTATGATGTTTTATTTTGAAAACTATTCAATAACTTCTATGTTACGCACTGTAGTGTCACCTTCTGAGGACGTCGGAATCATCCGCCTTCAGACACCGTCGTTCCAGCTGTGCTATCCGGCGTTATCATATCCTTTGGTAACACTTTAGAATAATGGTCATTAGTTAACATTAGTTAATGTATTAACTAACATGAACTAACCATGAGCAGTACATACTGTATTTGTTCATCTTTGTTAACGTTAGTTAATATAAATACAGCTGTTCATGGTTTGTTCATGTTAGTTCACAGTGCATTAAGTAATGTAAACAAGATTTTAATAAGGTATTAGTAAATGTTGAAATGAACATTAACAAAGATTAATAAATGCTTTATAAGTGCAGTTCATTATTAGTTAATGTTAACTAATGTAGTTAACTAATGTTAACTAATGACCATTATTCTAAAGTGTTACCTATCCTTTTTATCCACTACGAGCGTTGATACAAATGCCTCGTTCCTCGTGCGCATCGTGCAGAAAACCGATTCTCTGTGGGGATCGGCACATCATCTGCGTGGTGTGTCTCGGCCGAGAACACACCCTCGCTTCACTCTCCCAGGGCGGCTGCCCGGAGTGTGACGAGATGGCATTGCAGACCCTGTGGGCTCGGCTTGCCATCCTCAGCAATGATCCCTCTCCGGCTGCTCTCTCGTCTGGACCGCGCAGGAAAAAGCGGCGCGACCAGAGACAGCCAGAACAGCCTAGCGGGCATACGCCGGGTCAGTCCCCACTTGTCTTGCCGCCTCCTGTTACGTTCACGCAGGAGGAACAGTGCCCCTCCCTCGCTGCGGCCTGTTCAGTCTCCTTTGGCGGACTGCAACGGGAAGAGGAAGAAGAGGGCGATCTCCTCAGATCTCGGAGAGCCCTCAGCTTCGACACAGCCCACCACGAGCGTCAGGGCTAGCGTGGACGCGGAACTGGACCGCATGCTCACGAGAGCGGTGGCAGACCTCGGGCTCGAGTGGTCCCAGGCTCAGGAGCCTGCGCGGAGCAGACTGAACGAATGGTTTCTCCAAGGTCATCGCCATTCTTCTCCTCAAAAGCCCGCCCCCTTTTTCCCGGAAGTTCACAACGAACTAACGAAGACTTGGAAGGCACCTTTTTCTGCTTGCGCCAAGTCCTCCTTTTCCCCAGCGCTCTCCTCAGTGGACGGCGCGAAGGAAAGATGCTACGAGGGTGTTCCCCCGCTCAAAGAGGCCGTTGCCGCCCACCTTTGCCCACTCTCCTCCAGAGGATGGCAGGCAAAGGCACCGCATCCATCTAAGCCTTCCCGCACTACGTCTGCCTTCGCCAGTCGAGCATACGCCTCCGCTGGCCAGGCGGCCTCGGCGCTACACACCATGGCAGTATTCCAGGTTTTCCAGGCTAAACTCCTCCGCTCGCTGGACGACTCTATCCCGGACCCGGAAGCTTTGAGGAATCTTCGCAGCACCACGGATCTAGCCCTGCAAGCGATTGCAAAGCTATTGCCCAGGAGATCGGAAAGTCCATGGCCAGCCTGACCGTGCTTGAGTGCCATCTCTGGCTGAACTTAAACGACATGAAAGACGTTGACAGAACCGCCTTCCTGGATGCCCCCATCACAGCTTCCGGCCTTTTTCGGTCCCGCTGTTACGGGATTCACAGAGGCACAAAAGGCTTCACAAGCCATGAAGCACTTCCTCCCGAAGAGGTCAAAGTCAGCTTCAAACCGCCAGACAAAGACTCCACCTGCCCAGCAGTCTAAGGCGGCGCCGGCGAATGCCGGCGAATGCCGTCCCCGCTCAGCCTCCAGAAACAGACAGCGCTCTCGCTCAGCTAGCCGCAACAGACGGCTAGAACAACGAGGTCCTCGGCCCAAGACTGTGCCGACCCCCGAATCACCAAAAGCCATCCTAACTGTCATGAGAAAGAGAGGCTGGCTAAGTCCCGCCGCGGCCAGACCGCCACCACTCTCTCCCAACATCTGCCTCTCAGTCCCCCGCGACCAGGTGACTGGAGTCAAAGTATACGCAGCCAACGAGCCCGTTACAAAGAGCGCTCGCCTGCACACAAACGCTGTTCTCACGGTGACCCAAATAAAGCACGAAAAGAGCTTTTTCTATGTAGGCAATGTGCCAACTACACAGTATGCACTCCTACACACACAGCCCCCACTCCCCCACGCAACGAGCGCTATGAATGTCATGCACACGCCCACCACACAGTGTGCGCAGCAAAACATTACCTATGTCCCCAGTGTGTCCCGTGCTTCGAGCGCTATGAATGTAATGCGTACGCCCACCACACAGTGCACGCCACAAAGCATTTCCAATATCACCAGTGGGTTACAGACACAACACAGTCAGGTCTCCGGCCCCCTTTTACAAAGCGGCCCGTCCCTGAACATAATTCAACCCCTATCTACTCGCCTACAGGCATGGCAGGCCATCCCGGGCATATCAGTATGGGTGTTAAACGTCATAAAACGAGGCTACTCGTTGCAGTTCGCTCGCAGACCCCCGCGCTTTCGCGCTATGGAAGAGATGTTGGTGAGAAGCAGCGTGAGTCACATGCTTCACGCCGAGATTATGAGGCTGCTGCAGAAGCGAGCGAAAGAAGCCATGCATTCGCCGCAAATCTAATCAGGCTTCTACAGCCGCTACTTCCTGATCCCAAAAAGGGATAGCGGACTCAGACCCATATTGGATCTCAGACAGCTGAACAGAGCACTAATGAAGCGCACACTTATATAGTGATGACCAATTTCAAAACGCTGCATCATGAAGCTTCGAAGCGTTATGAATCAGCGAGTCGAATCATGATTCGGATCGCGTGGCAAACCGTCAAACTGCTGAAATCATGTGACTTTGGCGATCCAAACCGCTGAATCGGCTCACTGATTCATTTACATTTACATTTACATTTAGTCATTTAGCAGACGCTTTTATCCAAAGCGACTTACAAATGAGAGCAATAGAAGCAACTACAACAGTCAGAGGCTACAGTATGCAAGTGCTGTAACAAGTCTCAGTTAATCTAACACAGAACACACAGGATTTTTTTTTTTTTTTTTTTTTTTTTTTTTTTAATAAATTAGACAGACAGAAAAATGAATAGAATGTTAAGTGCTATTCTTGATTGGTCAGGTGCTGCTGGAAGAGATGCGTCTTTAGATGTTTTTTGAAAATGGCTACAGACTCGGCTGCTCGAATTGAGATAGGCAGGTCATTCCACCAGGTGGGGGCAGTCCAGGAAAAGGTCCGTGACAGTGATTTCATGCCTCTCTGGTATGGCACCACAAGGCGTCGTTCACTGGTAGAACGCAAACTCCTGGAGGGTGTGTATGTCTGAACAAGCGAGTTAAGGTAAATTGGTGCAGAGCCAGTGGTTGCTTTGAAGGCGAGTACCAGTGCCTTGAATTTGATGCGAGCGGCTATTGGTAGCCAGTGGAGTCTGATGAAGAGAGGCGTGACGTGCGCTCTCTTCGGCTCGTTAAAGATCACCCTCGCCGCTGCATTCTGGATCAGTTGCAAGGGTTTGATAGTGCATGCCGGAAGGCCTGCTAGAAGAGCATTACAGTAGTCCAGTCTGGAGAGAACAAGAGCTTGGACCAAGAGTTGTGTGGTCTGCTCTGATAGGAAGGCTCTAATCTTCCTAATGTTGTATAATGCAAATCTGCAGGACCGGGTTGTTGCAGTAATGTGGTCAGTGAATTTTAGCTGATCATCGATCACAACTCCAAGATTCCTGGCTGTCCTGGACGGAGTTATGGTTGATGATCCTAGCTGAATGGAGAGATTGTGATGAAGTGCTGGGTTGGCTGAGACCACAAGCAGTTCAGTCTTTGCAAGGTTGAGTTGCAGGTGATGCTCCTTCATCCAGGTAGAAATGTCTGTTAGGCAGGCAGCAATACGAACACCAACCGTGGGATCATCTGGTTGAAATGAGAAGTAGAGTTGAGTGTCGTCTGCATAGCAGTGATAGGAAAAGCCATGTTTCTGAATGACCGATCCCAGTGATGACATGTAGATGGAGAAGAGAAGTGGTCCAAGCACCGAGCCCTGTGGAACTCCAGTGGCTAGATGATGTGACTTAGACACTTCACCTCTCCATGACACCCTGAAGGACCTACCTGAGAGGTAAGGAGGAGGTGGAGGAGGTTTTTTGTGTGAAAAATGATGCAAAGTCATCAGCTGTAAGAGTTGATGAAGGAGGGGGGGGAGGAGGACAGAGGAGCGAAGAGAATGTTCTGAAGAGTGCACGAGAGTCAGAGCAGTTGTGTATTTTGTTGTTCATAACGCTTTACGTTCATACGCATAACGTTCATAACGCGTATTTTGTGATTCATAACGCTTCGAAGCTTCATGATGCAGTGTTTTGAAATCGGTCATCACTATATAAGTCGTTATTTAGGTTTTTTTTGCGCACAAAACTATTCTCGTCGCTTCATAAAGTTATTGTAGAACCACTGTAGTGAGATGGAGTTTGTAACGACGTCTTTAGTACCTTTTATGGGTCTTGAGAGTGTAAAGTACATTGTGCCAATGGAGGCCTTTCTGAGCCATCGGATTTCAACTAAAATATCTTAATTTGTGTTCCGAAGATGAACGGAGGTCTTACGGGTGTCGAACGAAATGAGGGTAA
Organism: Gobio gobio; assembly: GCF_949357685.1. NCBI lineage: Eukaryota > Metazoa > Chordata > Actinopteri > Cypriniformes > Gobionidae > Gobio > Gobio gobio. Next base: position 16,696,151 of record NC_137098.1, read on the forward strand.
GTAATTAATGACAGAATTTTCATTTTTGGGTGAACTAACCCTTTAAAGGGACACCATGTTCAGGTCCGTACGGACAACATGGCAGTGGTGTCTTACATAAACTGCCAAGGTGGCCTGAGATCATACAGTCTGCATTCCATGGCAGTAAACCTTCTCTTATGGGCAAGGTGCAACCTGAGCTCGCTAAGAGTGGCTCATGTGCCAGGTATCCTGAATCAGGGGCCGGATATAATATCCAGGGACAACGTTCCCTCAGGGGAATGGTCACTTCACCCTCAAACGATTCAGCTAATATGGAGTATATTCGGCGTGGCGAAAATAGACCTGTTCGCCTCAGAAGACAATACTCAGTGCCCAATATACTTCTCCAAACACAGGGATGCACTGGCCCACTACTGGCCCAGACATGCCCTGTATGCGTTTCCCCCAGTCTTTCTGATACCGCGTAATCAAGAGATTTAGTAATCAAGATAGAGTAATCAAGAGCTGGTACCCCCACTATGGAGGAGTCAGACTTGGTATCCAAACCTGACTCAGATGCTGGAAATACCGCTGAGGAAGGATCTCCTCACGCAAGCGAAGGGGAGGATATGGCATCCCAGACCCGACCTATGGGCCCTTCATGTCTGGCCCATAAACGGCTACCCGGGAACCTCCCAGAAAGAGTGCTAAATACCATATCACAGACTAGAGCCCCCACAACCAGGCAGCTTTACACTTTAAAATGGTCAGTCTTCTCGGACTGGTGCAATGCACGGAACACGAACCCACAATCATGTGAGGTGGCAGAAGTGCGCCTTTTCTTACAAGAGCTCTTGGACGCGGGTCGTTCCCCCTCCATGCTCAAAGTATATGTGGCTGCGATAGCGGCGCATCACATCCAGGTGACAGGTCAGTCCCTGGGGAAATGAGAGCTCATTACGCGTTTCCTTAAAGGGGCTAGAAGGCTCAACCAGCCTCGCCCCCCCCTCAGTGCCGATATGGGATCTTTCCACAGGCTATGAAAGAAGCACCATTCGAACCGCTGCAGTCAGTAAGCTTAAAGCACCTTTCTCTTAAAGTTGCTTTTTTACTGGCTTTAGCGTCCGTAAAGAGAGTAGGTGACCTACACGCACTATCTATGACTGCGTCCTGTCTAGAGTTTGGGCCTAACGACTCCCGGGTCATCCTCAAACCGAGACACGGCTATATGCCTAAAGTGCTTTCCACTCCATTCAAAGCACAGATCATTACGCTGTCAGCGCTACCTCCTTTGGAAGGCGAAAAAGACGTAAGCTTGCTCTGCCCAGTTAGAGCCCTTAGATTATACATAGAGCGTTCTGCCACTTTCAGGCAGTCAGAACAGCTCTTCGTTTGTTTCGGTGGCCGCACTAAAGGTAGTCCGGTCACGAAACAGAGATTATCACGATGGATAGTAGACGCCATCTCGTTGGCTTATCAGTCTAAGGGTCTCATCTGCCCTATAGGCATCAGAGCTCACTCCACGAGAAGCATGGCCTCTTCATGGGCCTGGTCTAGTGGCATATCACTGGAGGATATTTGTGCGGCGGCAGGCTGGGCCTCTCCGTCCACTCTTATCAGATTCTATAATCTGGAGGTTCCTGCTTTGCAATCAGGCATTCTCTCCATATAATATACGGTGAAACACACCCATGTACTCACACAACATGATAATTTTCAATAAGCCCGACTCAGTCTGGTTTTATTAAACATTCATATAAGGGCCCGATCACATCCGGCCTACATATATATTTATGATTACCCTCTTCGAAGCCCACTAAGGTTGGTTTCAAGGGTTTTTCATTCTTGCTATATGGGCTGTAGTGCCTTCACACGCTCTAATGTGTCGAGATCCAGCACGCACAGCGTTTTAAATATGTCCCCCTGCGTATGCTACGCAATACGAATGATTCTCTCGAAAGGGAACGATTCTGTTATTAACATAACCTCGGTTCCCTGAGAGAAGGGAACGAGTATTGCGTAGCCGGCCGTGCTTGTGCTCGCTCAGTGCGTCGCTTCAGTTGATTTGTAAACTGAGTACCTATGGCGTGACAGGGCCTTTTATAGAC